>NC_133337.1:47740000-48073334 GCF_030506205.2 Paramisgurnus dabryanus | reverse complement strand
AAATAAGCGCTTTTTTAACTAATCGACTGTTATTTGAAGATTATACATATATATTATCGCCTAAACTAATCTTAAAAATACATTTTGTGACCCAGAGGCAACAATATTAAGAACTGATGGTATGTCTATTGAATTGGCTGGTGATTTCATTAAAGCCTCAGAAAAGGCACCTGATTTATGTTAAAGGAACACACCGAGCATCTGATGTGAAAACAGACATTAAACCAAATATCTCACAAAAAAAATTAAGCATTTAAGATATAAATAGACGTTTGTCATTGTGTTTTGCAGTTGGTTGGTAATACTGTATTCAGAGTAATATTTCCCATAATGCATTGGAAAACTACAGTAGCCTACTGTACAAAGCTTATGCAGTAAAAAACTGTTGAAAATACATTAAAATACTGTGGAAACAACAAATCTATAGTAACAAACTGTAAACAACTTATACAGTAAGAAACTGTCGAGAAAAACAGTAAAAAACTGTGAAAACAACGAAAATTATTTACAGTGCATGCATTGTAGTTGCTTTGGATAAAAGCGATATGATGTATGGTATTGCTACACTGACCCTTAATAATATCTCTGGTATTTATGCAATGGCATGCCTTAAAAGTGGAAATAAACTTGGTTTTGCCCTGTGACCAATCCAGTTTGACTAAAAAAGCCACATTGTTCATCATGCGTATTTAAATGAAACTTCTCATGCTTCGTGATAGAGCTACAACATGCATAACAGACTACAACGTAGACCGAAATGCTACAGAACAATCACATAACAGTGATTTGTATTTCGCTTTGGGAAAAATTGTTTGCTTCATGAATAAATCAAATATAAATGTATTCTACCCAGAGGGTTAAATCAGCTCATGAAGGCAAACGGCCGGTGACTCGGGCCACCCCCGTGCACCCCCATACCTACCCGTCTATGGTTAAATTCATTCTTACACTGCACTTATAGAAGAAGGCTGTCTGCTGTAGCCTCAGGGCTTTGGAAGGAGATGCTAAGTGCTGTACCAGGAGCAACCATCTACTTCCGCTCCAAATGAGACCTGACACCTGAGCCAAGACATTGCCTCATAATCCCACGTCCTCACACGCACATTTTCCCTCTTCAGCATTTTTCAAATGGCTTTATGACATCAGTAAAACTGCAAAAACTCAACATTTTACTTCATTGTGTAGGAGTGCTACCTATAGCCACAATCTGTCAGCTGCTGGTTTCACATAAGGGGAGAGTGGGGTAAGAAGTGCCACGCTTCCTTTAAGTTGTCCTTTGGCAATACAACAGTGAAACTAGTATGTTATCAAGTCTATAACATTTAGAAAAAATATTGAAAGTGTTAATTTAATCAATCATGGCTAACCTTTATACAAAAAATGTATATAGATTTGTATTCATTGGTATTTCACTTTGGTTTTTATTTGTTTTGGCATTAAAGTTCAGTCAAAAATGATATTAAACCCATGATTTACTCACCCCCAAGCTGTCCGAGTTGCATATGTCCATCGTTTTTCAGACAAACACATTTTCGGATATTTTATAAAATGTTTTAGATCTTTCAGTTGATTAAATGTAATGTTACGGGGTCCACCCATAGTCCACGACCTTCAAGTCCAAAAAAAGTGCGCCGCCATCTTAGTCGCGTCCGCATTCAGGAGAAAGTATTAGCGTAGTGTACACACTTTTCTTAGTGATGTATGACAAATTCGAAGGGCGGGGCACAGAGCAGCAGCAGAGTAGCCTCCGTAGGCTGCGTAAGCTCTCATCCTGAATGCGGACGCGACTAAGATGGCGGCACTACCGGAAGGTATTTATTTACGTTAATAAAGTTTTAAATATGGATATTTCCACAACAACACCGCGCGGATTACCCTCAGAAGATCTTTGTTTATCATCCTGGAGCCGTTTGGATTTAATTTGTGAAGGATGGACACACTTTTTTTGGACTTGAAGGTCGTGGACTATGGGTGGACCCCGTAACATTACATTTAATCAACTGAAAGATCTAAAACATTTTATAAAATATCCGAAAATGTGTTAGTCTGAAAAACGATGGACATATGCAACTCGGACAGCTTGGGGGTGAGTAAATCATGGGTTTAATATCATTTTTGGCCGAACTATCCATTTAAAGCTGCAATCTGTAGCTTTTTCATTTAAAGGGGCCATGGCACGAAAATCTGACTTTTTCCAAGTTTAAGTGCTATGATTTGTTCCCCAGTGCTTCTATCAACCTAGAACATGTGAAAAAGATCAACCCAGTAACTTAGTTTTGGTAAACCATTCTCTGCAAGCATGTGAAAAATTAGGTCATTGAAATTTGGCTCTCCTTGTGATGTCATTTAATAATACCGCCCCTTACTCTGCACTATCCAACCACAGCACTGCCATTTAGTGCAGATAGAAAGAAAGAGAGAGAGAGAGAGAGAGAGAGAGAGAGAGAGAGAGAGAGAGAGAGAGAGAGAGAGAGAGAGAGAGAGAATAATTCACAGCACAATTGAGTTTGGATTGCATCACACCACCATCATTGTGATCATTGTTTGCATTTCATCAGCTCATTTGCATTTTAAAGGACACACCCAAAACGGCAAATTTTTTTATCTATATGGTATTTTGAGCTGAAACTTCACATATGTATTTTGGGGACACCAAAGGCTTATTCTACATCTTAAAAAGTCTTGTGACATGGCCCCTTTAAAAATAAACAATATCCCGAGCAGATACATAATTCATCAATGTTGAAACTGTTTGTCAACGTATGCAAATTATGGATTTACTAAATGGGGCAAATTAGCGCGAGAGAATATCTGCGGGTTATTTACTAAATAACAAAAGCGCAACAGATGATTTCCATAATGACCAACATAATCTACTAAGAGTTCAGGGTCGCAAATAAGCAGAGCTGATCTTGAGTTCAGCACCACGCACATCCCAGCTAACAAAGCCATGGTACACTGATAAACTGGAGGATAAAAAGATGAAAGTTGACAAGAAGTTTTAAAGAGCACATATGGTCCGATTCACAATTTTACATTTCCTTTGGACTGTAAGTGTGTATTATTACATGTTAACATTATGCAAAAGGTACAAACCCCAAAGTAAACGATTTTATCAAGTAAACAGAGTTATCATCTCCAACGTAAATCTTTTTTCTTGGACTACAACAAACACATGGATTGTAGGCTACAGTTTACTTCCTGGGATTGGTGATGTAGACAAGACCGACATTATCATAATTCCTCCCGCTTGGATTCACGGCCTGTAAGTTAACTCCTGTTAGCATTGCATTGTGAGCAATTCTTTAGACCAATAATGTACAGATTAGCTGGCCAGTCAGGGACACAAGAGCTTTTCAGGTCAATACGTTTTGTACAAAATTTGTGCGTTTCAGGAGGAGAGGGAAATATGGAGCTACAAAAATGTACTGTATGTGGAAATAATGTGTTTTATTATACCAAATACACAAATAATGTTGTTTTTTGCAATGAATTCTCTTTAAAACACCTGGTATTGTGTGACTTCTCCTAGTGACTCCTCTTTTATTTCATACAGCAAAAAAAGGCTTGGCAAACAATATTTTTTAATAATATGTTCATCTGGCATTCCAAATAAGCTCTTACGTGTAGAAAAAATCATCTGCCTTGTACCATGCACTTTCTAATCTCTGCCAAGCCTTCTCCTGTGAACTACAATTGCTGCCAAAAATGTGTTTTTTAACCATAAACCACGCAAACACATTGTATTATATCAAATACACAAAATAACGTTGTTGTTGTTAAAGGGATAGTTCGGCCAAAAATGATATTAAACCCATGATTTACTCACCCCTAAGCTGTCCGAGTTGCATATGTCCATTGTTTTTCAGACAAACACATTTTCGGATATTTTAGAAAATGTTTTAGATCTTTCAGTTGATTAAATGTAATGTTACGGGGTCCACCCATAGTCCACGACCTTCAAGTCCAAAAAAAGGGCGTCCATCCTTCACAAATTAAATCCAAACGGCTCCAGGATGTAAAACAAAGGTCTTCTGAGGGTAATCCGCGCGGTGTTGTTGTAGAAATATCATATTTAAAACTTTATTAACGTAAATAACTTCCTTCCGGTAGCGCCGCCATCTTAGACTCCTCTGTATTCAGGAGAGAGTATTAGCGTAGTGTACGCACTTTTCTTAGTGACGTATGACAAATTCGAAGGGCGGGGCACAGAGCAACAGCAGAGTAGCCTCCGTAGGCTGCGTAAGCTCTCATCCTGAATGCGGACGCGACTAAGATGGCGGCGCTACCGGAAGGTATTTATTTTCGTTAATAAAGTTTTAAATATGGATATTTCTACAACAACACCGCGCGGATTACCCTCAGAAGACCATTGTTTATCATCCTGGAGCCGTTTGGATTTAATTTGTGAAGGATGGACGCACTTTTTTTGGACTTGAAGGTCGTGGACTATGGGTGGACCCCGTAACATTACATTTAATTAACTGAAAGATCTAAAACATTTTAAAAAATTTCAGAAAATGTGTTTGTCTGAACAACGATGGACATATGCAACTCGGACATCTTGGGGGTGAGTAAATCATGGGTTTAATATCATTTTTGGCCGAACTATCCCTTTAAGCATTGAAATAGGTGCTCTTTAGGGATTTACATTTTATTTCGCTCGCCATGTCAATTTTTTTGCATGTCTGATATGCAAACAACTATTTTAAGCAGCACAGGCACCTATAGATGTGCACGGTTTGCTATGCTAAACAAGTGACACATCTTACCCCACTTACTCCATCGCGTGCAGTGAGGAATAATAACTACTGTAAATAGTAAAGTGTGAAGTTATTTAGCATGCAGCGGGTTTGTTTGCCACCTGGTGTTTGTTTTTTAGGAAGCTGTGCTGCATGTTTTCAGAATGCATGTCATGTCTGTTTGTGTGTAACCGAGGCCTTAGCATGTTCCCACAGCTTTTCCTGCACTTGTTTACAACTCCATGTTTATATGGCCACATCTCTCTCTCTCTCTGTCTCTCTTTCTCTCTCTCTCACTTTTTTCTCTCCCCTCCTGCCTGATTCATTTTCTACCACAGCAATTACCAGGATTGATCCTTTCAGGCTCCACTTCCACTGCTCTCGGTTTTACTGCAGGCCCTTTATTTATTCGTTGTTTCCTGTTGCCTCTCCAGCTAAGATCATCTTGGGTCTGATTGAACATTTGCCCCAAAGTGCTTTTAGTGGAAATGAGAATAACCCCACAGCAGAGATTTGGCAGAGGTGGGGCGTATGAATGTGAGGCAGATTTGAGTTATTGTAGGTGTTCGAATAGAGCGCCAGAAGTGGCGGGGCCGCACACGGGTCGGCAAGATGTTTTTGGTTTGGCGATACATTGATCAGGCTGGAACTGTTTTAAAGCTGACACCTGGGCTCCGAAATGGCCGTCGAGCGAGAACGTCCACTTTTGTTTCCACCAAGAGAGGGCTCTATTTGTTCCTCCGAGTTTTCCATCATGGATAAAACACGGAACGCTGTGTGACTAAAGGAGTGCAGCGTAAGCTCCGGCCCCTTCTGACAGCAGATCTCAACCTGTTCCTGTGGTGCTTTTGGTGAGACTGTTTAGGGAACGAGACAGGCAGAAGGTTGGAAAAGCACACCAAGTCCCGTTTATGTGTCGAGATGCCAAAACCTCTTTTAACCACCTTTCGTTCCCTCCTTTGTATCACCTTCAGCTCTCTGTGGTGGAACCTTTTGGACTTGAGCGATCATCTTGTTAATAACAATATTTACACATATCTAATTGCGTTCTTATCGACGCTTCTCTCTGCCGTGGCACGAAGGAAGGACAGTGGGATCGCTGGGGTTGGGTGGTGGGATTATATTTAGCGAGATCCGACTCCCCAGTGGATTAATTAAATGTTGTGAGAGGGGTACAGTGCAGTCTGGGTAAACCGCAGGGCTGTAATTTCTCCTGCCAGGAGTGCCGCTCGGTGGGCAGGTTAAGTCACAGATTAAGGGTTGCATGGCTGGTGCAGAGAAAAGGAGATGCTGGGTGGTGCCTCATTAGGCACGGTACCCACTGTGTTCAGGGAAGTGTGAGAAAAAGGAAAGAAAGGAGGAGAAAAACAGAAGGAAAACAAACTAGTAACAGGGCAACTCGATTGTTTACCAAGTGCTGGCAAAGAGAGGGGTTTGATTGACTTGTTGAGTTATCAAACAGGTACCATTTTGGCAAAGGGACCTTCTCAGAGGTAATAACTGAGAAAACTATGGGAAGGCGCAGTTACACAATATAGACCGGTTTCAACGGCAACAACATTAACATAAACGGGTTTTGTATCCCAAACTTAACTTCTGGTAGACTACTGCAAACAATCAATAACATTAAAGTCTTTCTAGAGTAGATTATTTCTAACAAGCAGAATAAATATCAAGTAAATTACCTTAGTTGAAATCATAGCTAAAGCGTAACAACTACTACACTAAGTAAGCGTTTCTGTGTAAAATGAATGTATACAACTTTAGCCACAGATTTTTATTTCAAGAAGGTATTTGTCGCAGAGGTCAGTAATGCCACTAGCCAGACTGGTAAACAAACACAGACCGGAAGTTAATATCGGGCCAGACGTATAACAGTAACAAGCATGTGTGTACCATGAAACCGTCTATAAGTACAGTATAGACCAGGGGTCTTCAACGTTTTTTGGGTCGGGGACCCCTTAGATGAGAGAGGCATGGAGCAGGGACCCTAATACTAAATGTGTAAAACAGAGATATTTAAGCAGTAAGGTATGAGAGGCTGCCTTTTCGTATTAGGCACAACGCAAAGTGGAGTAAAGTACAACTGATGACCAATCAGAATCAAGGACTGGAACTATTTTATAAATAGAAACAAACCACACAGCCATACTATAATAACATGCATCAATATTTTTGTTAAAGTAAATTTTGTTTTTATATTAATAATAATAATAATAATATTTTAAGGTATTTGCAGTGTACAGTAATATATTTTCATTTTACTGTGAATTGGACAAGGGCTTTCAGTTTAAGACTGATCATGGTGAATGGCACAAAGACTGTCTATTCTGGTGGGGATAGAGGTTGTGCTACTTTATAATTCTGAGGTCTGTTGCCTTTCTCGTGTATCATCATTGTCACGAGTTTAAGTAACGCAGGTTTATTTTCTGTATAGCTTCATATCAGACTCAGGAGAACAACATGCAACGAGTCCGAGCGCATCTCTTTGGGGAAACTTTTTGAGAGGGGGATATCAACCTGACTATGAATCTTGCACAAAGCACCATCACGGCGCGCGTTTCATTAATTTTTAAAATCGAGCGATAGTTTTGTCACAGTTTAAAATGCTGACGCGGTGTGGTGTCATTTGCCTGTTGAATTAGCGCTTTAAATCTGAACCGCGTGAAACACCCGTCCAAGTTCAGAAATATAGATGAGACAAAATGTCGCACTGATTCTAAAATGACATTCTGAAAGAAAGACACACATAAGATTTACCTGTTTTTTGATGACTTTTCTGTCGCTACTGCTGCTTCCTGAGTGGACATTTATAATCTTTAGATATTTTATTTTGGTCGCTGGCTAAACTGAACGCGCGCCTTCAAACCTATGCGGCCACGCATGTGCACAATTTCAAGGGGACATGTAACGTTTTGTACATATATTTTACGTTTTAACCAAAAAATAGCTTGTTGTTAAACATCATTTGGCGGACCCCCTGCAGTTCCGTCACGGACCCCCTGGGGGCCGCGGACCCCCGGTTGAAGACCCATGGTATAGACGGTTTTAGCAGTAACAACATAAACAAGCGGCTTTCGTAGTCCTCACGTAACTTCCGGTAAACTCTGCTAAGAATAAATAACAACAAAGTACTTTAAACATAGTTGTTTTATCTAACAAGCAAAATAACCGACACATAGATTTCCTAGGAAACCAAAACATTTTTTTTTTTCGACAAGGTATTTTTTTGTTAGTATGCACACTTGACAAATTAAAAGAGCATTTTGATTCTCAAGACTTGAGATAAAAATTAGCTAACAACAAATTAATTGCATGTGTTGCGATTGGTTTACTAAAGGAAATACAAACACAATATCATGACATAACTTTTTACTAGAAGGTGCCTGGAAATTAATTTGTGGAATGCAAATTGTAGAAAAAAGTATGAATATTAAAAAATTAACAAGAATGAAGCTCCATTCCTAAACACAGCATCATGGGGTAGACAGATCATAATAAAATGTACAAATGGGATTGTATAAATTCATATGAACTAGCCACCCTGTAAAATAGTTATAAGTTGCCATGAGATTTCCCTGGAAATACACAAACGGTCCCAAAAAGCTGTGATGAAAACAATGTTCCCATCTTCCTGGTCAGCTTATTAATAACATTTTAATTATCTTTAATTATAAATGATCTCATATTCAAAAGTCTTTAATTATAAATAGGCTTGACTGCACTTTGCATCATTCTGTATCTTTTATTTTTTAGAAATTGATGAATTTCTGCTGCCATGATCGATACAAAATGTATACAAACATTTGTTTGTTTGTTTGTTTTTACATAATTGCAGCCTGCAAATAGCAGAGTTTTTTGAATAAGGTGCAATCTATAATTGCCTCATTTAATAATCTAAAAGACTCATTTACATAGAAAAGCATGTTTGTGTTGCAAATAATGATAATTACTTCATTTAAATACACCACAGCTTGAATGAGATTCAGGTTTTTGTGATGGAAGTGGCACAGCTGTGCAGTGGATTTGCTTAAACTAGAATTTACAAAAAAAAAATGTAAACAGTGCTTATTATATGGGAACCATTTTTAGCACTAAAGAGAACATATGTAACACTTAGGGTTCAACATAGCACAATATGGTGCTACACAGGTTCCACATAGGTTCTGTTTAACACTAAAAATATTTCCCGTATTGTTACGAGCCAGTGAACCACTTTTATTTAGCACCATTTTTTGTATTTCAATTCTTTTTAGTGTACATCTAGATTTTTTGCATATGTGTGTGTACTGTGTGTAACTGTTACACATACATATATTCATTTCAGATTTTTTTTATTTATATATAATTTTTTTCAATTTATATAGAATATATAAAAATATAAATAAATATATAAACACATGTAAATGTTTCTTAAATACACATGAGTTTGTGTGTATTTATATATATATACATAATAATTACACACAGCACTCATATATTATGCCAAAAATCACTTTTATTTTGTATGCGATTAATTGTGATTAATCTTTGCCCAGCACTATTTTTTTGTGTAGGAAACATTCAGATAGAGATGGCATCGAGCAGAATGCCAGTGAGATGCTTGTTCCTAAAGTATTTTTGTCAATATGTGTGTGTGTAGTGCATGTATTTGTGCATGAGTATGTTCATGGTCCTGACCCCTTTAGTAATTAGTAACCAGCAGAGGAATTTCCCAGCCTACCCTGTGACCTCTCTCCCCTGCCATGTGTCTACCTGACTCTCAGCTCTTGTAGATGCCCAGAGCCTCCTTCAGCTTTCCTACAGGCACACACACACTCCTCTGAAAAATGATCAGGCTGTTTTGTAATTACTCATTTAAGATTAGGCATGGATTTTACTCAGTCTTCCATGCCCTACAGCCCAAAACCTAAGAGTCCTGGGAAAACTGGTCAACTAGTAGACCAGTTGAGCAAAAACTGACACGCTTCATTGTTTTTTGGAGAGCAATGTATATAAAAAATACCTTTTCTCCTCATTCGTGCACGTAAAGTAATTTGCATCTAAAGATGACTTTGTGGTCTGCTTTTTAGCATCGGCAGGAGCATGCGGCTGTCATCTTATTAGGGGCACTGCGGCTAAATGCGATCATTATCTCCAATGAGAAGGTTGCAAATGAAAGCAATGGAGTGCAGAGATGGTAGGGCCCACTGAGCAGTATGTGCTGAATTGTCTTATTTCAATTAATTTCACTGCTAATGTGCTAGATGGGTGTGATTTTAACATAGATGATTTCAATAAGCAAAGCAGTGCAGCAGAACACATCGTTTTCGCTTAAGAGGTCAGCCAAGTCCAGAACCGTGCCAACGCCTGACCAGTAGCAGCTATGTCCTTTGGAGAAGTAACCCGTAACCCTGTCTGTGCTTGTGGTCCCCTCGGGCACCTATGGTCCTGATTAAAGTTGACCACTTGAAGTGAATGTTGCTCCATCCAGACCTATTGAGCTGTCAAGTGAAGCTTTTCCGGATTCACTGGACTATCTATACTTGGTAAGCTGGACCTGCGTAGCGTTATTTGAATCCCTCGCAGGCTTTGCCGTTGCTGTATTTAGGCTCCCCGTGGATTATATGTTTTCCCACTGGGCCTGTCCACTGGCAGCTCCCTCTCTTGTTTCCCTGTCCGGCAGCGATTTCTTCTCCGCTTGAAGTGAATCCGAAAAGTTGCCCAAAAAGAAACTTTTTTGCTTTTTTGGCCAATTTCAGCACCGCATTTTGCGCAACTTTGCAGGAGCCAAGCCACCACGCATTTGCATTCTGCTAATGTCATTGGTTTAGAGTGATCTCTGTTCCTCTCCCCCTTTCACAGCAGTCATACGCCCAACTCCTTATTTTAATACTTTGACTCTAAGCATGGTAAATTAATGTTTGCTTTCAGTTCTGCTGACTAGGCAGTACGTGCCCTATGGCACTTCATAATTACTCATAAGCTCGGGATCAAATCAAAATAAATGGCTGGAGTTTTCCAAAGTGAGACCTTGGGAACACGCTTTAGAGGAACAAATTATTCACAATGCAGTCAGAGCATGAAGGGAGTGTTTGTGGAGTAACGTGCTTCTTAAAAAACTCAATATTAATCATTTAAAGACCCACCTGGAGGAGCGCGGAGAATTGTTTAGACGGAGGCCTTGATAACCGTGCGTGCAGTTATTGATAAATCTGAACGAGCGTTTCACGGTTGGGTTTAGAGTGAGCGACGTATCCGTAAAGATGCTTTATTTGCGATCTAGAACAACAGCTAACAAAAATCGAGTGTGAAACATAGATAACACACTTTTTAGCTTCCTTGTCAACAACAATGCACTTTCCACATCTTTGCCCCGCATGCTGGCGTTTACCAATTTCGGGGTTTGTTTTCGCAGTGGCTCCCGTTTGCAGATCCTTGTCGTACTGTGCGTAGAAGCCGCAGCTGGTTCCTCTTGAGCTCTCGCATGGATGGAGGCCTTTTCTGCTGAGTCATCTGCCTGGCATACACAGGCTAGCAAACAGTAGAGCAGTCATTAATTTAGTCCTTCTTTTCTCTGTTTCATCGCCGCTTCTGCTGAGGATGCACACGTGGACACAAAGGTTTATTCAAATCATTAAAGGCATGCATGCATGCAAAGCTAATCATTTGACCTTTGGTTTTGTGCTCCGCGGAGACAAAGGCTCGCATCTTCGGGAGGCGAGCGCATTATTTATAGCGTGTGATTTATGATTAGAGCGTTAATATAAAAAATGCGAACGGAGATCAATACGAAACAAATAGCCAAAGCCCTAAATTAGCACAGGGCTGCTTTAGTTAAACAGATTTGGCATTCTTAACTAGCATTGTAGGTTTTTAAAACCTTCTGAAGCAGGACTTTAGGGAATAGTTCACTTAAGATAGATTCACCTTACCTGCAATAAAACGCAGCTATGACCGCTACACTAAGCGATAGATCTGTGTATCACTGCGCAGCACCCATAGCAAAGTAAACATGTAAAACATTCTGTTGCTGTTCACAGTCGGTCAGGGACTATTTTTTCTAGCGGAAGGAAGGCTTTTCGTGATTTTACTTTATAAAAATTGTACTGAAAATATTTTTAAAGCCAAAGCATTTTTGTGTCCCATTATTGTGTCCCATTATACATGTCCCATTATTTGCATTTACTCTTTATCGCATGAATCAAAAACCACATCAAGCGAGCATAAAAACTTTTTTGCAAATTAACCCTCAATTGGTCCTTGGGGTATATGACCCCAAACAACATTTCATTAGTTAAAAAAAAGGCTCCCTTCATATCACAGATAAACAATTTTGTGACTTTTCCTAAATAATCTATCTATTCATACACAGAAAAACTGGGCTTGATTCGGTTGTTCTGAAGGTATGTTAAAAATATTAATCTGGTCTTTAATTGAAAATTAATTGAAAAATGCAAAACAATTAAAAAATTCCATTTGGCAAAAAAATTTAATAAAATAAATTCAGCATACATTTGAAAATTTTCACACAAAAAAATGAAGGCATGGTACTTGTGTACAAACACACACACACACACACACACAGGTATGACTGCCACAGAGAGCATTTGTATAGAATTTGGCAAATAAAATCAGCCACAAATGCAGAAAAAAAAATATAAAGGGATGTGACCCAGAGGCGTTTGGTTTTTTGAGCCAAATGTATTTTGCATGCAACCTCAAAAGCAGCGTCCATTAACTCTTTCACCGCCAGCATTTTTAAAAAAAGTTGCCAGCCAGCGCCAGCGTTTTTCATGATTTTCACAAAAGTTTAATGTCTTCCAGAAAATGTTCTTCTTCAAATATATAAACATACAATATACCAAATGAAAGAACAGACCCTCTGCTTTCAAAAAAAAAAAAATTTTCATCCTACCTTCAGTAGTTCTTTTGTAATCAGCTTTTGAATATGGGTAGGTTTCTGCAAAAACACCACATTTTGAGCAAAAAGCAGAGATAATTCCATTTTTGTGACGAACTTTTCATAGAGATCCCATTCAGAGCGATCTTTAAAACAGACACGGACATGCAGCCGCTTGCCATAGGGCAATACTTCCGGGTTTAAAAAGTTGCGGAAGTGGATAATAGCGGTATTGCGGAAAGACGGAAAAACTCGTCATTGGCGGAGAAGCGTTTTCTCTTGATTTATGAGATATCTCGTCAATGGCGGGGAAAGAGTTAATCTGTAACTTGCCTTTTAATCTGTTTAATATGCAAAATATTATGAATTCTGTGTTGCATCCTTGTCACTTTTTTGCCATTTTGATAGCGTTTTTTTGATCGTGTTACATTACTTTATTCTGGCGGCAGGCGCTGGAGTCAGTGCAGTCGCAGACGTCATCAGCGTCTGAGCGCGCTAACAAGCTCTTTGGTGTTGCTACTGAATTTTGCTTTAAAAACATGTAAGAAACACTCACAACATTTCTAAACCCCAGTACGGTAATGTGCAGTTAACCTCCTCTGTGTAAAACATGTATGGTTTAAAATGTGACCATCTCAACGTTATATTAGAGATTTCTAGATTCATCTTGGTACAATGCCAAAGTTTGCCAGAGTTCACGGGGGCGCGGAATCACATGTGAGGTAAAATTGAATACAAAAATAAGTTTCTCTAATAATTTTATCTAAACATATTTTTTTAATCATTATTGAACATTAAACTGAATCATGTGGCTATGCTCATTTTCGTTGTTTATATACTTTATGGATTTAAAATTACATTAATTTTATAGGATAATCCATTAATGACATAATTAAACAAGTCATTAAACAAAACGTAAATAAACAAAAAATGCTGTTTCAGATGTAAATATGATGCCAATATGTAATTATTTCGATTGTATAGAATTTCATATGAAAGTTGGTCAACACTTTTATTTTGGAGGTTTTTGCATGAAGGCAGCGCTCAATGTAAGTGACATGGAAAAGAAAGCTCTATAATATTTCGTTTGATGTCTCTGTGTATGCACAAATTTCTGTGAGCTATGCACACTGTGCCCCCTTGCACGCACATATACACTCACACACACATGCACGCAAACACAAACACATACTTACATTCAGTCAAATTTCTGTGGCATTTCAAAATGCATAAAAAAATAATTATACTATTTGAAATAATATTTTTAATGTCCCTTCTAATGTTTATATATACAAAAATTCACAAAATGTATCACCAAAGTAGTGATGTGAGCAGTTGCCCATATCCAGTAAAATGAATGGCTTTCTATGGCCCTCTGCTGCTCAAAGCTATTTCTTTCTTAAACGGTAATTCCTGTAGGTTTATATCTAACCTGCAAAATGTGGAATACTACACCTTACACCTAGATCGATATCCAGAAACAATTTAAATGAAATTTAAATAATCATTTAAGAATTTTTTTCTAAATTTCACATGCAAGCTAATGGTGTAGTTGAGGATTTTTGTTGTAAATGGGTATAAAAGTAATTCAAATCTCTAAAAACACAGCTTTATTGTGTAGATGAGAGTAACCCCCCCCTCCAAAAAAATATATTATTTGTATTATTGAAAATGTATATTTTTCTTACAATTTAAAATTTTGGGGTCCCCCAAGGTCCAGTTGTGTAAACAGAAAACGAGGACCATTTGAGGGTTAAATGATTTTTATTCAAACTCGTTTCTTATGCGATACTTCAAATTGCAAATTAAATCATGGGGATGGAAACCCAGCTATTGTTTTTCAATATATATATATTTTATATATACTCTCCAATGCTTGTATTTATTTAAATTGTTTACTAACAACCCTTCTCCACGGTTTGAGAGGTTTTAAAGGGATAGTTCGGCCAAAAATGATATTAAACCCATGATTTACTCACCCCCAAGCTGTCCGAGTTGCATATGTCGATCGTTTTTCAGACAAACACATTTTCGGATATTTTAGAAAATGTTTTAGATCTTTCAGTTGATTAAATGTAATGTTATGGGGTCCACGACCTTCAAGTCCAAAAAAAGTGTGTCCATCCTTCACAAATTAAATCCAAACAGCTCCAGGATGATAAACAAAGGTCTTCTGAGGGTAATCCGCGCGGTGTTGTTGTAGAAATATCCATATTTAAAACTTTATTAACGAAAATAACTACCTTCCAGTAGCGCCGCCATCTTAGTCGCGTCCGCATTCAGGATGAGAGCTTACGCAGCCTACGGAGGCTACTCTGCTGCTGCTCTGTGCCCCCGCCCTCTGAATTTTTCATACGTCACTAAGAAAAGTGCGTACACTACGCTAATACTGAATACAGAGGAGTCTAAGATGGCGGCGCTACCGGAAGGTATTTATTTTCGTTAATTAAGTTTTAAATATGGATATTTCTACAACAACACCGTGCGGATTACCCTCAGAAGACCTTTGTTTATCATCCTGGAGCCGTTTGGATTTAATTTGTGAAGGATGGACGCACTTTTTTTGGAAAGTGGTCAAGGTCGTGGACTATGGGTGGACCCCGTAACATTACATTTAATCAACTGAAAGATCTAAAACATTTTCTAAAATATCTGAAAATGTGTTTGTCTGAAAAACGATGGACATATGCAACTCGGACAGTTTGGGGGTGAGTAAATCATGGGTTTAATATCATTTTTGGCCGAACTATCCCTTTAAGGTGCACAGGAGTTTTTGGTAATGTGTGAGCATGATGTGTATTGTAGTTCTAAAGCACATGTGTCATGTTTTCAATCATGTGATGCGCCAAGTTACCTTTAAGCCCAATTTCAGATTTATGTTTCGGTTCTGTTTTGCATGTAAAAAAACACTTTAACATGTAATTTTGTATTGGGTTGTACATTTTGTATTTGTACATACATTGCTTTTAGCCAAATTTTAAATATACAGTTTGTATGCAACTAAGGACACATATAGTTTATAGCCTATGTCAGTGCATGCAAATTATATTGGGTGTGAAACACTGCAGAAAAAAAACAATGTACATTTTTTAAATTAAACAAATAAACAATGCATGCAGCCCTAGCATTGCACTACCACAACAGCGGAGAGAGCCTTAGTCAGCAGATGGCAAAGTAAGAGTGCATTGCTTTCCATAAAAATTAACAATGTAAAATAATGAGCTACTTTTATAATGACTAACTCAATATCGTAACAAATTACTTCTCGAATGTAATCCCCCCCACACACTGAACTTCAAGCAGCCATTGTACATCTGGACTATGTGGACTGATGGTGATCAATTAGTGTAATCAACCAGCGATCAGAGAGCTGGTCCTCACTGTGACAGTCTAATCTGGTCTCTAATCCAGGCCTGGGCTGCGGGGACTCGCTGCGATGCTCACTCCCAGTCCTTTCATTATACATCAGTAACATGTGAGGCAGCGATCAATAATGCTGTTTGTGACCATGGCGTGTGCACGACACACAACATCTCGGTCTTGAGCTTGTCAGTGGCGACCGTTTACTTATTCATCACTTTGATCATTTATTAGTTCAGGGATTTATCTGATGAATCCGGGTCGCTTCAATTCACTACGTGATTCGCATTCTGGTTGAAATGCAGCATCTGGCTGGACTTCTAGTGTGCTTAAGCAGCAAAGGTGAAGTCTGCAGGTGTCAGGCCTGATATGCTCGCCCTGGGCAATGTGGGGGAAAAAGGGCCATTGAACTGTTGGAGCTCTCTCTCTCTCTTTCTCTCCTTTTCTATCCAGTCACTTGATTTCTTCTGCTGCTGTCTGCGCGCTCATGCAGAATTAGCTTATTTGTCAGCGCGCTGCGCCTCGGAGCCCTGGTGCACATCTCCGAATCCATTTCCAGACACGCAGCACAAAGGACGTTGTCCTTATGTCACGACGACAAATTTGCAGAGCCTCCTCGATCCCAATGCAACCCAGGAAAATGGTCCCATCGCTCCTGCGGAGGTCTGCGGAGCACTAATGAATGGGCTTCTGGCTGCGAGGAGTTCTCATTGCACCTTTTTTATTATTATGATTATTACTATTGAGTGTAAGCTGTATTTTTCCCTTCTCTCCGTGAACCCAAGGCGCTCTGTAAACATGACTCATGCGCTGTGCTTCTACAGGAGAGAGATGACTTCTGGTACATGTGTATATATCTGGAGAACTACTTTTTTCTTGCCAGAGCTGGTTCTCAAAAATACTTTATTAATGGTCGGTTTCCCTTTCTTAAGGGCTGTTCACACAGGAGGCAATCTTGCTTTCTAAAACATCTAGAATGTCGAATGGATGGAAAGGCGGAGGCCTCCAGACACGTTTTTACAAGTTAGAGTGCTTTTAACGTGACAGAACGTATTAAAAATTCACTGATGTTTCCCATCCTGACCGACTGATAAGCGCCCACTAAACCAGCAAATCAGACCTGTCTGAACAGGCCAGGAGACAGGCTAAAACTAACACACCGCTGGTTTGAGCAATTCCTCTCAAAAATAATTTTCAGTCTAGCACAATGGCATTAATTTCACAGTGTCATGAAATGTTCCCTTCACCTGTTCCTTGCTCATACGCTGATGTATTTCCTTGCCACTTGACTCCGTTTCCTCCCTCGATGTGTCTGATGTCAGGAGCTGGATGTGGGGCTTTCTCGGCAGGTGTTGTTTTTTAATTGAATCCAAAATCTCTGCGGAGACCGTCCTCCTTCTCTCCGCCTTAAAGCAACAACAATAGCTGGTTACAAGGTAATAAATGGCTAAATCACGCCTGCTTTGTTTACTCATTTGTGACTGTCACGCCGCTCTCTTTTCATGAATTCCTGGAACTTTACGTGTGTGCTTCCCAAAGGTGCCACATCTGAAAAGCCACACAGTGTGAGCTGAAAAATGACTTTACGAATTAGTTTTTTTTACACTTTCAAAGGGACTGCTAAGGAGTCCAGAAAATCCATACAGTTTCATAGGGGCAAGCTTATATGCATGGATTTGAGCTTTCACCTGTTCCTCGTGACAGCAAACAACTTCATCCCCATTAGCATTAGTGCAGACCAGAGCTATTTATGAACGTAGCCTCGGCACAGTTAGTTGCTTCTAGAGTTTAGAGTTTCATTGGTTTATATACTCACTCTCCTGCCTAGGGTACCTTTAAGGCAAGCCAAACCTCTTAATGGCCATCTTGGTAATTTTCAGCTTTATTCTATGTAGATAATAGGCTTCATGGGCGTCGGAACCATTATATGTGGGACAAGTCCCACCCACGTTTTAAGACCAGTGATATTGGACCACTTTTTTTCTAATTTAGCGCATATGTCTGTTCACGCCGTCAGTGGAATCCATTTCACTTAAGGGGACACTCCACTTTTTTTTGAAAATATACAAATTTTCCAGCTTCCCTAGAGTTAAACATTTGATTCTTACCGTTTTGGAATCCATTCAGCTGGTCTCTGGGTCTGGCGCTAGCACTTTTAGCATAGCTTAGCACAATCCATTAGCGCGCTAAAAAAATAACCAAAGAGTTTCGATATTTTTCCTATTTAAAACTTGACTCTTCTGTAGTTACATCGTGTAATAAAACCATTGGAAAATTAAAAATTGTGATTTTCTAGGCAGATATGGCAAGGAACTATACTCTCATTCTGGCGTAATAATCAAGGACTTTGCTGCCGTAACATGGCTGCAGCAGGCGTAGTGATGTTACACACTGCCCGAACATAGTCACCTGCTATTAAAAGTAAGCAAGGGGACTATTTTTGGGCAGTGCGTAATAAATAGGAAAAAAAATCTAAACTCATCGGTTGTTTTTTAGCGTGATGCTAATGGTTTAATCAGATTCAATGGATTGTGCTAAGCTATGCTAAAAGTGCTAGCGCAATTGACTTTGTCAGTGACGCATGTATTACTCGTATTTTGCACCGGCGCACAGCGGGTTTTTCCCTCCACAGACGCACGTCGGCAAACTAGGGAATGAACTTGCGCTCCCTGGGCGGTTCAGCGCCAAAAAGGAGGCGTGTTCCGGCGCAAACCATCCCTGATGCTATTTTGCAGTTTCAAAAAAACAATTGCGCCACTGAGCAGAAAAAAAAAGTTTAAAGTCAGTGGCGCGTTGCGCGTTGTTCATTATGTTATTTTAAGGGCACATGCTTGAACAAATGTACAGCATTCACAACGCTCATACACTTTGCTTATCTAATCCACACAGATGCAACAGTTATTTTTGCAAATCATAAATTGTTACACTAAAAAATATTAATACACGAGATAAGGGAAATCATAGTGGTGAGCATTGTGGTGATAGTTTTTATTTATTGTGTGGCTGCGTTAAAAAATTCTCATGCAAATAACGATTAAAATATTTTCATAAGTTTGTTGTGTGGCTGTATTACGTTTATTTTATGTAAATAATAATTAAAATGTTTTCATAAGAAACCTTAATGTATATGAACTTGATTTGTAAGAGTACTTTGGGGTTGGACCTTGCTTGCGTTTCTTGGGTCCGATTTCAAAGCCCCCAAACCCTTTCAGCGGTGAGGGTGGACGCAGCGATGTCCTCTGCTGGCGTCTGTGTAGAGGCAGATCCACCTCCCGTTACACGGCGTGCCAGATTTATGCTGGCAAGCTTGGGATTCCCCCGTCTCCTGACATCATTGTAGTGCTTGGCGCAACGATGGGGATGCCAGCTGATGAGACTGTGGTTATTTCCTCTCACGCCTGTTTAACCTACGCTGATTTGGGCGGATTTCTCCTATCCCCATACAAAACAACTTCTCTGTCTTTGGCTGCTCTTACAAAAACGGGGGTCTCCTCGGCTGTGAACCGCTCCTGGCGTACGCCTGGTAAATCCGTCATAATAATAGCAACCCACCATGGAACTTGCGCAATGCGTTTAAAGGGAATGTTGGATAGCATTCTGATTGGTTTATTTGACGTTACGCCCAAACCACACCTATGAATAATGAACCTACTTCAGACCAACCCCTTATTGATTTGCGCCCGGCGCAAGAGTTATTTCTCACGCCGGGAAAATAGCAACAGCGCCCAAGATCCGCCCACAAACTCACTTGCGCTTTGCGCTTCGTACTTGCGTTTCAGATCGTGAAAATAGGGCCCTTAGAGTCCATATAATTTAAACTCCATTTCATGTTTTTGAATTCTCTACTTTCGCCTGCTCCACTCCACGGCACAACAAGGTAAACAAAGTTTTTAGGCTATAAAAGCAATTGTTTAATTAAAAGGCAAAATAAAAGTGGAAAATGGCATCTACTGTAAATGGTTTGGACCCACGCACATTTTTTTTGTCTTTCGATGCCCATGATAGGCATGCAAAGACAGCTTTTATCTGCATAAATGTGGATCTGTAGCTCGACTGGTTGGGCATTGCATTAGCAGCACAAAAGGCCATGTGTTCGGACATACTGATAAAGATTTTATATTTTTTCTGTATTAGTATCTTGAATGCACTGTATGATGCTTTGGATGAAAGCAGAAAAAATGTAAATCATAAATGTAAATATTTTTCGAGAATATGTTTAAAATGAGAAATTAACTCAGATCATCTTAAAAATGATATTTTTACATTGGTCCAGGAAGTGTGCCTGTATCTCAACTGGTGGGGCGTAGTGTTCGCAACACCAAGTGCATGGATTTGACTCCCAGTAAATGCGTCTACTAAAAATGTTTGAATATTATTTCTATGAGTGGTTCCGTCTTCTCTTTAAACTGTTACTGTGTCCGAAATCACCTACTTCAGGCGAAAATCCGTGTGCGAGACCACTATTATGTCCAAAACACGTATCTGGATGACCTGCTACTTCCGACAAGATTTTTAAAGGAAGTAGAGGCGTTGTTGTATTCATGTTGTAAAATGAGTATTGAATATGAATCTAAATATATGCTATTTTTTGTGGTTAAATTGCGATGAATTAACATTATCCAAGTTATCCACCCACTCATATGTCACGTAATGTATTAACATAGTGATGCAGGGGCGCCGTAAGGGGGGGGAAAGTTAGGACGATTCTAAGGGCCCATGAACTTTTGAGGGCCCCAGCCAAGGACTGTGCCGTAAACGCAACCCCCTTAAGCTGAGCCCTCTTAGCTCCGCCCCGTCTTTACTCTGCGTTTTAGCGCCGTCTTCAATCCACGGTCTCACAGTGCGCGTGAACTTCAGAAGAGAGCAAGGTGTGTGTATTTACTGCTATTTCTTATGATATCTGCATATGTGCACTTCCTTACTATAAATGCAGTTTACACAATGTGACGCTGAAGCAATACAATGCAGTTTTCTTTCCACTGTAAAGTCTTCGCTCTGTTCACCTCAGTTTAAAAAAACACAAGGTGATTTACGTTCCCTGTTTTATGTTATGATTCTAACGCGAAGTCAGCCCTTATAAGCTGTTTTAATTAACGTAGCCCGTATAAGCTAATTAACATAAACTAGAAATGCGATCGGTTACACGCTGTTTTGTTTTGTAACGCAATATGCCAAGGAAGTATTTTTATGCAGTCGTGAATCGAGTTGATTGTGATAAAACTGAAATGCAACTAAGGCTAAACTAGTCCAGTTATGTATATTAAAGCTTCTCACCTTGCAACAGGTTTAATAAATCAATGGAAATCTGTCGTAATCTGTTATAGTTCTCATTCATTTTATTTTAGAGCCCCGTTGATTAATAAACAGTCTGAAGAATCATTTAATAACAGTATAGCTGTTTTCTCAAGTTCACAGTTTCAATGATCTGTCGTTATTTTTGCTTTACTGAAGCTGCTGGTGTGTGAAACTTGTTCTTTACCTTATAAATAATGCTTATAATTATAATACAAGCTTTTGTCAAGCATTGTTGACCCAGTCTTATTTGAGGCATAATGTAAATGTATAGAAAAGATGCATTGTTGTTGTTCGCCATTTTTAAATGTTACAATGTTATTGGTGTGTGTAACAGCTCAAGTATACAGTATGTCACTGAGACTGCTTGTGAAAATCAGACTAAAGTCTCAAATCTTATTGTGAGATAAAAAGCATCACAGTTTAATTTCAAGCATTAATTTCACTATGATTTCAATCACTGACATGACATTACTCATGTCAATATTAAAGATATCAAGTTTATATTTTCACAAAATGTTCTTTACATTATGTAGGATGAATTTATGTGGGAAACAGTAAATCACAAAGAAATACTTCAGCTGGGTTTTCACAGGCATGGTCACATTTATCTTTAAAGGGACGCTTCACCCATTTGCATTAAGCTTTGTATAGTTAGAACCCCAGTCATGTTTTTGAATGGTCACGCATCATTCCCTCTATTTCCCCTGAGACAGGAGAAATATAGATTTCAGTGTTGCACTTCCTTCTTTCAATGATGTAAAAATCATCATTTAGCATCATTGAAAGAAGGAAGTCCTATATCTTTGTAGAGGGGTTGAGACTACAAACACCCCTTTTTTCAGTCAAATAGGCACCAAATTCGAAATTAATGTTACATTTCGACTACAAATATGACACACTTTTAATAAAGGTTGGATTGTATGTTTGGTGCGAAATGGGTATAGTGGGGGCCTGACCCCCTGTTCTTTCATAGGGCCCAAAATTGCTAGCGGCGCCCCTGAGTGGATGTAGCATGTCCGAATTTCATTTACACTTCCATACTATATAGTGTAGAACGTACAGTAAAAGTATGCAATTTTGGTGCATGGTGTCTCTTCTGGGGTTTAGATAGTGGCGGATCTTTCCCATGATTCCCCGCATGAGTCCCAATGTGATACTGTGACCCTCTGTAGGCGACCCGGTCTACTTGATAAATTGGTGCATGGATAAGAATATATAGAAAGGTGAGAAGAGGGTTACACCCTCCTGAGTCCTGCACACACACACTCAATATCTTCACCCATCTATTGAAAAGAAGTAAGGTTGTCTAAATGAATCGTAGCCTGCATACAAAGAGACGGCCCCTTTTTACCGGCTCTATATTTTTAATGTCAGACTGCGAGCACGCAGCTGTGTGCAATAAGCAGCGGCGTTATGAACAATGTAATACTGTGATGGAACTCTATTAGAATCCCCCGTTTATTTCTCAGCGCGAAAGCTAACAAAGTCTTGTTATGAAACCCGTAGATAGATAATCCAACCCTGCGATAGCCTGACCCGCGGGGCGGCCATTAATAATAATCTGCAGGATCTTATCTCACTTAATAATGCAATTAGCCGGCGAGTGCATCAACTCGAGCTGTAATGTTTAGGGTCTGCTGTCCAGGGCAGGTGTTCCATCATTTGCTAATGTTCTGACAATTTACTGTCCGTGAATGAATTTCACAAGCGCGTTCCTCTGGATGTAAGCGATAAGCCTGATTTGTTTGCCGAAGGGCGACACGTCACGGAAATGTGGATTCGTCTTGTTTTGGTGTCATGTTTATTGATTACGTTTTATAATATGAACATATTGTGCAAAACACACCCGGGCTATTCCCCTAATAAATCCCCCTGACCAAGATCGGGCATTGTGGGCAGATCATGAGGTATAGATCAGCATAGCCGGTCTATTTGATGTATTTCTCAGACTTGTTATCTTTCTAAGCATCTGTTTCTTGTTACAAAGTGATGGCATGGTATCTGAAATGGAGACAGAGTTCCTAACCAGCCAGTTATGAGCATCAGAGGTTATTATTGATTAACTGTCTACTTTGTTATCCAGAGCCCTTTGTTTCCCCAAACTCTAGTGTACCGCAGCACTATGGCGTTACAGCAGGTCAGTGCTCTCTCATGAGCCATTCTGTTATCATAGATATTTATTGTCTCTTTACACCACATCTAACACTGCTTTAATATGACATTGATTCCCCAGCGCACGTCAGCCACTTCAGTTTAACTTGGTTCTGTTGAGCAGTTCAAGTGGAGGGTGGATTACTGTGTTTGCGAGACTTTTAAAGGGACAGCTCACCCCAAAATGAAAAAGTTGTTTTTACAGTCGTCTTGTTCCAAACATGTAGGTTTTGCTTCTGTTATTGGTGTTTTAATGCTATTATAGTGAATGGGGACTGGGGTGTACACACTTCCTAAAAAACTTAAATCATATTATAGCATTGAGTTTAGGAGCATACAGTACTGAAGTTTAAAGGATTTGTCAATTTTTTTAAACAAAAAAATCCAGATGATTTACTCACTACTATGTCATCCAAAATGTTGGTATCTTTCTTTGTTCAGTCAAGAAGAAATTTAGCCTGGTTAGCCAGACCTACATCAAGATGTAAGGTCTGGCAACTCTTCACACAAACGGCTCAATGCAAGGGGCGGGATATAAGGTTGTCCCTCAAAATGCCTCTGCACGCAATAGGATAGCGCTATGACCAATCAGAGCAACGAAGAAGGTGACGTAGTTACCGTAACCAGTCGGCAAAACTCCAAACACATCTTTCTTGCTTAAAAAGGACTTCAGTAGGGTTATTTGCTCTTCTCTCAAAGAAAAACATAAGTCTAAGTCCTCCAGAGTCGCGGCCAAAGCCGCTTCAAAAGAAAGCTGTTCGCCAGCAGCAGCAGCCATTCTTTGTTTTCAAGTAGGAACCGTTGCAGCTCTGTCGTCATCATGTTAAGCCCGCCCCACAGACGCTACACACGATGTGATTGGCCTGACCAAATTTTGGTTTTTGGAGCTGTTAAGTGTATTGTGAGTGCCTAGACTAAACCCTGGCAGCAAATATATTTTGCGGCCGCTAGGGTGCGTCTAGATTTCTAGGCTAGAAGAAATTATCTTTTTTGAGGAAAACATTCCAGGATTTTTCTCATTTTAATGGACTTTAACCCAACACTTAACAGTTTTAATGCAGTTTAAATTTGCCATTTCAAAGGACTCTAAACGATCCCAAACGAGGCATAAGGGTCTTATCTAGCGAAACGATTGTCATTTTTGGCAAGAAAAATTAAATATATGCACTTTTAAAACACAACTTCTGGTCGTCCTCTGGTCCTGTGATGCTCACGCAATTGCCTAATGATATCGAAAGGTCACGTGTAACATATATGAAACGTACATTTGCAGACCACTTTAAACAATAAACTGATACAAAGACATTAATACGTATCATTCCACATACAACAACTTAAGAACGGTCCTTTTCTCCACACTTGTAAATACTGGGGCGTAGTTTCGCATACGTCATCCGTGACCTCTTGACGTGATGACGTATTGCGTGAGGTCACGCTGGCGCATCACAGGACTGGAGAAAGACGAGAAGTTGTGTTTTAAAAGTGCATATATTTTTAAATGTAGATTACCTAAGAAACCAAAACATGTGTTATTTTCGACGAGGAATTTTAAGAGTTCAGTTTAGCAACTGGTTAGACCATTAAACAGACAGAAATTAGAAGTAAAGTTCCGACCAGACGCGTAATCGCGTCACCACATGTGCATCCGATGAAACTGTCTATAGGTCAGAACCTAAAGCGTAAGTTTAAAGGAATAGTCTACTCATTTTCAATATTAAACTATGTTATTACCTTAACTAAGAAGAGTTGATACATCCCTCTATCATCTGTGTGCGTGCACGTAAGCGCTGGAGCGCGCTGCGACACTTCGATAGCATTTAGCTTAGCCCCATTCATTCAACAGCACTTTTGGGAGTACTTCAACTCGCCTGAAAAATCCGCTCCCCTTCTCCCTCTCATAATGGGAGAGGGAGGGTGTTACTGCGCGGAGTCGGAGTACTCCCAAAAGTGCTGTTCCGCTACACAATATAGTTCCTCTTTTAAATCCGCTTAGAAAAGCGCTACGTTTTATTTTGTACCACCAAACTTGCTCGTATTACTACTCGTCTTAAATAGGAAAAACGTTGATGTGTTTGGTCACTTCTAACTTTGTCTCTGAGTGGTCCCATTGAATGAATGGGGCTAAGCTAAATGCTATCGAAGTGTCGTAGCCCGCCTCAGCGCTCACGTGCACGCACACAGATGATAGAGGGATGTATCAACTCTTCTTAGTTAAGGTAATAACATATTTTAATATTGAAAATGAGTAGACTATTCCTTTAAATATATAGCGAAAGCTATTGGTCTGATGGGTTTTACGAATGCCGTGATTAAAAAGCGACTGATCGAAGATCTCCCCCACCCCTCGTACGGCGCTGAGTGGGAGCGTCTTTAATCTGTCTTGTCATTAAAATGACGGAGGAAAGAATGAGAAAACAAACTTGTTATTCCGGCCCTTCCCTATTACTGATGTCCCGGCCTGGCATTGTCAAACAGGCAGGTGGCACATTATGCTAGCAGAAGAGAGATACCTGCTGGCCGAGCAGGCAGGCAGAAAGAGAAAGAGTGAAAGAGACAGAGAGAACAAGGGTGAGGTTGTGGAAAAACGAGAGCTGAACAGAGAATGATGGAGTGCGTTTGAATGGTCAGGTAGTTAATGCTTTATGAGATTGGGCCGAGGAGGTGGTGGAATGCAGTGTGAGCAGTATTACGCCACATAAATCTGGAAGCCTGCTTTCCCTGCCTGCGTTTGCATTTAATTACATGAGCCTCGTGCATACCTATAGCTCTTCCCTAATGGCCGAACCTCATAGCCTCTGTCATGCCAATGCCAGGGAGATTGTGTGTGTGCCATGTGTGTGAAGCCAGATCAGAAACAATCTGTTCATTTTATTGTGATACTTTAAATGACAAGGAAGGATTTGGGCTGCAACTAACAATTATTTTCATAATCGATTAATCAGCGATTATTATTATTTTCTCAATAGAAACCTAAATATTTACTCAATTATTTTCACTTATTATATTTAAATAAGGCACTAAATTAGGGTATTCACATGTAGAAGTGTACTTTTAAACAGGCGAAAGCCACACAATACTGTGTTTTACTAATATAAACTTTTTGATTATGATCTGAATGTCCACATACAGTACATGGACTTCACATTTTTTGTTGTTGTTTGCACCATAATACTTAATTCTGTGTAACTGTAACCTGACACACGTGGACAAATACACTGCTTCATGTTCAAAGTTTTTCATATTTGGTTATTATATTTATTGATTCTTTCTAACCCCAAAATTGCTGGAAGAAATCTGAATAAAAACAAACTAAAGCTTGGGTCTTAGGAGGTTAAATAAAAAAAGTTTTTGCAGCTTTTAAATGGTAAAACATCTTTAAATGTCAAAATAATAATAAACAAAACTTATTGAGTCTACAGGAATGTGCTGGTTGAATAAATTTACATTTACATTTAGGCATTTAGCAGATGCTTTTATACAAAGCAACTTACAAAGATTAGGAAACAATAAAGCGATTTGTCATAGGGAGGCAATAATATAAGAAGTAAGTACCAGTTTTTTTTCAAACATTTTCTCTATTCCTGTGCTTGTTGAGAAAGAAAGATCGTTAGTAATTTTTCTTTTTTTGAATGGCCACGGATTAATAAACTTATTTTAATCTTCAACTTTAGACCTTGATGAGTATTAAAATTATTTGTTAATAATAAAATAAATAAGTCATATGATATAAGGGATGTAGCCTTCATTGTTGCGTTATTACAGTAATAAATCCTGGATTTCACCCTTACTTTAAAACAGATGCTTAGTTTGTGGTTCATTACTATTTTTATGAAAAACCAACAACAATTAAACTAATTCAAACTTACTTATATTACAGGACGAAATTAAACTTTTATTATCCAGCGGAGTTTTTTTGTTGCACTTTTACTTCCATCATTGTCCTTCAGGGTTGCCAGATCCGCTTAGCAAAACCAGTTCAATAGCCATTCAAAATTTGTCCAAAAGCATCCCAAATAACAACAACTAAAGGGCTTGTTATAGTTGTGTGTAGGTCCTACGGCGTAGGTTTCGCGTCGGTTTTCATTTATACTTTTGCGTCGTCGTCCGCATGGATGTGCAAACACACGCGCTGAACGCTGGTAGGCGCGACCGTCAAAGAAGAAGAAGCTTGGCAACTTAACCCACAAACTAAGAAGAAACAGCAACTTGTTGTGTATGATTTGAGAACACCAGCAATGATGAAAGTAAATAAACAGCGACTTTTGTTGCAGTTTGAGTTAAATTACTCCGCAACCTGGCTCATCTTTGTTTTTACCTGATGGGAGGGGTTATGGTGGACCAATCACAGCGCTTTCGGTCCGCGTAGAACTGACACGGTGTTAAAAATTTTGCGAGGTGCACGTCAGGCTACGCACAGGCTACGGATAACCTACGGCGTAGAGTTTACTCACAACTATAAATCGGGCTTAATGAATCAAATCCTTCCATCTTTAACCAGCTAAAAAACATCAATCTGCTGAAACAGTTTAAAAGAAACCCAGTTTAAAACTCAGGTGAAAGGTCGCAGACCTCGTAACGCAGGTCCGCTGGTCATGCGGTGAAAAGAAGTTCCTGATAAATGTGCAGCTTGCGTTGTATGAAGAAAAAGTGCCTGATTTTGACATGCAGCTTGCTTATTATGGAGAAACAGTGCCTGACTTAAATTATAAGCGCACAGGAAAGTTTTCTGTGAACATTCGTGCTGCAAGGCCGGTGTTGTGTTTGTAAACAATGGCGGGTTACAACTCCATATGCATGGTCTGTATTTTTGCATTCTTCCAGTAAATTACTGGTTATCTTACTTCTTACTGGTAAATTGCCAGGACGGATTTACCAATAATTTTAAAAGGGTCCTGTTCACACATGATCACTAAAACACCAAATTATCAGTAAAGACTAATTATTGATACATCTAATTAACTCATTCCCCGCCAAGTTTCACATAATGCCTTCTGGAAAAAAAATATTCTAAAAATATATAAACATACAAATATATCAAAGGTAGAACAGACCCTCTTCTTTCAAACAAACAAACAAACGAAAAAAAAAAACATTTCATCCTTTCTATATTTTTTTCTCTGCTTATACACTAAATACCCGTATTAAATATAAGTATTTTTCTTTAAAAATATTTTTTTTTGCAAAATGCTAAAATAATTTCTTTTTTGTGAAGGAATTATGTTAGAGATCAGATTCAGAACGATTATCAAAACATACATGGAGTGTAAAATTAGTAAATAATTTTTTGCTTCAATTTTTTTTATAAATTGGTGAGTGTGTAAGTGCCATCTAGTGGATAATCGCGGTAATACAGATTAACATAAAAACTCATAAGGAACACGTTTTTTTCATGCAAATTTATTTTTCAAACTCGTCAATGGTGTGGAAAGAGTTAATTTGTTGTACTAAGCATTCATTGAAATGCCTGACATCTATTTTACAATTAAACAGGCATTGTGATTAAAATACATGTAATTGAAATAAGTGCCCGCCTCCTAGATCTCCTAAATCTCAGGTTTGTTTGGCCTGTGAAGCGGGCGAGATCAGAATTTCACTCATAAGATGAGTCCCAACAGGGGGCCCTGCTTTTTAGCTGCCCGTTATGGATTTAACGATTTCCCCGGTGCGCGCTGTGGCTTCAAACCCCAGGATCTGTGTAACGCTGCCATCTTGAGCGTCTCCCATTGACCTTGGAGATTATTGCTAGACTAGGCAGCAGAAAAGTTATGCTATATCTTAGTCAGGAGCTGTCTTCTATCAATGAGATGCTGTGTTGGCCATCGATCGGTTCTGTGCCAGGACACGGCGCTTGATTGATGCTTGGCGAGCGACAGGCTGGTCTGCAAGACAGCCTTGGGAGAAAACAGAGGCACTCTGTAGCCAGTGTAATGGCTACAGTGATGGAGTATACGTGGAGACTTTTTGACTTTGAGCACCAGCACTCCAATATGTGACCAGTTACCCCAAAGTATTTTTATTATGTATTTGTTTTAGTTATTTTATTTAGTTGATTTGTTTTGTTTGTATGGAATGACAGCATTGGCTGGTCGGATCTATAATTTCAAGGTTTCCCGGGGGCTTGGTGACTCAGACGCTACATAAATACCTCAATAGATGTTTCTCAGTGATGGTTGACATAAATGATATACTTACTTTTTGCTGTATGTATCTCATCATGAATATCACACTATCAGTCCCCCTCCAAACGGTTTGGTCTTCTTTATGTAACCAAGTGGAAAATGGTATTTAACATTTATTTTGCATATATACACCTGTAATTCGTAAAGCTGGCGATAGGGGGCAGTATTCGTGTGTGTGTATGTGTGTGTGTGTGTGGTGCAGACGAGGAAGTGCACATGCGCTCTTGTAAATAAACGTTTGTGATACGTGCTCAGCAAGCAGAGCGAGAGAGATGCACTCTCGGGAAAGTTGTAATGTTTTAGAACACAATCCTAAGGTAAATGTGATATTTCTTGATAACATTCTATAAAATACTTAAGGGAGATGTGTATTTTATAGTTTCATTTAAATTGGTTGTTTCATTTCATTTTATGCAATGTTTATGTCCATTTTAAGTCACACCATGTGGTGTAAGCCACTAATTTAGGATGTTATACCAAATGTTATGCATTAAATCTTGTTAATTAGTTCATGTGATTTGAAATGTAACTGTTTGCACAGTTTAGAACATGATGGGAATTGCAACTTTTGTGAAGTGAGTGTGGATGATTTTCTGGAAGCTCATCATACTGTAAGTGATATACTTTTCTTACTTTCTAGCTGCATTTAGTGGGTAATATTATGTACTCATGTTATTTTGTCTATTTAGTGTATAGTATTTCCACTGCCGTATTTGGGGTATTAAGGTTTATTGTTCTGAAGTATATGTGCATTCTTTTGGCCCGGTAGTCTTTATATTTTGTTTTATTTGTTTTTTTTTGCAAATTGGGTGATAGTTTTTGTGTACTGACAAATTGAGGTCACAGATTTTGTGCAAATTTCACATCGTGAACTACGAGATTTGAAAGTGAAGTGTATTCTCAAAATTATTACTTTTTGAGTGATATTTCTGTCTTTTTTTGTTTTGTTTTTGGACCTTTTGTTTTTGTGTGATTTATTTGAAACAAATGTAAATCGGTGCACATACAGTGAAAAAGAAAATAACTAAAAAAGAGCGTTTTCTTTAAAAAAATCAGAAATTGAATAAACTTATAAAAAGTTAAACCCGTAAATTGTGGTCCTGGTGGTATACTGAAAATCCCTAGCTCACACATTTTGGTACCAGGAGTGGGGTAGTTTATTCAATCTGATTCATTTGCGACAAGCAACGTAGTGGGGGTAGACAAATACGGCAGTGGTGAATACTTTTGCAGAGGTGGAGGACGTCCGCAGTGTGGAGGATCTTATTCGAGGTGGTCATCGTGGGACTGAGCCTGTGGGACAGGCGTGAACGCTGCGGAAGAGACTGGTCCTTATTGAAGTGCTTCCTTCTCTCGACGTATTAGCTTCCAGGATTTCTCCTCCACACCCAGGGACTGTGAGTCAATGCGAGGGTGTGTTGAAGGTACTGAAGAGGATTAAAAAGGTTGGATGGGTTTTGCCCTAAGGACAATTATTCTGAACTGAACTGAACTTAACTAATTGTGAGTTAATGCTATTTGAACTACTGATGTAAAAATGTCAGATTCTGATGAAAACCCTGCCGATGGGGCTGATGGGGCTGTGGGGGGTAATGTCATAGAGCAACTGAGAGGTCAAATTCAAGAACTAACAGATTGGAGAGATAATACGTTGGCCAATAGGGCCGCCGGGGAGGGCAACCCAACTCGTTCTTACATTTATGTTCCTCGCGAACGTCAGGTTCAGCCTTTTAGCGGGGAGTATAACAAAGATGGCCGCTCTGTAGAAGAGTTCATTGAGGAGGCGGAAAGGGTTTTACGTGCTAGACACCAGACACAGGAAGAACAATTGGATTTTGTTATCTCACTTTTGAGGGGGCCCGCACTGGAAGAGGTGCGCTTATGCGTGGGAAACCAGTCTAGACGGGTTGAGGATTTGTTTACTTTTCTGCAAGAGGCATTTGGGGAGCGACGTAGTGGGACTCAGTTATTGCAAATGTTTTATAACCGCAAACAACTGGACAGTGAAGATCTTCGCAGTTTTTCTCATGCTCTGTCTCGCCTTTTAAGCTCTGCCGCAAAGCAGTTTCCAGATGGCTTGGCCAACGAACAGGTAGTTTTGCGTGATCAATTTGTGGAGGGTGTGCGAGATACTGCTTTGAGGCGGGAGCTGCGTAAACAAATCAGAGAAAGGCCCTGTTTGACCCTGCTTGAGATTCGAAATGAGGCTATTCTTTGGTCCATGGAAGAGAGCAGACCACCCAGAGTAGCAACTAGTCGACCCGTTCATTCAGAAGTGTTGCAGGAAAAAGACAGTGATTCTGTTGCAACTGCGAATCAAACCTCTGCTGTGTTAAATGATATTTTGCAGGTGATTACCCGACAAGAGAAGAGAATAAGTGAGCAAGATCAGACTATTTCGGAGCTCACTAAGGCAGTCAAGGAGTTGACTGCGCAACGGTCATTGTCTATTTCTCAGAATGTTGTACCTCAGACAAAGTCTCCTCCCAGGTTTACTGAGGAGGGTGAACCTATCTGTTTCAGATGCAATGGGGTTGGGCATATTGCTAGGCGTTGCACCGGGAGACGGGGTGGGAGACCAAATAGTGCTACCAGAACTACTGAAGGGCAAGAAAAACAAGACCCCTCTGTCGCGCAGAGTCGGGCTGCAATAGGGAAAATTTCTGGTCCGACGCCCAAGGGAACTTGTAAGGACAGGTTTCTTGAACGGGCGGTGGGGACATGCCCCATGGTGGATTTGATGATCAAGGGTGTGCCAGTGTCATGCCTGTTAGACACTGGAAGTCAGGTAAGCACTATTACTGAGGGGTTCTTTCGTGAGCATTCATTTGGGGATGAGAGTGATGTGTTGGCTACCTCAAACTGGCTGAAGATCACTGCAGCCAATGGTTTAGAGATCCCCTATTTGGGTTACATGGAGCTGGATGTGGAGGTTATGGGGATGGTCCTGCCCGAGTGTGGGTTTTTGATCATCAAAGAAAATCCTTGTCCAGCCTCCGTGCCTGTGCTTATTGGAATGAATATCATTAGTAAGTGCCGACAAATTGTTCATGCTGAATTCGATACCACGTTGGGGGGTAGCCTTGATTTCAACTGGAGGGTGGCCTTTCAGCAAGCACAGTCAGTTGATGTAGTCGAACGAGTATCGGTTGCTCGGGTCGTGGGTAAGACTCCTACACATGTGCCTGCTTGGTCAGCAACTACCGTCCTAATTAAGAGCAAAGAGTCCTGTAAAAAGGATGGTTCGGCATGGTTAGTAGAATCAGCAAATACACCCTTACCAGATGGATTGGTCGTAGTACCTACCCTGGTCCCAGCAGAAGTACCAGTGTGTCCAGTGAGAATACTTAACCTGTCTCAGGAAGATCTTTGGCTTCAACCTAGAGCCCGGCTGGGTATGTTATCACCGGTAGATAGTTACAGTGTAGGTTCGTCCTGTGAAGTGAGGTTCCAACGAATCTCTGCAGACACAGAACAGGTAACTATAGGTGTAGATAAGGATTTGAAGCCCCCAACTCAGTCATTCTTGGATCATGTTGACCTGGGTGGCACGCCTGAACAGCAGGTTCGCTTGAAAGCTGTGCTGAGCAAGTATTCAAGTGTATTTGCCATGGAGGATGATGAGTTGGGTTATACAGATAAGGTTCAGCATGAGATACATCTGACTGATGACGTGCCAGTAAATCAGCCTTACCGTCGAATTCCACCAAATCAGTATCAGGAGGTTCGAGAGCACATTACTAGACTGCTGAAAAATGGTGTCATTCAAGAGAGCATGAGTGCTTACGCCTCTCCTGTGGTGCTGGTGCGCAAAACTGATGGTTCGCTAAGGTTATGCGTAGATTACCGGAAGCTCAACGCCAAGACAAGGCGTGACGCATTTCCATTACCCAGAATTGACGAGAGCTTCGATGCCCTCAGGGGAGCTCAGTTTTTCTCAACTGTGGACTTGGCGTCAGGGTACCATCAGATTGCTGTGAGTGACAGGGATAGGGCTAAGACGGCATTTACCACGCCCTTTGGTTTATTTGAATACCGAAGGATGCCGTTTGGGGTCTGCAATGGGCCTTCAACTTTTCAACGGCTTATGCAGGCAGTTATGAGCGATCTAATTTTTCAGGTGTTGATCGTGTACTTGGACGACATCTTGTTGTTTTCACAGACATTTGAGGAACACCTAGAGAGGTTAGAGGTGGTACTGAAGCGGTTGTTGGAAACCGGTTTAAAGGTCAAGTTGACAAAGTGCCGTTTCCTCCAAGACTCTGTACGTTTCCTTGGTCACCAGGTGTCAGCGCAGGGGATTTCTCCTGACCCAGACAAGGTTGCTGCAGTCAGTAACTGGAAGACCCCAGAAACTGTAAAAGAGCTAAGATCGTTTCTCGGGTTTTGCAGCTATTATCGAAAGTTTATCGAAGGCTTCTCGAGGATAGCTGGACCCTTACATGACTTGGTGAATGCTTGCTTGCGTGAGGGGAGGTATGCAAAGGGTAGTCGCTACTTTAGTACTCAGTGGTCTAATGAGTGTGAGCAGGCATTTAATCATTTGAAGGAGAAACTGACAACAGCACCTGTGCTTGGTTTTGCAGACTTCACCTGTCCTTTCATTCTTGAAACCGATGCCAGTCAGAATGGCTTAGGAGCTATTCTTTATCAGAAGCAAGGTGACAAAAAAAGAGTCATTGCATATGCGAGCAGAAGGTTACGCAATGCTGAGCGGAACGATCGCAATTACAGCAGCATGAAGCTCGAGCTACTGGCCCTTAAGTGGGCTGTGGTCGAAAAGTTTCGTGGCTACCTACTTGGGTCGTGGTTCGAGGTGATAACGGACAATAATCCGTTATGTCACTTGCAGACTGCTAAGTTAGGAGCGATCGAGCAGAGATGGGTGTCACAGCTCTCTGTGTTTAACTTTGAGGTGAAGTATAGGCCAGGAAGGAATAACGCTGCAGCTGATGCTTTGTCCAGACAGGAGTTTGCAGGGGAGCCTGGCCCTGATCCTGATGCTGATTGGGATCAGGGTGTAGCAATCTGTAGTGTAATTAGTCGAGGGACAGCCTTGGACACCGAGCTTGCTTTGAAAGGGCTAGAGTGTGGCAGGTTAAGGCAGATACGTGCATTAGAGGCCGGTGAAGAGGCTGTCACCAGTCTCCAAGGGAACACTCATACTCTTCCTGGTTACACTAAAGAGCAGTTAGCCGATTTTCAGAAGAATGACCCGGTTATACAGGAATTCAGAGAGTTTTGGGACAAGGAAAAGAGGCCAGTTCATCTGGAAAGAAAGTCTTTGTCCAAGCCAGTGAAGTGTCTCCTGAAGCAGTGGAGCCTCATAAGAGAGAGGAATGGGTTGCTATATCGAGTTGTAGACAACCCAAATGAAAAAGGCTGTTGGCAGCTGTTGTTGCCAAGTTGTTTGAAGGAACGAGTGTTGCAGAGTGTGCATGATGATTTAGGGCACCAGGGCATTGAACGGACACTGGGTTTGTTGAAACAGAGGTGTTTTTGGTCAGGTATGCATGAGGATGTGGAGGAATGGATAAAGAAGTGCCAGAGATGTATTCTGACCAAGATGCCTCAGCCCAAAGTCCGTGCCCCAATGAGAGCATTTCTGGCTTCCAGACCATTGGAAGTGATTGCAGTAGACTTTACGCTTCTAGAGCCAGCTTCCGACGGGCGTGAAAATGTTTTGGTTGTTACCGATGTTTTCACAAAGTTCACACAAGCATTTCCTACAAAGGACCAAAAGGCCGATACCACAGCAAAAATCTTGCTAAGAGAGTGGTTCATGAAGTACGGTGTTCCTGAGAGGTTGCACTCCGATCAGGGTAGAACATTTGAGAGTGAGGTAATCGCAGAGCTGTGCAGGCTTTATGGGGTGAAGAAGACCCGCACGACCCCGTATCGGCCACAAGGAAATGCTCAATGTGAACGGTACAACCGCACACTCCATAATTTGTTACGTACGTTGCCGCCCGAGAAGAAACGCCGTTGGCCGGAGTACTTGCCGGAGTTAGTCCATGCTTATAATGTTACTCCGCACTCTACTACAGGGTTTTCCCCTTACTACCTACTTTTTGGGGTACAGCCATACCTGCAAATTGATGCATTGTTGGGTAGTGAGGAGGTCATTGAGGGGAAGCAAGACTGGTTGTCTGTTCATCAAGAGAGACTGAGATTTGCCCATGAGAAGGCAAGGGAGTATTCAGAGGAGAAAGCTCGAGAGAGAGTGACTCGTTTGAATGAAAAGATGTTTTGTCCCCAGGTCAGTGTGGGTGAGTTGGTGTATCTGCGTCAACGGCCTCCAGGCAGGAACAAAATTCAAGATGCCTGGAGCCCGGTCGTGTACCAAGTAATCGAAATAGTGGGCACAACTTACACTGTTGAGCCACTGGAGGGAGGGCCAGTCAAAAGGGTCCATCGGTCGGAGTTGCGTCCAGGTGCTGTGCCTACCCCTAGACCTAGGGGTAAAAGACTTGAGCCAGATGCGCAGACGGTTACGCAGCCGGGCCGTGTGGATCATAACGAGGTTTCTGAACCAGGTTTTGTGGTTGTAGAGGAGGTTTTGCAACCCTGTGTGAGATTGGGCACAGACAATATAATGGACTCAGAGGCACTAGTTCTTTCGGAGTCTGAAAGTGTCAGCTCTGAAGGTGGCCAGATTCAAATCTCCATAGAAGCTGGTAGAAACTCTGTTGAACCTGATATTGTAGTTCTGACTCCAGAGGTCACAGATGAGCATGCACCGTCACAGAAGTTAGATGTTGGGGAAATGTGTGACGCAGCAAAGAGAGAGGTACCAGTTCCTGCTGTGCGTAGAAGTAAGCGAACAACTGCTGGTGTTCACACAAATCCTTTTCATACCCCCAGGTCTGCGTGCCATGCTGTAAGTGTCAGTACAGAGATGATGTCTCAGGTGCTGGCCAGTATTGGCACTGCTTTGTTTGAGAAGGCCTTACAGGGTGCTATGAATGCCTAAACTTAGGGGTAAGTGAGTCATCGCGGACGCTGACTTATTTGCAGGGGAGGATGTAACCAAGTGGAAAATGGTATTTAACATTTATTTTGCATATATACACCTGTAATTCGTAAAGCTGGCGATAGGGGGCAGTATTCGTGTGTGTGTATGTGTGTGTGTGTGTGGTGCAGACGAGGAAGTGCACATGCGCTCTTGTAAATAAACGTTTGTGATACGTGCTCAGCAAGCAGAGCGAGAGAGATGCACTCTCGGGAAAGTTGTAATGTTTTAGAACACAATCCTAAGGTAAATGTGATATTTCTTGATAACATTCTATAAAATACTTAAGGGAGATGTGTATTTTATAGTTTCATTTAAATTGGTTGTTTCATTTCATTTTATGCAATGTTTATGTCCATTTTAAGTCACACCATGTGGTGTAAGCCACTAATTTAGGATGTTATACCAAATGTTATGCATTAAATCTTGTTAATTAGTTCATGTGATTTGAAATGTAACTGTTTGCACAGTTTAGAACATGATGGGAATTGCAACTTTTGTGAAGTGAGTGTGGATGATTTTCTGGAAGCTCATCATACTGTAAGTGATATACTTTTCTTACTTTCTAGCTGCATTTAGTGGGTAATATTATGTACTCATGTTATTTTGTCTATTTAGTGTATAGTATTTCCACTGCCGTATTTGGGGTATTAAGGTTTATTGTTCTGAAGTATATGTGCATTCTTTTGGCCCGGTAGTCTTTATATTTTGTTTTATTTGTTTTTTTTTGCAAATTGGGTGATAGTTTTTGTGTACTGACAAATTGAGGTCACAGATTTTGTGCAAATTTCACATCGTGAACTACGAGATTTGAAAGTGAAGTGTATTCTCAAAATTATTACTTTTTGAGTGATATTTCTGTCTTTTTTTGTTTTGTTTTTGGACCTTTTGTTTTTGTGTGATTTATTTGAAACAAATGTAAATCGGTGCACATACAGTGAAAAAGAAAATAACTAAAAAAGAGCGTTTTCTTTAAAAAAATCAGAAATTGAATAAACTTATAAAAAGTTAAACCCGTAAATTGTGGTCCTGGTGGTATACTGAAAATCCCTAGCTCACACATTTATGTATAATTTAAATGATACCAAACTACAGGTCTTTAGGCCTTTCAGTCTTTTACGGTACCACATGGCAAGTAATGAGTAGCATTACCGTGTTCCCCCATTGGCCGTGACCCGAGCACAAGTGCTAAATAAAATACACATACGAGCGCCAGGTTAAAGATTAAAGAGTAATTTTTGTATGACTAAAGAATGACTGTAAGGTAAAATTGGCATTTGTGTAGTATTGAATAGAAGTTGTTTATTTTCACTCACTGCTGCTGTTTATGGGTTTGGATACAGTTTCTTTGGCAGATAAACTTGATGTATTTGTTTAGCACCGCATCTGTGAGGTTTCTGGGCTTGAACATCAAACACATTCACTGTCATTGGCTGATTTTGAGCCTGCATGAATTGTAGTGATTTTTCAACAGGGATGAGAGGTAACAACGAAAAGCCTTTGTGATGCCAGTCAGAATGCGGCACAGTCGTTTAATTTGCCCGAGCCCGCCGCTTCCTAAATGTGGTACGGTTTCCAGACATATTAAAGATCTAAAGATCATTTCTTTTTATCTTTGTATTTTTGTGCACTTGTGTCTTAATGGTGTGTGTGCGTGCGTGTGTGTCTGCGTGTGTGCGCATGTGTGTTTGGTTGTCCTCTCTGACCCCGGTCTTGTTAAGCGAATGCCGCTGTGTGGTCAGTTCACAGGCGAACACAGGTTGTCAGGTCAAGTCCGATCAATCAGCTTTGATCTTTAATAGACCCTCTCCCCAAACCTCCTCAATTAGACCTCATGTGCCCGATTTTCCAATACAAGGCATCCCTAGGGCAGAAAAGGTATCTCTGTGTTTGTGACTTACACACAAATACACACACATTTGGTTACGTTCACTCACACACTTTCAAATCCTCTTTTAAACATTGCAAGAATTGATTTCTTGCTTAGTATTTTTGTCTTGTTTCGTGTACAGATACTTAAAAATTTAATCAGGACACATATGCTTGAGTAACAGAAATAAGTCTTGTTTTATTAAAAAGGTATCAAAATTGAGTTCAAATTAAGTCAATTCGATTTTTTTTTGTACCCAATTGGCAGATTTTTTAAGCATAAACTAAATTCATAATATCTGTGGTAATTTTGCTTCACAAGTTTAAATCGTTTAGATCAGTGATCTCCAACATGGTGCCCACGGGCACCAGGTTGTCTGCACGGAGTCTGTGTATTGCCCGCCAAAGCTATGCACACTCTATTAATAACTTCAATTTTGATATTTATTATTTTTTATTTATTTATTAATTTTGATTGTTCTACCCCATTGGCAGATTTTTTTAAGCATAAACTCAATTATGAAAATATTGCTCAGAAAACAAGACATAATATCTGTGGAAATTTTGCTTCACAAGTTTAAATCGTTTAAATCAGTGGTCTCCAACATGGTGCCCACGGGCACCAGGTTGTCTGCACGGAGTCTGTGAATTGCCCGCCAAAGCTATGCACACTCTATTAATAGCCTCAATTTTGATATTTTTTATTTTTTATTTATTTATTAATTTTGATTGTTTTACCCCATTGGCAGATTTTTTTAAGCATAAACTCAATTATGAAAATATTGCTCAGAAAACAAGACATAATATCTGTGGAAATTTTGCTTCACAAGTTTAAATCGTTTAAATCAGTGGTCTCCAACATGGTGCCCACGGGCACCAGGTTGTCTGCACGGAGTCTGTGAATTGCCCGCCAAAGCTATGCACACTCTATTAATAGCCTCAATTTTGATATTTATTTTTTATTTATTTATTAATTTTGATTGTTTTACCCCATTGGCAGATTTTTTAAGCATAAACTCAATTCTGAAAATATTGCTCAGAAAACAAGACATAATATCTGTGGTAATTTTGCGTTGCAAGTTTAAATCGTTTAGATCAGTGGTCTCCAACATGGTGCTCGGGGGCACCAGGTTGCCTGCACAGAGTCTGTGAGTTGCCCACCAAAGCTAAGCACATTCTATTAATAGCCTCAAGTTTGATGTTTATTTATTACATATTTTTATATTAGCTTAACTTCTTTTATATATCGTCGCCGCCCAATGAAACTCACATATGTCCAAAACGGTTACTTTTCAGGAAGTGAAAAAAACACTGTATTTCAAAAGCAGTTGAATGTAGCGTTGTCATACTTGGTACGGCATCTTTACATGTAACCATATTCTTGCCAGTGTAATGATATAATCCACATTTGACCAAAATTGAGTTTAAATGGACATACGTGCATATTTTAAAGTAACGGTGTCAATACGCATTCTTCCGATCATTAATTAGAATGGCCAAGTCGCGTTTCATATTGACAGATGAATACAATCAGTTTATTAAATACCCTACGTCTTAGTTTATTAAATATGCTTAGTTTATTTAATATTAATTATACATTTATTAAATGTCTCTTGCAAACTATGAAGGGACAATGAATCAATACACTGACATGGTAATGATAGACAGATACTTTGTTTGCACAGTCCTACCGTAATTTTGTCACTCCTAGACGTACGTGGCGAAAGTCATTGTCTCACCAGGCTATGTTTATTCGGCTATATCCAGTGCTGAGCTTCGATGAAACTTCACGAGACCGGCGAGATGCTTCCACAGGACGGGAGATACGCGGCATGATTGACAGCTTTGACACCAAATGGATATACGTGAAAATCAGATGGCATGATTTCACAACTTTTCATTGGCCATTAAGATATGTGAAGCATACTGTATACGGAAATGACCCTGGACATTCAATCGTCGAAAAATCTCAAAATCGGCAAAATGGACATACGTGGTTTCCATCGGACAGCGACGATATGTTAACATTTTAACAATGATAAAACATATCAACAAGTAAAATAAAGTAAAAGCAAAAAGCAAAACAAAAAGGTTTGAGTAGACTAAATCAAAATGTAGCTCTCATCCAGGGGTGCGTTTCCCAAAAGCACTGTAGCCAACTACTGTCGTAAGCTTCGTCATTACTGACACAGTTCAAAGATTTGGTGTTTCCCAAAACCGTAGTTCAAACGAACATTCGCAAGCTGCATTGCAAAATTGTGTGGTTTGAACGACAGCTCTTCACCTGTCGTAAGAAGCATAGTTCCTTGTTATTATAATATGTAGATTTACGTTAATCATGCTTTTGAACAAAATAAGCAAAAAACAGTGTATTCTATATTCATCATTGTAAATATATTAAAAAAATATTTTACGTCTTTAAGTTTGTAAACAGAAAGCGCTGCATTTGAAAACTGTGCATTTGCGCAGCCCTACGAGCTTTAAGACCTTGGGGAATCCCTTAGAGGAGTTTTTAAAAAACAACAGATAACTGAATCACAATAACAAAATCGGTCGTCCAGTGCAATATACGTTATTTACAGCAGTAATCTGACATTAAATCGATCTGATCAGATGAATTAGTACTCCACCTCCCACATGACATCATCAACTATGTTGTTGAACCAACATGGTTCAAACGACGAATGTGCGACAAAGTTACTATGTTTTCGGGAAACAAGGTAGTTAGTTTCTCCAACTATGCATCGTACTATGGTGGTTCAGCAGCGAGTCACATTGTTGTTGGGGGACAGCAGATTGTTTTAACCATTGTGTTACCCCTTGCTAAAAAAAGATATTTCTTCTGTAAAACAAAACTGAAATACTACAGTAAGTAAGGAAAACATTTTTGTGGTGAGGATAAAGAGGACCATATTTAAGAAGTTTCAACACTACTGCGTCTTATTTGCTTACCACCCATGATCCATTGTACTGTAACCAGGTGCTAAATGTGGTGAAATAGCTCTGCGTTGAGATTGTTTGAATTAAGTAATTGTCATCCTTTTTGGCTTAAACACGCCTCTTTGGGTTGTAAATTGGGTTTATTATAGATCTTGCTCCTTGTTTTAAAAACACAGTGATAAGTAATAAAGAGATGTTTTAGTGAATAATTTAATTCAGAATACAAATTTATAAAATGCAGTGAGAATAAGCATCGTTTACCTACTATAGTACCTACCAAAAATAGAAAGCAAGAAAAAGAAAAACCCAAATGCCAGACATAATCTTAGCTCTAAAATTCAATATAAAAGCATAGTTTAAATTAGCATTAAAAATCTCTTTATTTGCTTTTATTTGCTATTCTGAGTTATATATCTAAATATTTGAAAGAGTGCTGCAACTTTTATTTAAATAAACATTGCATGGCTAGACAAAAAAAAAATATTTATAATTGAAGTTCACAGTTTATTGTTACTTTTGTCATAATATCTACACAAACTAGTGTGATTAGATTCACCAGCACCATAGACATGCATGGAGTCTGTGTTTTTCAGGTACTGTCATATAACACACACAGACAATAAATGAAGAGTGACAGAGGAGTCTGAACTCAAAGCATCTGTGACTCTTGACTCCTGGGACTCTCCTGGCAGCTGTGGGTGACAAAACAGGGCAGATCAAGAACCAGCGGCAATTTCCCCCTTTTTTTTTAGGAAAGAATCCTCACCAGCATACTAACATCGTTACTTCTTTCTCTTCTCGTATATCAAGTTGGAGCTCTTGCTATACAATATAAATGAATCAAGTCAGGAAAGATGCTTTTTGATGCTTTTTGAGTGATTGTTGGAATATACAGTGGGCGGCGTATGCTGTTGTCAGAAATCTCTCTCTCTCTCTCTTTCAAAATTCAATTTAATTTAAGTGTGCTTTTTTGGCATGACAGCTATTTTGTTGGGTGGCTTGCCGATACTTTGCGCATGTATATTATGTATTGTTTATTTCTTTTGCATTGCGCTCAGATTTATTTTAGTGCGGTTATTTTTCCATCTCCCTCCTTATAATAATATATTTTGTATTTATGCATTTGGCATAAGCTTTTATCCATAGCATCTGGTAGTGCATTCAAGGTACACATTATATTGGTACATATATATATATATATATATATATATATATATATATATATTTTTTTTTTTTTTTTTTTTCACTGGGAATCAAACCCATGTGTGCCCACCTTCCATATCTTCTTGCCAGGCAATCATTACTGTACTGTATTTGTCGTTAGAGACTTTGGTGGAATAAAATAGAATTGAAGTCACAGCGAGGGTCTCTCCAGGTTGCACGGCTCATTCAAGATGTTTGGTCACTGATCAAAGAGCCTTTGGTTTTTGGTCAGTACACACAAATTTGAAACAAGTGGGAGAGAGAGGAAGAGAGAAAGAGAGCAAACGGGAGCGGGTTTCCAGCTGTCTCTGGTGGTATGCCAGGTGGGATGACATGGGACTCTGAAGTGTTGGAGGGGAGCTGGGGACAAACCAGCGAAATGGCACACCGGAGATATGCAAAACGCTAATGATCCTCTCCCCCCCCCTGCCGGGACGGTTCTCCATGCCAGACCCCTCCAAGTGGTCCGTTCCACTGGGGATTCTCACCAGCAGGCCCAGGTATCCATGATTGCTTTTTAATGTGTGGCTGTTGGCCAATGAGAGCAGGGATTTTTATCAAGTATGACTGCAGAAATATTAAACTAGCCTGGGATTATTTTTCAGTCACAGTTCATTAAACTGTAGAGGGAAGTAGAGCCAGGAGCCGCTCCTGCCTGCACAAGTTAGGCCAATTAGGGTTCTAATTTTTTATTAATACGCCGCAATGTTAAATAAACATGCAAACAGCTTTCGTGTTGTATGCCAATTAAATGCTGTTTTATTTGACTGCCACTTTAATCAGGCGGCTGCACAGGGGGAGGATATGGAGTTTAATTAAATTGTATTACTCTACATTCCTGTCAAGGCCCTTTTATGATTTCAAAGTAATCTATAAGGACATCAGCCATTGATTTGCTCATATTTTAATAAATTATGCCAGGCCATACCATTGCAAAACTCGACACACGGGAGAATCGTAAAGCAAAAGGGCGGAAACAAAGAAACGAGCGGCGCGCGGCACCAGTCATTTTTTATCGCGCGGCGCTGCAGCTCCCCCCACAAACAATAATCTCCCGACGATGGCAGGGAGAAAGTTTCAAAAGCTCATTTTGCCGGATTTTATCGCTTCCCCTGTTCCATCAATATTGCCTTCTGGTTGATTTTTAATTTCAGGTTGGAGACCTCAGCATATTTAGTGCTCTGCTGATGACATTGTATTTATTTAGGGCTCTCGTCAATAGCGCGCTCAAGTGCAAAACCCCCGTCTATGCAGGGTTTGGTACACATAAGTCCAATTCCAAACACGCTTACCTCCAGAATGCCAGTACTCTATAGCTCAGTGCTTTACATATAAAAAATAAAGATGCTACAAAAGGTGTCATACAGAAGAACTATTTTTTGATTCCTTATATTTTTATAGTCTAAAACAAGGATCTTCAATGTTTTTTGGGGCAAGGACCCCTTAGATGATAGAGGCATGGAGCAGGGACTCCCTGATACTAAATGTGTAAGTAAGGTACAAGAGGCTGCATTATCGTATAAGGCAAAGTGGAGTAAAGTGCAACTATTGACCAATCTATTTATAAATAAAACCAACCCAAATTGTCACAGTGCAACTGTTGTTGTACATGCATACTTATCTGTGAATTATTTTTATTGTTAAAATAGATTTTAATGTATTTGCTGTGTAATAAATTTTTATTTTTCTGTGAGATAGACAATTACACATTAACCTGAACATAAGCTTTCAGTGCAAACGTACAGTTATAGATTCTGTTGTAAAAGCAGGTTTTTTATTAAACGTGACATTTCACAACTTTTTAAAGATGTAAAATCTTTGGTGTCCCCAGAGTACGTATGTGAAGTTCTAGCTGAAAGAAAACATATAGATAATTTATTATAGCATGTTAAAATTGACACTTTGCAGGTGTGAGCAAAAACATGCTGTTTTTGGGTGTGTCCTTTAAAATGCAAATTAGCTGATGCACTAAATGGCAGTGTCGTGGTTGGATAGTGCAGATTAAGGGACGGTTCTGACATCACAAGGGGCCTATTTTTTCAGATACTTGCAGAGAGTTTACCAAAACTACAGTAAGTTACTATGTTGATCTTTTTTACATTTTCTAGGTTGAGAGAAGCACTGGGGACCCAATTATAGCACTTAAACATGGAAAAAGTCAGATTTTCATGATATGTCCCCTTTAAGTGGAGTGCTTTGCAAAAACATCTTTTTGCTTCTATGTGTGTTGATGCGGGTGAAGATCACACACATGCTGCTTTATAATTCTGAGGTTCACCCCTTTCACACATACAGAGCCCTATTTTAACGATCTAAGCGCATTGTCTAAAGCGCACAGCGCAACGTCTAAATGGGCGTGTCCGAATCCACTTTTGCTAATTTAACGACAGAAAAAATGGTTTGTGCGCCGAGCAAGGGTTGGTCCTTTTTTTTAAGGAGTAATGGGTGTGTTTTGGGCGTAATGTGCAATAAACCAATGAGAGTCTCAGATCTCATCCCCTTTAAAAGCCAGTTGCGCTGGCGCTATGTCTAATCCCTATTTAGATGACGGACTTTGTAAACTGATAAACTAAGCGGAGGAAGAAGATGCCCAGTTTAAGATTAATGTTAAATAATTGTGTTGTTTTTCACTTGTATTGAAATAATTTTTTTATTAAAACCTTTAAAACCCGTTTTCTTTTAGTCATGGAAGTAAAAAAGCAGGCTTTTAATTGCTTTAAATGTAAAAAAAAAAAAAACATTTAAAAATAGATGCATTTGTTTAAAGCAAAGCATGCATTTACTTACCAGGCTGCAGGTGAAGCAGCTCTTTTTGTCTTCTAACCGGTCCTCATTTATGTCCAAGAGACTCAATAATAATCTTTTACATTCAATCCTGTAATCTTTCATATTTAAAAGCATTTTTGTGCTGCTGTGCATTCATGTATGTGATAAGCAAACCCGCGTCGTTGTCCCGTTTATAGGCGCATTTTACTAATGCGCTCTTTAAATAACAAAAAACATATTGCGCCATTGACTTTAGACTTTAGAGCAGGTTTTTGTTGGTCAATGGTGTAGTCTATTTTAGTTGCCTCAAAATAGCAACGCGGCAGCAATGCACCTGAACAAACCTCCTTTTCAGGAAAAGGGGGCGCAAATGCATTTGCCATTTAAACAACGTGGCGCTAAACGTGAAAATGATCATTGCACAGGGTGGTAGCTAGCAAAAGACACTTGCATCACGCATTGCGCCGGGTGTAAGATAGAGCCCACAGTCTTTACTGGTAATTTACTGGTAAATTGCAGTTAACAGGTCATGTGTGAACAGAACCTGTCTGGCAAATCGGTTGTAAGATTACCAGTAATTTAGCGGTAAGCACTTTGTGTGAACAAAAAATTGTAGATTACCAGCATTTAGAATGGACAATGTCAGACCGCGCTGACAGCTTTGGGCCAATCATAACGTTTTGATACAGATGACGTGTTTACCCCCGCACTGTTTACAGATGTTTCCACACACACACTGATTAAAAGTTGAGCACATCTGAAGTTAACATCCACATTTCTTCACCAAAGTTGTTTAAAACAGCTGACCATCTATTTGCCGAATTTCTGACGTCCTTAACACATCCTCCGTGAGGCCTAATGTGCAAACAGTAGCCTACTGTTGTTTAAGACGCAGCTTCAGTTTGACGTCGCATAATGCAATGTTGATTGGTTATGAGTAACTTTGCGACATATGTGAAAACAACAAAATATGGATGGTGGATATGAAGTCGTAACCTGCCATTGTTTACAAATACAACACTGAACTCACGCGCACCACAGGTACAGTAACTTCTGCTTTCTTTCTGAGTTTACCGGTATTTTGATATTGTGTGAATAATGTCTTACTGGAAAAAAGACAAAACATCACTGCGTGTGTAAACAGCAAACTTTTTATATTTAAAGGTAAATTCATGGTAATTTAACGGAAATTACTGTGTGAAAGAGGTCATTGTTACAAGTTTGAGTTACAGGAGAAGAACATGTAACGAATCCGCAGCATCTTTCGGGCAAGCACTATTAGTCCGACTATGAATCTTGCACCATCAGCACCACAGCGCGCGTTTTATTGATTTTAAAATCAAGTGATGGTTTTGTCACATTTAATAGTGCAAACACGGTGTGGTGTAATTTGAATTAAATTAGAGCTTAACAGCATTAACAAATCTGAACAGCTTTAAACAGCCATCCAAGTTCAGAAGTCACACTGATTTTAAAATTACATTCTGAAATGTGGATACGTGTGCCTATATGATTTACCTGTTTTTATGAAGCAAAGTAGTGGTTGACCGATCTATCACCAATGCTGATATAGCAGCGATATCTGGACTTTTTTATTCTTGACATCAGCTGATAATTCTTTCCGATTGGTCAATATATTTGGTCATGCTGCGTGCGAAGTCAAACACATAGCCAGCGTTTAGCAGACAGTGAAATAACTAATCATCATTCCTTTTTAACATGATATTGTGTTGTGTGTAACACTCCGAGTCCTGGATGCAGCAAGTTTTACTCAAACACTCATATTGTAAACCTATATACAAGATTCATAATAGCTGCATGCAAGCATCCGTGAGTTGGGAATGTGAAAAACTACTTTGTTTTTATTGTTACACTGCCAGCTTAAATTTGTAAGTATAATCAAATTGGCTGAACTAGTCATTACAATGTAGTATTTTTAATATTGGCTAGTTGCTCTAACTTATAAAAAGTTGAATTTTAATGAGTTTATATAACGGCATACAGTATGAGGATCAGGGGCGTCATGCACCAATTGTTTTTAAGGGGGCACAGTATGCACAGTTCACAGAAATTTGTGCATCAAACACAGACATCACAGACATCAAACGAAATATTATAGAGCTTTCAGTCTTTTCCATGGCACTTGCATTTCTAACAATCTGAACACCCCTGCTTTCATGCAAAAATCTCCAAAATAAAATTGTTGACTAACTTTCATATCAAATACTGTTAAATCGGAATAATGACATATTGGTATCATATTTACATCTGAAACGGCATGTTTTGTTTATTTACGTTTTGTTTAATGACTTGTTTAATTGTGTCATTAATGCATTTTGTAAAACAACTGCATTATCCTATGAAATTAATGTAATGTTAAATCCAATCTAAACAACGAAAATGACATAAGCTATAGCCACGTGATTGAGTTTAATGTTCAAAAATGATTTAAAGAAATATGTTTAGATAACATTTTTAGAGGAATGGATTTTGCATTAAATTTTAACGTTACCTCATATTTAAGCATGTGTGATTCCGCGCCCCAGTGAACTCTGGCGAACTGTGGCGTTGTAACTTACCAAGAAGATGAATCTAGATATCTCTACTAATATAACGTTGAGACGGTCACATTTTAAACCATACATTTTCTACACAGAGGAGGTTAACTGCACATTACCATACTGGGGTTTGGAAATGTTGTGTGCGTTTCTTGCACGTTTTAATTCCTCAGAAATGTCGGAGCAACAGCAAAGCTCGTGAGCGCGCTCAGACGCTGATGACGTCTGCGGCTACGCTGACTGCAGCGCCTGCTGCCAGAAAGTAATGTAACATGATCAAAACAGCAAAAATCTCTGAAAAGTGGATGCAGCACAGAATTGATAATATTGTGCATATTAAACAGATTAAAAGACAAGTAACCGATTGATGGACGCATGTTTGATTTTGAGGTTGCAGGCAAAATCCATTTGGCTCAAAAAAACCAAGGGGCACGTGCCCCCTCAGTTTGAATGGGCATGACGCCTCTGATGAGGTGCTCAGATGCAAACTTCACTAAACAACACTTCCATCAAAAATGAGATATTGATATGATATTTACAGAATGCTCTTGACACGTATTAAACGTTCATCTAATACCTTTCTACATTTTATTGAAATCAACCAGTTGGGTGGTCAACGAGATTTAAAAAGTTTGATAGACAGATCAAAATATCAAATAATAGATAACTCAACCTTCAGGACTTACTCCAGCACCAATTTTCCCATGATGAAATGAACAGCATCCCAGCTGTATGGCGATGTCTGATACTGTATGTGTGTCTGTACTCGTGGTCTCTCCAGGCTTCAGGAGAGTCGAGGTCCCTGTAGCAGCCGATACAGTGGCAGCATGCGGTTATTAATGCCTTGCGTCCCTTGCAGCTATGTCTGCCTCTTCTGCCTCACGCTGTATTAATCAGAGCGCAGGCACGAACTGCCCCTCCAACTGCACATGATTAAGTGCGACTGGAGCAGTGTTTAACCAGATACGGCCACACTCTCTTCTCTGAAACGAGGCTTTTGAGCATCCCCGGGGTACACGAGGGGTAATGAATACATCGTTTGGAGAGGCGTTGTGATGCCCTGGAGAGGCCTCGGGAAGAAGAGGGCTTCGTTTTCTCCAGCTTCGATGAAGCAGTCTCTGGCGCTGAAATGGGCTGGGTGGGATGGCCATATGGACAGACTCATGTGACTGGTGTGTTTGGGTTGGATGGAGGTACTGACAGCGCTGCCCCGTGGAGAGGAAGGGCCACGTCTGCTGGTCTGGTATCAGAGCAATGCCAAAACAGATCCGGGTCAGTGTGGCTAAAGGAAGCGTGGGCCCAGGATAGGATGGGCTATGCCAGAGCTACAGGACCTGTAGGAGGACGCTTCCAGTCAGTGGGAGGCAGGCATTGTTGGGTTGCTTGTTACATTATCGCGTCTTTCCTGTTGCTTTTTTGGCAATTATAAAACATTGATTTGTGCAGTAGCAGTATGTTATGCAGTACAGCCTCAAAAGAATTTGGACACTTGGTCACATTTTCAAATTAGTGTCTTTGCAATTATGTAAGAAAATATCAAATCAAGTGACATTTAAAAGAAAAAAAGACACAAACTGTTAATTTATCAATCAATGACAATGTATTCAAGAACTTTTTGGCTGGCAAAGTTTTCGCTAAAATCACAAATGACTCGAATTGTGAAGTTCTAGTATTATGTGTTTGCAGATGACACTTGGTTTGATATTTTGTTATATGGTATTTAAAACCACATTTCGAGTATAAATAAAGTTTCCAACTACGTTCACAATGCATTTTAAAATCCAATTTTTTGCTCATATGTGACCAAGATCTGTCTCTATAAGGGATCTGATCTTTTCGATTCCGATATGAGTAATTTTCATGTGTCTTAAGTACCATGGGTATATTTGTAGCAAAAGCCAAAAATACATTGTTATATAAAAGTAATTTTAAATAATTTAAATAAAAAATAAGTAATAAAAAATTATTTTTGTGAGTGGATACTAGGGATGTTAACATTATCAGTTAAAAAAAAAAAAATTGTTAACGCACGGTGCGTGTCCTCATAAGCCGACAGACATTTCGCCACTATTCTATCTTTAATTTGTGAATGTCCTGTAAATGACACAAATTATTGCTGCCCTGACGGTCTGATAAAGTATTCATTTCTATGAGAAATAATTTGTGTGCGTGTTTGGAAGCTGATCCGACACGCGCGCGTGTCTACGCAAGATGACGCGGTCCGTCTCCGTCTCGCGCACATCCGGACAGACGTTTGCTGATGGCCTCTGACCCTGACCATCTCTCTTTTTGCACAAATGGAGAAAGACGACTCAAAAGCAAAACTTTTTGAAAAGCATCCTGCTTTAGAAATGACCACTGTGGTAGATGAAAAAGAGACAATCTGCCCGCTTTGGATATTAATCTTCTGGACTGATTGCGTGCTTTTTGATAAGGTAATGTTGCGTGATATGTATGATAATGAATGAATCCTGGTTCTGTTGGTGATCTGTCGCTGCTGTTTGCACGTATAAATGAAATGTTTTGTTTTAACTAGGTCACAGACAACCGTCAACGGTATTTTTACTCATTGACAACTTAATATTAAAATCTTATAATAATGGTTAATGTTCGGTTCATAAGCTGCGGTTGTCGGTCGGGAAAATTAACTGATATGAACATCCCTAGTGGATACAGTTGCTAAGGACTTAATTTGGACATCTTTAACTCTTTCCCCGCCATTGACGAGTTAACTCGTCAATTAAGAGAAAACGCTTCCCTGCCAATGACAAGTATTTCCGGCAATCCGAAAAAATGCTATTATTCACCAGGTGGCTCAACTTATACAACCTGGATACAACGCCTCACGTGGAAGAATAAGAACTCCATGTATGTTTTGAGGATCGCTCTGAATCTGATTTCTAACAAAAGTCCTTCACTAAATTGGAATTATCTCCGCTTTTTGCTCATAATTTGGTGTCTTTAAATAAACCTACCCATATTTGAGAGATGATAAAAAGAGAGCTAATCAAGGTAGGGTGAAACGGATTTTGTTTTATTAAAGCAGAGGGTCTGTTCTTTCATTTAATATATTGTTTGTTTATATATTTAAAGAAGATAATTTTCTGGAAGCCATTAAACTTTTTTGAAAATTATAAAAAATATATTTCTCAAACGTTGGTGGTAAAATAATTAAAGGCGATTTCCTCAATATTTCTTTGCACCCTTAGATTCCAGATTTTCAAATAGTTATATATCGGCCAAATATTGTCCTATCCTAACAAACCATACATCAATAGAAAGCTTTTTCATTTCGTATAAATCTCAATTTTAAAAAATTACCATTATTTTGTGGTCCAATGTGGTCCTAAATCGAATACATGTCAGATGTTTTTCAATGTGACCTCAGTCTGAACACTCTTGTCAGAAATCATGTGATTTTTACCTGATTCTAGATTGAAATGTGCCACAGCTGTTGAAATATGCACCAAAAGCTGGACTTTAAACTAAACATTAAAGATGTTAAATAGTAAGCTCCCACTGTGCATCACCTTATACAAGTAAGCGCCTAACGCTTAAACAATAGTTGTGTTTCTGTACATTTACACAGCACCAAAAAACGCTCTGACTGCTGGCCAATGACGCTATACAGTTTAGTGGAATCTCTGACGATCGAATGCATTCTTTAATATCCTCTCAAGCGAAGGACTTCTATTGGTTTCCGCCTTTTGATTGGTTGCCGTCGAACCGCGTTGTAGCTCATTCCCATAAAGTTGACTTGATTTTAACTCTCCTTGACACCAACACCATCCAAGAAGCGCTGTGCCGCTTCTCGCCGGGGCTTGGAGCCAGCTCACATTGAAAATGAATGACTTCTGGCCATGTTTGACGCTCTTGTTGCTCTTGAACGCATGGTTTGACTTCATGCAGACTGACCAGCGTGCAACACAGGAGCAGACTTTTGCTTTGCTCGTGTAAGTGGATTGCCATTCAGACGCGTATGAAGTTGAACACACCGGCTGACCTCAGTAATCTGCATTTTTATTTCCATATTACAGCATGCTGTGCGTGATGTGTTGTTGTTGCAGTTTAGGACCATGACCAGTTCACACTGGAATCTAATATCAGCCAGCCAAACAAAAAAAATCAGATCAATAAATCCGAATTGAGCTTTAAGGTTTGCAGTCTAAATGTAGCCTTAGATAAATCTTTTGTAGTGGATATATACTCTTCCTTCAGATCAGACAGGAATCATTTGCGGTGTGTATTATCATCCTTGCAGAGAAAAAGCAAGATAATGCTGTCTCAGTTTCAACTTGAACTCCTCCATTTATCTGCATGAGTGTGCAGCGATGCGCTGACAATCCTGGGCTGAAATGCGCTGATGGCAGATTTAGATGTGATGAAACTTTTTTCTGCCTTAAATCAAACTGTTATTGCCTCCTTATCAAACCAAAGAGCCTACTCTTCACACGCTGTTTGTGACAACTTTGACAATTTGCTCAGTTTTGAAAGCTCTTGTCAAATTTGCCAAACTGCAGAGAGAGCGCGAAGGAAAGAGAGAGAGAGAGAGAGTCAGGCTAAGAAAGGTCAGATCGAGCGAGGAAAGCTTTAAAGACAAAGCGCACGAGAAAAAGACAGAGGGTTATGGTGGATAAGCCTGGAGGGTTGTTGTAATGTATCTGCAGTGTAGCATGTCAGCGCTACATTACTTTACTGCATTGTAATCTCGCTGTCAATAATTAATCACAGGTGAGGCGTGGTGAGAAACATGCCCGCAGATGCCAAACGTACTTAAAGCGGTGCCAACAGTCAGCGGGGAAACGTGACAGCCATCCCTCTCCGTTTTTCGTCTCACCTTACGACACAATCCGTGATGCAACAACGGCACGCTGTGAATTACATCACCTGCGGAAAGAATGCGGGCGCTCCAAATCTTTGGCGGAGATGGAGGAGGCGCGCGCTGGCTGTTTTATTGCTAATTAGGCCATATCTTTTTATTCCTAGACACCAAAAAATCAGCCACATGTATCATGGATATAAATGCGTTATAGTTGTGATCGATTGGCTGGAGCGCGTCCCTCTGGCATGAATATTCATGGGGTGATGTATAGAGCGGATAGACCCGCGTCAGAGTCTCGTGGTGTGTGATCCGTGGACTTTACAGTCACGGCCGGGGAGCCTGCGGCTAGCAGCCACCATAAACAATAACGCGAGGCCCATTTATAACACTAAAAATCATGTGTCGCCACAGCCACAAAGAGCACAAGTGACATTTTAATGGGCCTTTTTACTTTTTGTTTTTCAATAATGAATGCATGGCTTGCTGTGGTGCGCTCCACAATATGGGCTTCACTATTGTTTTGAGGCATAATGCAGATTTTTGCTGTACTTGGCATTTATAGGGAATAATTTAACGTACGTCGCAATCTTCGTACGCTTTACTCCGAATCTGCTTACAAACTGGGGAAATAAATGTGTCTGTACATGTAAGCGTGACGGTACAGCCATGTTTTCTTTATTCTGGTCTTATGTGTGTGCGTGTGTGTGTTACCCAGAGGAGGTTCAATGCAGCTGTTTGTTTCATTTGCTGTGTAAGCAGGGCTGACCCCACTGAGTATCACATGCCAAGAACAGATTCCACTGACCGGGTACCAAACAGCAGTGAGGTTTAGGATGTGATGTGTTCAAATTAGGGCCATCGTCACAGGGGACAACTGGAAACATTGGCCTGTGCATTGTGATGATGGTGGCCCCACTAAGGTCTACTTGTGACCCTGACTCTTAAATCCAGGCTATGTCTCAAAATCTAATTATGAAAATTGGAGCATCAAAGTTTGATTTCAGTCATTTTATGTAGAAATCAATAAATCACTAAAAATGACTTTAGATGGGTTTTCACTGACTGGGTCAGATACAGTATAGCCTATTACAGTATATGGGAAGAGGGGTACAACCTCCCAAAAACGCACCCTAGGAAATTTAGGTCTTGGTTAAAATAAGGATAAATATGACCTCTTACATTTTTTACTAAAAACAGTAAACAGTTTTATTGAATGTGCTTGCTTTCTTGAAAGACTAAAAGGTTCTTTGGGGAACCAAAAGTGGCATCTTCGTAAAACCATTTTTAGCACCTTTATATAAGAGTGTACATTTTACAAACCTGCACTTTGCAACCTCACCATTCATTTCTTTAACAACCTGATTTTTTTCCATTTATAGAAATTAAACCAGGAAACGGGCTGTGTAAAACAGGAAGCATTGCTCTCTTTGGGAACGTAGTGTACAGTGGGCTGCTGAACGACCACTTCTGGCATTTCGGGGTGCCCCTCGTCACAAGACTGGTGAGTGGATGCCCTGTATGTTTTTTTTTTTCAAATTGCTGCGATGGTTGGCATTGCCTTTCTGGTTTCTTTGCCACCTTGAAATCCCCCGCTGGTGGTTGTAATTTGGCATCAGCTGTGTTTTGGCCGGGCAAGGCTTCAACCAGAGGTTTCCATTTTTTATACAGAACATAGAGGCTTATTGATGTGAAACGGCATTGATTTCAAAGGATTTTATAGGCCTGGAATGTAAGATGAAGTTGTGCTGACAGAGTGACCAATTTAGAGACTAAGTTATACCCAAAAATGTTTGGATTTCATTGCATAATTAACTAAATATCAGTGTCATTTGCAGAAAAATTTAATGTTTAACATTTTGTGAGAAGTATTGAACATTTTCCATTCAATTTACTATTTTTTTTTTAAGGTAAGTGGTTGCAATCAATTTATTTAAGCTACATTTAAAAAAAAATAGGAATACAAAACAAAACATAAAACTTTTGTTTAAATGTAGCTTAAATAAATTGATTGCAACCACTTACCTTAAAAAAATAAGTAAATTGAATGAATCATTTTTTTTCAGTGTTGCTGGTTTTATAATTTGAAACCTATTTTTGAAACAGTAGATGTTCAGTCCCTCCAGAAAAACGTGATTATACGATCACATGATTTAAAGCATAATCAGCCAAAGTCTGCATATTTATGCGGGGGACGCATTTTTTCAAATACGCCGCACTTTCCCAGCATAAATTGCAGATTTCCGTGCGCAAAATATGCTGGGCTTGCATGATTTCATAATCCACGCCTTTTCTTAGCCGAAATCACAAACTGTAATCTTAGCAAAAAGTTGAAACATGTTGCATTTACCTCACACAAGCGCAGCCATGTTGCCATGGGAACGTTATGAAGTGACGTAATTATGTGACGTGAACATCTTTGAAAAGCTGCAAAAGCTGAAAAACCGTTTTTGCAAGTTCCTGCAATTTTCCTGCAAGTTTTGCAATTTCATCGCATAAAATTGCATAAATATTCTGCATATTCCATCACATTTTTTAAGAAAACGTGCCGTAAGATCAAGGATTTATGTCCGCAACAATCACAAAAAAAAATCTGGAAGGACTGATCTGAAAAATATATTGCTAAAAACAAATGACACTCATTTTGTTGTATAATGCCTTAGAAATTGTGTGATATTTAAGCAAGGATATAGTTAAGGGTACATTTATTCTGTTTTGGACCCCTATATCTTGAATTAGTACAGTAACGCCCTGCCACACAGACATGTAGCTTATCAACTCCAACCATAGAGGCCAATTCAATAGCAATATTTCAAGGTTGCTTAGTTTGTTTCCTACTGTATACCCAGCCCAAGAAAACAGCAGTGCACGGGGAATACACCAAACGTCATGTTTTTCTTAAAAATATCACTGTCTGCTTTTGTCTTTGGTTACAAGTAATACATTGGCATAAGATATGTCTGTTTAAAAACTGAAAATTAGTTGGCTACTCAAGTTTTAATTAAACTGTAATCTTAGTGCATGTCAGTGCCTTATTATGTCTTATTATGAATTGATAAATATTGATGCTACGTCTTCCTCGGAAATATGTCAAACAGTATTAGCATACAGGCAGGGAGGGACGGGGAGAGAGGAGAGCAGCAGCAATTTACTGCCTTATGCTAGATTAAGATAAAAAAGGATTTGGAGGATCAGAAATCTAAATCTCTGAGGGTAACTTGTTTTTCACTGCTTTCCCGACCGAGGAAGCAGACGTGTTTCAGAAGAAAACTTCGAGAGTTGGGACGTAGTTCGCCGTCTGTCTTTTGTGCCGTGAGGAAATATGATTTGATTCTGGTCATGTGAGGTGATTTAAAAATCGGATGTATTCAGTTGAGTGTTCCTGTAGCGTAATTGCTAGAGAATCGTGTTAGCAGCGTAAAGGTCATGGGTTCGATTCCCAGGGAACACGTCTAATGATAAAATGTATGGCTTGGATGCACTGGAAGTTACCTTGGATATAAGTGTCTGCCAAATGCATAAAATGTAAATGAATACAATTATATCAAATCTTATGGGGCAGGAGATTTATAGGGTGATCTTACTAAAGTCTGTAATTCTATGGCTCTCTAACTGCCTTACAAAATACTTTATGTGAAATGCAAGCAAAAAAAATTGCAATTTTTATTTCAGTCATACTGTAGATGAATGGGTGTTACCCAAGGTTATTATAGTTTTGCATTTTTTTCATTAGTTTTTATTTTTATTTCGTTTTGACTTTTTGTTTTTCAAATTCAATTTAGTTTTAATTAGTTTTTTAATGTGCGTTTGCTAGTTTAGTTTAGTTTCTATTTTTTGAAAATGCTTAGTTTTAGTTTTTATTAGTTTTAGTGTTAGTTTTAGGTTTTTTTTTTGTAATTTGGGTTATTTGTCAGGGGCAAGATTCAAAAAGTTTAGAAAAAGTAATAAAAAATCAATTAAAACATCATACAATTTTAGAAAATATTCGTTCAAAAATAAAACCAGTACATAAAATGTACATGGGCACAAATATGTAAACGGTCTCAAAACTCTGCAGTAAGTGCGAATGTGATGTGTCCAGGAAAAAACCTAAAGAGCCAAAAAAGACAGACATACATGAACCGCATGTATTCAACCCATTTACAGAATTTACACCCTATACAAATACCACAGCTGCACAATGTTCACACCCTATACTAAATTTACCCTATACAATAGCCTACTCATCTGGATTAAAGCAGCAAACATTAAATGTAGTAAACAAATGACATAAAATTATTTAATATTTGAATCACAGCTTTCAGGCTATGTCCACACGAAGCCGGTGCATTCCCTATCCGATAATTTTTTTTCCTTGCTCTAAAAAAATATTCTGTAAACACAAAACCACTGAAACCGACTGAAAGCGGTGTAGTATATATGCCGGACCAGTATGGGGCGCTGTAATTCTGCCACAGATATACACTATACACGGAGAAGAAGACTTTGAGCATGCGCATAACCAACGTATGGTTTTGTCCATTATCGCTTGTTGGTCACCACAATTGTCGTCAGTAGTCCGCCGTTATTGTTGTTGCTGTTACGTGTGACGCTTCCGACACGTGATTGATGACGTTTTCGCTTCAGAAAATATACGGATTGGCTGTACAGACGAAACCGCAAGGGTGGATTTATCCACTTTAGGAGCCGGTTTCAAAAACTAGCGGATTCAGTCTCCCAAAACGCCGGATCCGTGTGGATGAAAAGCCAATACGATAACAAATTTATACGTATACAGTGATATGCGTCTCTGTGTGGACAGCCCCTTAGTGTTTTGACATCGACAGCCCAAGTGCATTTTACCTCAAACTTGCGACTACTAAACTTTCTAAAGTGGCAATCGCTTTTCGGGTCAACACTGATAAAATAATTTTCAGAATTAAAAATATTTTTATAAAAAAATGTAATGTGTGATTGTATGTGAAACTATCGCACGCGCACATGAAACTATCATGTGAAAGCAAAAGTTTGCATGGAGGGGAGGGGCTCTGTGAATGTGCGTGAGCGCGTGTGTATGTGAGAGAGACGCGTGAGTGAGAGACGTAGCGAAAGGAAATGCAGTTGAACGTTATTTGCTCCATGAAAGACATTGACAAAGACAAAAACTAAGGACATTTAATCTTTTATTTTTTTATTTATTTTTTTATTTTGCACATTACAGTTTTGGTTAGTTATAATTTTTTGTAATGCCTCGTTTTTATTTTTATTTCAGTTAACGACAATGTTTTTTCCCACCTAGTTTACGTTTTTTTTTTTTCTTGGTGTTAACTAATAGAGATTTGTTTTCCCCCATAATAAACAATAACCACAGTACAGTATATAACATATTCATATTGATTTTAATTTTCTCGGCAAACGGAAACGATGAGACCTGTTTTTCGGTTTGTTCATGTGACATTGTGCAAACGCCTATTATGTGGATAGCACTGGCAAAAGTTATATTAATTGTTGATATTTTGAATGTTTTTTTTCTTGCTGTATTAATGTAATCTGAAATCTGGTATGTATGACGGTAGAGATAACCTGGAGGACTGAGGTTGGAACTGTAGGGGGTCTCTGCTTCCCTCGATCCCAAATTAAAACACTTCCAGTATATCATTATAAACACAAACAAATACAGTATGCTTTCTTACATGTGTCAAGATACCGCTTGAGGTTACATCGGCTCTCACTTGACACTTCTGTCATACACACCTGCCAGTTTGTTGTCTTAATTCTGTTGTCTTCAAAGGTGCCACACATCCAAAAACATGTCAGTTTGTGCTTACTGGTTTTGAATGAAACTGTGTCAGACCATTTATTTGTCATTTCTGATGGGAAAGGACTATAAAGAGGTTTTGTGGGAAATTTTTGTTTAGCCAAAGATACAGAAGCAGCGTTAAAAGAAAGTAAAATAAATCAGTTACAATCTAATGCCTGATTCGACTTTATTTACTTATACCGATCGAACGCCTGTTGGCATAATTAGAAGGCTCAAAGCAATTACGTATTCCTAACTTTTACTGTTCCCCAAGTATTTCTGCTTCGCTTTTGGATGTAGGAAATTTTACTAATGGTATTGAGAAATTTAATCCTTCGAAAAGCCAAAGCACATTTAGTGTATTAGCGTGCGAGCATACTATCATTTAGATAACCATAAATGAGTTTAAAGATGGCCACAAACTGAATGTGTTTGTGAAAAATTAAGCTAATTAGTCAATGCATCTGTAATCGAGTGGAACAAAGCTCTCCTGCCCATTATACGCTTGTTTTTGATTGGGCCATACCTCCACACGTGTCACATCCTGTACTGCGCTGAGCATTACATGGTGCTTTTAACTTGAATGGGCCAGCATGGCAACCCGTCCCTCAACCTAAACGGCACCTTAACCAGATTAAGTCACTTAAACATGTTTGGAGAATCAAGCCTCCTTACCAGATGGAGAAAAATAGAGGGTGGTTGTTTTTGAATTAGTTCTCCCTCGATTTTCCTTGGCGGGTTAATGAATAAATGAACTGGCGCGGTAATTGGAAGGGAGTGCGATGTGGGGGAAAGAGGGGTATGCAGCTCCATAGATTTTATGGTGGCAGAAATGATGACGTCGGGTAAAACATTGAAAGGTATGGCTCATTGGGGCGGACTGGCTGATGGGGTGAGGGTTACGGTGTTGTGTGCTCGTATGTGTATGCCAGAGGAATTGGTTTCATTATAAGGCACTTTAGGTAGTTGGCCTTCATGCGACATGCAGCTGTGTGTATCATTCAGGGTGGAATTGAAACGCCTCTCAAATTTCTTCATTTTTTTTTGCAGATAATTGTAAATGATGTAAATTATGAGGTGGAATTAAATAAAAATATTATAATTATTAGTTGTAGTAGTAGTAGAATTAGTAGTAGGTGTTGTTGTATTCATCATCATCATCAGTAATAATAATAATAATAATAATAGTATAATAATATTTTGTTACATTTATATAGCGTTTTTCTGCAGAAATTTAAAGGTGGATTCTTCTTAACCACCCCCAATGTGCAGCATCCACCTGGATGATGCGATGGCAGCCATATTGTGCCAGAACGCCCATCACACACCACCTTATTAGTGGAGAGGAGACAGAGTGTTATAGACAATTAGTATATGACTTTTAATGATTTTTAACGACCACAGAGCGTCAGGAACTCGGTTTAACATCTCATTTGAATCACAAATTCTAGTAGTGATAGTAATAGTAGTAGTAGTAGTAGTAGTAGTAGTAGTAGTATTCATAATCATCATTATCAGTAGTAATGTAGTAGTAGGAGTAGTAGTAGTAGTAGTAGTAGTAGTATTCATAATCATCTTCATCAGTAGTAGTAGTAGTAGCATTCATAATCATCATCATCAGTAGTAACAATCATCATCATCATCATCAGTAGTAATAGGAGTGGTAGTAGTTTCTATTATTGTTGTAGTATAAATTTGTTTTACACAAGTGTTGCCCACATTACCCAGAATTCTCCAAATAACTTTTAAATGCAAAATTAATCCTAAATTGAGTGTAACCGAAGTAAAAAATTATATTTAATAGATCTGTGTCTATTATTCATAATTACACTGCAAAAAATGACTTTCTTACTTAGTTTTTTTTTTCTTGTTTTCAGTAAAAATATATAAAAATTCTTAAATTAAGATGTATTTTCTTGATGAACAAAATGACCTATGAAAATAAGTCTAGTTTTAAGACAAAAATATAATTTTAAGCGAATTTGTCCTAAAAACAAGCAAAAAAATCTTCCAATGTAATAAGAAAAAAATTATTGAATTAAGTGTTTATGAAAAATGTAAGCTTATTACAAGAAATTGTTGCTTATTCCATAAGCATATTTTAATCTATATATTTTTTGCTTTTTTAAAAGAGGCCATGGCATGAAAATCTGACTCTTTCCATGTTTAAGTGCTATGATTGGGTCCTTAGTGCTTCTATCAACCTAGAAAATGTGAAAAGATCAACCCAGTAACATAGTTTTGGTAAACCATTCTCTACAAGCACATGAAAAAAATAGGTTGTTGAAATTTTGCTCTCTTTATGATGTCATAAGTAGCTCTTATTATAATAATATTGCCCCTTAATCTGCACTATCCAACCACAGCACTGCCATTTAGTGCAGAGATCAGCTCATTTGCATTTTAAAGGACACACCCAAAACATTTTTGCACATACCTAACAAATGGCAATTTTAACATGCTATAATAAATTATTTATATGGTATTTTGAGCTTAAACTTTACATATGTGCTCTGGGGACACCAAATGTTTATTTGACATCTTAAAAAAAGTCTTGTGCCATGGCCCCTTTAAGCACTATTTTTTAAATTATTTTCCTAGGTAATTTTGCTCATCAAGAAAATACATCTTAATTTAAGAATTTTTAGATATTTCTACTGAAAACAATACAAAAATACTAAGTAAGAAAGTCTTTTTTGCAGTGTACAAAGTCCTAACTGTATGGCCGTGATCAGGTTTAAGGAACATGATTTTTTTTGTCAACTGTGAAATATTATTTATTGTCGAGGGAAAAATCACTACCGATCTAAAATAATACTACTTTATTGTTGGATTTGTTTTGTCACACAAAAAACTTTGTATTGCTATGTTGGACTAATGACATTTCTCTGTTGTGTGACTGACTGTTTATTATTTATTTAATTTTTCAGTAAATTCCACTTTCTCTCATTCAATTCAAATTCAATTTCAACATCTTGTGAATTGTGGCTGATTCACTTCAAATTACAATTGGCGGTTTGAAATAAAGTAAATTGTTCAATTCGATGCCTGACCCTAAGCGATCATGCCATTGTCCTCAAAGAACAAAACAAAGGCAATGGAGGGCAGGTGCAGGGGACAAAGAAAACACAAATGTCCAAAGCCGTGGCTGAAATCTCATGGTTGTGCACATAATGCTGCATCCTGTCAGAATGTGCTCAAGAGCCGAATTTCAGCTTTTCAGCAGAACGTGTGTAATTGATAGCACTCTTGGGCAGCTCGGGCTTTGGCAGTGCAGAAAACTAACGCGAATCTCCAAAGACAGACACTTTTCATATCTGGCAAGCTTGCTCAGTGAGGAACCTGTACTTGTTGACGTATTGCTGCTCACTTCTGGATTTTAGTATGGGGTAAAAAAAGAGAGAATCACTTGTTTCTGCTCCCTACGAATTCCAAGCCTTGCACTATTTCCAAGACCTGCTGCGCTTGCGGCCAATATGCCGTCCCAGATGTGTTCACCTGCCGTTGGCAGCAGCCAGCTCCTAATTAAGACGGTCTGGCTTGGCCACCAGCTCAGCCTGGGTCCGCTCAGACCAAACCTTGCCCATCTGCCCTGCTTATAAAAGAAAAATACGCACCTTTGCACTCCGCTTGACACCTATGCTCTGGTGGTCTGAGAGGAGGTTTGCTGCGGTAGACGGTGAAGCATAGAATGAACTAAATGAAACATCTGACCATTTTCACACTGCAGGTAAATGTACACCTATTTTGAGCAACTGATCTGGTTATGCTTATTTACATCGCTGACGACCTCTTTTTAAAACAAAGAATTTGCCAACATCAACACTACCAACCAACACAAAGCTATAGATGAACCATTTCTGGCTGTATGGTTTTTTTACATCTATAAAATAAATATTAAAGAATCTTTTTGTTTCACAAAAGGTTTTTTATATCATAGAAGAAGCTATGTATAGCTAAATATATTTTTTAGACATAGAAAAGGTAAGAGAGATATAATTCTTTTAAAAACCTTTGACACAATGGTTATTTTGGAACCAATATAAATGTTTTTTTCTTTGGCATTGCTGTACTGTAAATGTTGTGTATGGCAACTTTATATTTAAGAGCGAAGTTTAAAAAATGTTGGTATGCATATTTTGTACAGCATCAAGACCAAACAGTTGTTATAGTAATCAATAAAAATATTCATAACTTTGGCTTCAGTAATGAAAGGAATATATGCAATTTTTGTAGCTAGAGATCAATAAACAACAACAACGGCCACAACTTGATAAATCACTTCAAGTATAAAAACATTGTGTTGAGTTTTGTTGTAAATCAGCCCAATCCATAAGCATAGACTTTATTCAGTCAACAGAAAGACAAATACTATGCAGCCTACGATGAAATCATTGTGTAAAATTTGCAACTAATAAGGTTCATTAGTTAACATTATTTAATGTATTCATTAACATAAACAAACCATGAGCAATACATTTGTTACAGTATTTATTAATGTTTGTTAATAGAAAAAAGCTTTTAATTGTTTGTTTATGTTAGTTCACAGTGCATTAACTGACGGTAACAAGATTTTAACAAAGTATTAGTAATTGTTTAAATTAACATTAACAAAGGTTAATAAATGCTGTATAAGTGCAGTTCATTATTAGTTCATGTTAACGAATGTAGTTAACTAATGTTAACTAATGAACCTTATTGTAAAGTGTTACCATATAATCTTAATATTTGTTTTTAATAATGTGCTGCACTGCCGCACGTCGAAATAAACAAGTTACATTAACAGAAAACCAATTATTGGGGGGAGTGAAATTAATGCATTAAATTTGGACACCCCAGAAACCCTCTAGCTCCACCACCTTATTGGAGTATTCCACTTTGTTGCATAGATTGGCTTAACGCTAAAAGCCGAAGTTCGTCCCCGCTGCTGTTTTCATATGAAATTTAAAGGGGATTGAAGTGATCACGAATTCGTGTATGGTTTATGGAGCTAACATAAACCTTATCCACACAGCACTTTGGTCCCAGAAAACACCTGTAAAATTGGTAGACAAACTTCTGTGTGAATGCAAACACATCCTGTAACTGTTCTGGGATCGCTCCCAGAAAGAGGACCTAGTAACATTGACGTAACATACCCGGAAAGCCCTCAGTGTGAGATGTAGAAACAATGCCGTAAGGGGCGTGTCATAGTAAGGACACGCGTGTCATGGCAACATGAAGTTATGGCAAAACGAGGGATGTGCATGCAGATCAACATTCATGGCAAGAAATGTCGGCAAACTAGACTGAAGCAGATATTAGGGCTGAAGCGGAGATCATTCAGCAGCATAAAAGAATAGCGCGTCATGCCCTGATATGCGCTTATAATAAACAAAAATGCACGCGTGTCATCGCAACAAGATCGTTCAGCTCTTTAAAACAGGGGTTTTAATGCACATTAACATTTACGATTAGAAATGTCTGCAAACTGGACTTAAGCAGAGATGAGGGAGCTCGTCACTGAGATCATTCACCAGGATAGAACAGCGTCTCTGTGGCTTCCGGAGAGAGAATTTATGGATAATAATCAAACTTTAGACACTGCAGAGAAAAAAAACTACCAAGTGCAGGACTTTGAACACGTCACGTGTCTTTACGAGATCTTTACGACATGTATGTGTTAACGCACACATAGATTCCGGCAAATCATTGGCAGTGTGAATAAACCAAAAATCAAACGATTCCGGACAATCCCGGATGCATTTTCCCTAATGTCTGTGTAAAAATGGCTATTACAAAAATTTTTGGGGGGCTGAGATCAATTTGGGGGGAAAGCCCCCCTACAAATGGCCTGAAGACACCCATCACCGTTACATTATAATGTAAACCCACAGTGTGACTTAGGGTGTACTCACACTATCCAAACCAAACCACACTCGGCCACGTTTGACCAAAGCCATGTTCGTTTTACTAGTGTGATCGCTCTGTACTGCGCCCGGGCGTGGATTGGTTAATCGCACCCTAGCCGGGATGCAAAGGTGGGTTCACGGTTCACTTGGGCTCAGGCGTGGAAAGCTTTAGTGTGGGTTAATGTATGAACACATGAACAAAATATATAACACTGCTACACCCTCAGAAAAAAAAAATTTTTTATAAAAATGGTATCTTTTCAAGAAGTGCTCCTTTGCACCTAAAGAGTTCATACTGTATTAGTACATCTGATGTACATATTGGTACCAAAGAGTGCATACAGTATACGTATATTTAAGGTGGCTATTTTAACGCACAAATCGTACATATTGTGCCTTTATTTGCATTTACCCCCACATTAACAAATGTTGTCACTACCAAAACCTTGCAGTGTGTACTTGGCCTAATTCTTTCTCTTTATCTCTCGCTCTTTTTCTCTGCACCGCATCAGAGCAAAGTGTGTAACCATTAACAAGCTTGTGCCACACTTCTGACATGTAAAAAACCCAGCGTCACATCTCAGTGCAGTCCTATAAGCTCAGAGTAAGATCAGGCGAGACATGGAGATCAAACCCATGGATCGAGCCAACAGACAATCATACCGCACAACACCAGCATTAAATATTGACTAAACGAATCACAAGTCGAGGGAGTGAAGAAACACGACAAGGAGAATAACCAATTCAGGGCTTCGAAATTTTCCCTCCTTCTTCATCTGAGAGAAAAGGTTTCTTGTCTCTGTAATGGAAAATGACGTCCCCAGGGCCAGTCGTCCTCCGAGTGCTTAACCCGAACACGCGGCACCCTCGGCATGCTGGGAAAAATAGTACAGATAGTGCTGGAGAACAAATGGGGAAACTGTGTGTGTGCTGTGTTTGAGAGAAAAAGAGGAAGAATGTAATGAGGATGAAGTGTAAAGAGGAAAAAGAACAGGAAGGGTAGTGGAGGAGACATTGGAAATTGAAAAAGGAGGAAAAGGATTAGTCAAGTTTTCCCACACATGATTTGCATATGGTGATATCAGCTCTCATTTGATGTTTTCTGGTATATTGAAAGGATTGTGTGGGGCGAAAATAACACTCAGAATACCAATTCATTTTCTTCTTCCAGCCATTTTTATTTGGACCCTTTTAAACAGTCAAAATCTGGCATCTCATGGGCGTCTTTTTATTGACTTATTGATGATACTGACACAAAATAGTCTTTGATACGCATCTTCTTTTTCTTTCTTTTCATGGGAAATCTCTGGGAGAAAATGTGCAGTAAATCCATTACATTTCTTTTAGTTTTTAATATAATTATATAATACAAATATTTTAGTACTTCTAATACTAAATTTATCCTGAAATGGCCAAAAGACATCTGCTGAATTGTGATGGGTAAAATAATCAATCCTGACATACTTTGTTTTAGTCGAAAGAAACTAAAAGCCAATTCAGCGTTTCACCCATCCATAAGTGGACTTAGTAAATAGGTTCATATTTTAAGAACGCTGTATAGCTGCTGCCTGTTGACGGTACGGGATTGAAATTGCTGAGACAGCTGAGATGTTAAACGGCGGTCTAACGCTCCCACCCTCCCGCACTGCATTCCGCATGCACATACACACTCAATACACACATATACTCACACAAAAAAACAAGTCTTTCCTCTGACACACACAGAAAATGACCAGCCACCTTCTCGGGGCACACAACCTGTCAAACTATTCCCCCCGCTCTCAGCCAGCGCACGCTTACTCCTGATTGGCCGAGCCACATCAAGCCAAAATCCTGTGAGCCCCTCTCGCACCCAGCCACCTCTCCCTCGCTGTCACTGTAGCAGACTCGAAAATCTTGAGAAAAAGAAACAAAGCCTAACAAGAAAGACGGAAACCCTCGCCCTACCTTGTTTACTTACGCTTTAACCTGCGTTGACTGCTCTTTGTCGTGTTGCACGACTTTTCGTGCCCGTCAGCTGAGCGCCAAGACCAAGAGATCGAAAGCATCGCTCCCACAGCCAGCATACTAGCCAGCAACTCTCTCTTCACCGGTGCCCCAGGCAGCCTCCGCAGCATCAGCAACAACGAGGAGAGGAGACGCTCTCTTCCCCCCTCCCATCTCCTTTCGGATGCTGATGCTGCTCCGTGGCTGAATCGGTGCCTGAAGTGTCAATGGACTCCTCTCCCTGCGGAGCAACACCGCCTTAGTGAAGCAATGCTGGAAACTGCTGCCAAACATCTCCTGCTGTAAAAGACCTGCGCTCGCCAATAAGACCCGGAACAGAACTACACAGAACAGAGAGAGAGAGAGAGTGAAGAAGAAAAAGGAAGAAAGGCTGATTTACATGTGATTTATAGGAAGAAGAAAAAGAAGAGAGTTGAAGAGGAAACTGCAGTGCATTTTACGGCTCCCGTGGCTCCTTTTACTACTTCTTGACCAAGTTTTTTCCCCATTTTTGGTAATAGTATCGGATTGAGTGTTAGCAGTTGTTGCTTCCACTTGTTGTTGTTTTTTTTCTGGACTGATCTGAGGTACAGTGCGAACGGACTTTCACGCCACCAGAAACACTTGCACCAACCCCTCGCCCGTTTTCCACCCGTGTACGCCCACCTGCCCCGTGGCCGAAATGATGATGTACTTTTGGGTGAGTAACACTTTTGTGCCTATTAAGTTGGATATATCACCCCGTCCTCAAGCAGACCTGTAGAGATCCAACAGTGTGCTTGTAGCATGTGATAAGTTAGTATCATTTAATATTTTCACAACTACACTTCCTCTGGATTTGTCTCTCCCACTAAAAAAACATTCTGAAGGGCCTTGATGCGCAGTGCTGGTCCTGGAGATCTTCGGTATGGATAGTATTGATACTCTTTTTGAGGGTAAAGGATCATATCTGACTCTGCTTAGCTCTGGCAATTTCTCAGCTCACTGATAGTGTTCAAACTCGCATATAGTAAAAATTAAATATGAATTTACTCCGACGTCATTAAAACTCCCTTTACATGTGTCACGCATTCTCCAGTCAGGGTTTTAAATGCTGTTATTCTGCAGTTTCTGTATAAACAAATATGATATATAGATTTGAGTGTATCTCTGTGTGTAAGCTGAAGTGTGTAATTTTGTGTAAAACTTTATCCTCTCCCACTGTTTAGAGAATACCCCCAAAAAAATGTTAGTTTCACCCAAATTTTTTTTTGAGAAGAGAAATTATTTTTTTCTATACAATGAAAGGGAATGGAGACTGAAGCTGTCAGTCATTGAAAACATCCCTAAGGGGCGGGAGACACCAAAGCGTTTTTACACGGCTGAAAACGCCCGGCGGATGCCGACTGGCAGCTTTATTTCTGCCTACTTTTTTCGGCTGAGCGCTTTGGTTGCTGTGATACTTTTGCTTTGTATAACGTCGTTGTACGATGTGCCAGTTGGTTGTCGTAATATTTGTCCCGCCCCTCATCCAGTGATTGGACGACTGTCATTGACGAGCTGAGCTTTTCTGCCAAATGAATATTTTTCAACTCTGGACGCTCAGATAAACCTCAGAGAGCCATCTTTAAGGGCAAAAAAAATCGCTAGCTGCTAGCTTCTTTGTAAAACGCTAACTTCTTATAGATAGGATAACGGCAAGTAAATGTCTTATTGGGCGAACTGTGTTTTTAAAAACTTCACACGTAAACGATTTGTATGACGATTTTCCAGAACAGGCACTACTTTGTTTTAGTCTGACACAACAACCAACGGTTTGAGCTTGGGGGCAGGGCTAACTGGATAATTTGGGATCCCTGTTTGAAACAATCATTTCTAATGCTTTTCTTAGTTATGTTGTCTTTAGAAATTTTACACTTAAGCTTCAATACTACACTCTTAGAACGGATGTGTTAAGCTTTTTACACATTATGTGTAATTTTAACACATTATGTGTCATTGTTTTGTTGATTTTGTGTTAAAATAAAACACAAAATGTGTTGTTTCAATAATAGCATAGAGATAGGTGGATTCTGGGACAACGCATTTAGTATCTGTTCATTTTGTTGTGAGTGAAGAAACTTACATGTACATTTGCAAAAATTTTAACTAATAAGAAAAAAGCAGACATAAAAAAAATGGTGTTCAAATAAGCTGTTGTGCAGATGCAGCCTTTCTCCACACAATAAATTAAAACTCGGTTTACAGCAGTTGACAAGTAACCAGTCATGGAAAAATCGACTAGTTGAATACTGAGGTCTAGTTTACTGTATAGATTTATTGTATATAGACCAATGGTGCTCTTTACCGATTCACAATTTTACATTCCTTTGGTGTGTAGGTGTCTATTAGTACACGTTAACAATACGCAAAAGGTACATACCCCAAAGTAAACGAAGACGCAAGTTATCATTTCAAGCATAAATCTCTTTTCTTGGACTACAACAAACACACGGATTGTAGGCAACAGTTTACTTCCTGTGATTGGTTACGTAATGAAGACCGATATTATCATAATTCCTCCCGCTTGGACTGACGGCCTGTAAGTTAACTCCTGTTAGAAACCGAATCTTTCAAACACGGTAAGGAGCATCACATTTCCGGCTGATGTCAGAGGTATTCTGGGAATTCTTTAGCTACAAAAATGTACGATATGTGGAAAATAATGTGTATTACGTAAACAAATTGTATTATACCAAATACACAAAATAACATTGTTTTTTAAGCAATGAAATAGGTGCTCTTTAAATTTTAATCTTTTATCTGCAGTGCTTTAATTTGCATGCTGAAATCGTAATGCACTTGAACTATTAGACAGTTTCCAAATTAAAAACCTCTTAAAAAACTAATTTGCCTCTTTAAACAAACTCCTAGCTTTTTAAGCACCACTACTGTGTTGCCATTCAAACAGGCATCATTTTCCAGTTTGTCACATGTTGCATTTTTTGGAGTCCAGACTCATTATACAGAGCATACTTAAGACCGATTAGTCAACTAGTTCTTTCATGAGATCCTGCACGAAACCCGTTTCCCATCCAGCATCCCATTCCCTCGGCCTCAGCGCTCCTTTTCTCTCCGTCAGGGGCCAGATGAAAAGTGCACGCTCGTAGATGTGGCAACCAGGATTTAATGATCGTCAGAAAGCAATCTCTCATCTTTGAGCTGGCTGTGCTCTTTGATAGCGCCGACTGCCCATTAATCATTCTTCTTCATCACTCCGGTCTCATCCGGCCCAGCGCGGGGCAGAGGGCCTCCGCGGCTGCCTCACGCAGACAAAACATACTGTGTCACGGGGCCACAGGAGCCCGTTCCCCTAGAATCAGACTTTTAGACGTGCTTAATCTAATCTGAGCTCACTTTCTGATAGCCCGGGTGAGAAGAGAGATAAAATGTACTCCTGTCAGACATCCAGTAACTGATTAGCTCACACAGGCGGAGTGACGGTTATTTTTGATGACGGATTGCTCTGTGTGTGTGTTTGTGTGTTTGTTCATGTGTGTGAGTGTCAGATCAGTGTAGATATAAGAGTGAGAAATGATGCGATTAAGTTAGAAACTGGGTGTGTGAGGACAAGAAGAGGTTTTTTCTCACACCTCCAACAAAGGCGTAACTGCGAATTCGATAGTCGCTTTATGGTAACGAATGAAACGCAAAGGACGATGTCGAGAGAAGTGCAGCTCTGTGTCTGTTCAATAATAAATAATTGAGAGCTCAGAGCAAGGGACTTGTTTTTCAGCGAGCGTGCTTGTGTAGAGAGCGCAGAGCTTGTTTGAAACGTTGGCCTATTTTTATGCCCCCCCAAGCCAAGGCAGCTAGCCCCAGACAACCTTTGCCATTTACTTTTAATGAGCTGTCCTATTGGAAGCATGTGTTCCACATCACCAAATGGTTTGTAGTCTGTAGGGTTGTGGCTAAATGAAATATAAATTTCGTGATTCTGGATACCGTAGCGAAATTGAACGCACTCCTTTATTTAAAGTTGACAAGGAATATAATTATTACCCAATTGAATGTAAACAATGGCATGTAGCCCGCAAGTATTTTTCAATTAGGTAAGCAAGTAATTATTCAAGTGAACAAATCAGTAATGAAATAAAGCTGAAGAAATAAATTACAGCCAGTGAAACAAGTAGATGCACTAGACCGAAGATACCAAAAATAGGATTTTGTCGTTTTTCACAAAAAAAACTCATGGATAATTCATGGATATGGCTAAAATAAAAATTTATTTTGTATATTTTATTATATGTTACCCTGGTTGTGAATCTAGGTTAAAGCCTCACAATTGCATTATTAACGACCTCACTCAGTCAATATTAAATATATCATGGTTGTATTTTTACATTATATACACAATTCCTTAAACAATAAAATAACTTCAGCTGGGTTTCACAGACTGGTTTACATAACTGTTAACCTAAAACACCACATTTATAATTTTTTTATACTAGTTTAACCTGTTTTCAGAAATACAAGCTTGATTTGGGTTTGCTCCACATTCCTGTGTATTCATCAATAGCGGTGGTTCTCGGAAGCAGCGTCAATCAGCCATGTAATTCACAAAGCAGTGCGCCAGACGCCGGTGTCATATTGCTAAATGAAATGCTTGTGCTAATTTGTCACCCCTTTAATTGATCTGTGTTCTCTAGTTGCATACTGTGTGTCCTGTAACATCTATCGTGTGTTCATTTCATCCAGCCGCCGGCTGACAGCCAGAAAAGTCTTATTCAGCCGGCCGTACAAGCCGGGGCGGTTCCTCCAACAGGGTGACCTGCAGTAGCTTTCCGTTAATCCTTTGTTCTTCCCTTACTTTTTCCATAGACAAGCTATTTCTAGCCGTGACATTTACAAATGCATGCCGAGCAAATCTTGGTTTCTGTAAAGTCATTATTGTTGACCCTTTGGCTGTTTGTGTGTTTAAGGCGAGTGCAATACTGTCACCTTAGTTGCCAACAGCTCAGCATCCGTGTGGTCCGCTCTCACCTCGTTCCTTTACTCACTCCATCACTTTCTACAGCTCATTTACCTCGTACTTCTCTTTCCGTGTCCCACCATTTTTTCTGTTTCTTTTTTAGAGTGCAATAGCATCGGTTTCTTTAGAAAAGACCAGTATGGCTTTTGTTCTCGGTGTAGGCTGTTCATGCCAATGTGTGTCTGAAGTTGAGCTGCTGTTTAAAAGCAAAACTTGCTCAAAAAAAATTTAGTTTTGACCTTACAATATTGTATCTATATTCTCATGCCAAGAATATTTGAAGAGTTTGGTTCCAAAATGCAATAAATCCATTTTGACTAATTTGGGTAAAAATGTGTTTTCTATACCAAGAAAGTGACAAGATGAAAACCACTATTTTCTGTTTCACATAGCATCTTTAGGTTATAATTGCATAAAAAAATCAAATAATTTGATTTTCAAAGATTTATTATAAAAACTGATTATTTTTTTCTGCAAAATGCAATAAATCCATGACTTTTGATCTCAAAATGCTATAAATCTATTGAATCAATATATAAATGTGCATTCATCTTTGCCATGTTATATTTATTTAGTTGACTAGTGGTATACACTGATAAAAAAAATAAACATTAATGGCATTAATCAAAACACTTACTTTGTCATATAAAGTACACTGTCATTGCTGTTGTCATCCTTGGGACGTCGTCACTAAACTTTTTTGACAGCGATCAGCTGTAAAATGTCTTGGTCCTGCTCGTTTTTCGTTGACTTCGGGTAAAATAATGGAAAGTTTTTCATAAGATCCCCTGGGGTCAATGTGTTAGCATGACAGAAGCTTGATGCTGTCTGGAGAACAAGCAACAGCCGACATTTTTCCTTCACCCGAGAGCCTCTCACGTAAATTATTTGATTTTGATGGCTTACGTTTCTTCCTCGCCACAGAAAACCACCACACGTTTATCAATGCAATCAAAATTACTATTTGTTATTTTTTTTTTGATCACGAAGTTCAAAGTAGATGAGGAAAACTAGGATTCTGTATGTATTCAAAGCGCCGCCATTATTGTTTACAATGCGTGAAATGGTGCGCTGTGATTGGTTAAACGGATTTATTGCATTCTGCAGAGAAGGAGGGCTGGCATTTATCGTGTTTTGGAAAAAAATGGGAAAGATGACAGAAAACAAAGCGGATATATCGGATTTTACGTAAAATTAAAAATTTACTTTTTAATACTGACAATTTTTTTTATGGTGTTTATTGCATTTTGGAACCAAACTCTTTATTTTAAGGAAAACGTTTTACCTGCATTAGGGGAAAAAACTTCATAAAGAGAAAACAAATTGTGATATATCACAACAAAGTTCCAACATTATTGAATCCTTACACATTGGTATCATTATAATATCACCAACTCTTTGCTGATTCCCGTCCCTTATATTTTGATTCAAAAGAGAACATCAGACAAACTTTGCAATGGTCAGATGTTAGAGATCAGCATCCACCCGCCTCCATGGGCCCCTGGGTACCTCACTGCTGGAGCAAAGGCCCCCGCTGCTCCTCTCGGCTCCTCCTTCATTCATGTGTAATCCCGCCGCCTCACGCTGGCTCTTACACGCCCGTCACGGCCTAATCTTCTCTGCGCTGCAGATAAGACCATTAAACAGCAGAGCAGGAGAAGGATTTCTCCCCTGACTACAAAAGGGATCTGTGCACCAAAGAGCTTCATGCTGTTCGGCAGATAGTAAAGAGAGAGAGAACGAGCAACAGGAATTGCACATGGTGGCTCAAGCTTATCATCCTTTGCTATTACATTAGCTCTGTTTACACAGGGTTTCCCAGGAAAAAGGTCGTTACAGGGACGCTCCATTATCTCTCCCTTTCCTCATTTATTCTCTTTCTGAAGGTGTGACTTCAGGGCATTATCCTCAGTAGAGTTTAATACCCGACACCTTTCTAATGGACTGTGGGAATGAGAGGTAAGGTGGTACGCCCGCTGTGAGAGATCAGGGTCCCCCGCAGAGCCCCTCGGCTTCAGACGCTGCTACGGAGGCCAAAAAAGACCCAGGGATCAATAGCGCTGTGGTCGGGCCCAAGAGCGGAGAGCCAGGTCAGGCAGAGGTCTTACGCGTCCTCCGGCCACCGAGCCATGCCGTGCGCCGAGAGAGAGGCTGACCGTGAAATGATCATTTGCAGAAGTCATAAAGCAATGAACATAATTACTCAAAGAGTTCCCGAATCAGCACGCTCGGACAGATCCTGTCTTCCGGGGGCACATCGTTCATTAAACAGATCTGGAAGAAGTTTAAAGAGGACGTAGCAAATAGTTAAGAGAAATTGACATCAGAGAAATGGATAAGGACATTAAAAACAGGAGGTGTGGGGGTGGCACTGTGGGCTCACAGCAAAGGTCCCCGGTTCGGTCTTTCTGTGTGAAGTTTGCATGTTCTCCCTGTGTCAGCGTGGGTTTACACCGAGTACTGCTATTTCCTCCCACAGTCCAAAAACATGCAGGTTAGGTAGATTGGAGATGCCAAATTGTCCTTTCTCAACTTGAGTATAGATTAAAGGTGGGGTGCATGATATCTGAAAGCCAATGTTGATATTTGAAATCACCTAAACAAACACGCCCCTAACCCAATAGAATCTGGACCTTCTTTTGATAAACCCGTCCCACACATACGCAACCCAGTAGACACGCCCCTTACTGCTGATTGGCTACAAGTGTGTTTTGGTACTCGGTCCGACTCCCTTTTCCAAAGTGTTTTTCAAAAATCATGCACCCCGCCTTTAACTAGTGTGAAGATAAACAGTCTTCATATTTCTTAAATATCTGAATAGTTTTGTGTATTTTACCTTGTGTCCTTTTGTAAAACTGCTTTGCAACAGTGTAAACTGTGAAACGCGCTATACAAATAAATGTGAATTGAATATTTTATTTAATAAACCAAGTAAAATACAATTTAACTTGAGAGACGAGGCATTTTTGTTGAATTGAAGACCAGCTTTTGACATTATAACTCCATAAAAACTCTTATCATTGGACATTTGAACTCCATAATAATTCTCTATCTTTTGTTTTCCTTGAGGGAATAAAAGTCATTTTAATTTCTAGCGACACAAGGTTGAGAAGATATAATTTTCAATTGAAGGCAAATTATCTGCAGAAAGTGCAAATAGATAATTTTAACAGCTTCTCCCGGTGTAGGCAAACGCTTTCTTTTTATTACATGCAATTCAAATGAGAGATCAAATAATACAAACATTTCATCAAATTACAAATAAAAGTTAGAGATACGAAATGGCCGTGACACATCTGATGAAAGAACAGCTCGGGGTGTGAGACAAATAAAGCGAAGCTCTGGGGAGGTGTTGAGTTTAGTACATAGCCAGGTACAGCTGTTGCTTTGCCAGCCATGGGTCATTAAGAAACAGAGGGGACATACAGACTGTAAAACTAATGGCAGGACACTGACATTAACGTTATAGGTTATTGACCCATCTGAGGGGATTTATGGCGCAAATCAAGAGACAGTGTCAAAGGGAATAGGCCAAATAAGAGCATTTTCACACCCTGTGTGCGCTCGCAGCACAAGCACAAAACTTACAATCAATTCCCCGTGAATTTTACAAGACAACGCTCAAGAGAAAACTCCGACTCCTGCTGGCATCTCTGTCTTTTCTTTCTTTGCTTGTCTATTCTCTCTCTCTTTCTCCTCTGCCATGTTCAGGTCATGCAGAAAGGGATGTGCTGTTTGAAGTGCGTCAGGTCTTTTATTCTCTGACCCTTTTTTCCTTGAACTCCCACAGTTTGATGAGATTCACTTCTCAGCCTTTCTGTGTGTGTGTGTGTGTGTGTGTGTGTGTGTTGACATATATGTTACATATGCAACGGCACTGAATATGAATTTGAATAGCATATAATGTGTATAATTGTGCTATGAATTTAACACCTGTCTGGTTATCTGTAATGTCAACCAGTCCTTCTATCTGAGTTATTTTGATGTTTAAGAAAGGATGTTGTTTCTTTGCAACATATCCTAACCCTTACGATTTCACCAAATACGACCAATAGATGCATTTACTAAATTAGCGCCTTTACCGGCAGCAGGTGAAACTTAATATATATGGGGTATAATTTTGCTATGATGACATGTACTGGAATAACCTTTTTAATTTAAACCACCAGGATTAATTGTATTTTATTACACATTAAACTCAGCCTACAAAACAGTCACAACTTTTATAAAAAGGGAACTTAAAATATTCCAAGTGTACCACGGTCAAACGATCGATTTATTTGAAGAAAAGATGCAAAGCGATGACAATCCGCTGTAAATATCAGATCAGGACGTACACTGATTCAAAAACTGCCGCCAGAAGAAGCGATGATATGTCATCTATGATTATGAAAAGGCATTGGCTTTCGTGTCTTGTGACCGATTCTATCATTGCATCAGCTAAGAATGTGGAGCGCTATTGGCTCTTCTGACCGACTACGTCATGCTGGTTTATGTTTGAATGAGATCTGACTGTGCATTCTTCATATAAAGTAATCGTATGGCTTCAGTTCACAAGGTTTGCAATGTGAATGGTTTGTGATACTTTTATACTGTTTTATGCAATAAATACCTGACTGTACTTTACTTGCGTGTTGTGTTTTATATGGATGAGAAGTGCTTGGGTTTAGGGTAAGGGTGAGGGTGGGGTTAGATGCTCCAAAATATCTTTAAAACCATAAATGTTTATGAAACCGTTTCTACATTTACAAATTCATAAAATTAAATGTTTCTTATCTGATGTATAAGGCAAAAAACTTAAAACGTAACAACAGGTTTTTATTTATAAGCTACTGCCGCTAGAGGACACTAATCCCTTAATACGTCATTTTACGTCGTAATAAGGTGCTTGCACAAACAACTTATTAGGTCGTTATTTTTTGGAGGACAGTCTCTTTCTTTGATGTCACAGTGTAGCTTTGTTTTTTTTAAGATTAATTTAACGACTGTAATGAATATTTAAAAGTTTTACAGTAAAAATTGTCTAAATACAAATTAGACCCGCTCTTGTAGATGCACCAATATAAATTTTTTCTACCGATAGCCGAATAATCAGACGATTATCTGCAGATGCTGATATTTTGGTGGTTATATTAACTTGCATTAATTCAATTCTGAAGATTACATTTTCTGACTGTTATTCATTCATATAATGATCATTAATATTGAACATTAATCTAGTGATTTTTCTATTTACATTTTCTATACACAGAGCTTAAATTCATTGCATTTTCCTGTTCTCTTTTGATTGACAGGCCATGACTATCAGTTGTTTTTAAAGCGGACATATCATGAAAATCTGACTTTTTCCATATTTAAGTGCTATAATTGGGTCCCTAGTGCTTCTATCAACCTAGAAAATGTGAAAAAGATCAACCCAGTAACTTAGTTTTGGTAAACCATTCTCTGCAAGCATGTGAAAAATAGGTCATTGAAAACTGTCTCCCCTTGTGATGTCAGAAGGGGATAATATCGCCCCTTAATCTGCACTATCTAACCATGGCACTGCCATTTAGTGCAGACATCAGCTCATTTGCATTTAAAAGGACACACCCAATATGGCACATTTTTGCTCACACCTACAAAGTGGCAATTTTAACATGCTATAATAAATTATCTATATGGTATTCTCAGCTAAAACTTCACATACGTACACCGAAGATTTATTTGACAATCGTTTAAAAAAAAATATGTATTACTTTTATACTGATCATTGCTTTGAAAATGGGGCACCACTGCACTGCTGTGAAAATGTTGGCTGTTTTATCCACACGAAACACCTTGATTGTCAGTCTCTGAATTACGGTTACAAATATCCTGATTCTGAAAAACACAAAACATTGCATAAAACACCCTCCGCTGTCATTTAGCCGAGTGCAAATAGAAAGGCCACAGTATGTCACTTTTAGTGCATGCCACTGAGCTCTACTAGTTCACCTCACTCAGAAGGTCCCACAAGGCCAACTGGGTTTATACTTTTCGGGCTGGCTGCTCCACTGGCTTAATGAGGTCTATCTACAGGCCTTTGTTAGGCTATGTTTGTCTAAAAAAGCTTCCTTAATGTCCCACTGTTTAGTTTAGGAAGGCAGGATCCATCCGGATAGATCCCTGGTCAGAGAGAAATGCACAATGCCGACTTCAGCCATTTTTTTAATTCCCTCTTCTCTGTCCAGGCTAATTGTTACCACTCGGTAGAGGATATTTTTCAGTGATATCAGTTTCTTAGCATCTTGTTCTGTCTCTGTGAACTCTCTCCTTGTGAATTTTACAAAGCGACACTATTCAACAAATAGTGTTTCTCATTTACGTCAAGAGTTAAAACACCAATATATTTTTTTCATTTTAAAAAACTTGACTTAAGAGTAATTAAGTTGAGTAGTCTACTTTAAAGTTTAAATAAATTAAGAAATCCCATCATTTCACACGTAGGCTATCTAAAATGAGGTAAATGCCAGCCTGTCACGACACAGACTACATAGACAGACGTGTGTTTTCTTAGATCTCAGTCACTGTTTACATCCATAACTGATGACTGGCAGTATTCCTGATCCAGCGCTGATACTTTGCGTGTCAACATTAGATCCGTCTTTTTTCACCGTGGCATGAGACATACAATTCCACACATCCATTCCCATTTAGATCAAACCATTTTTCCATCATAGCGTCTGAAAGTTTTAGACATTTTTGTGCTTTCCAATTCAAGCAAAATGTACTTTCTCTATTATTGATTACTCAGCTGGTTTTATGGAAATGGTTTGCTGTGGCACCCGCTCTCCCTGCATTTCTGACAGAATGATTTGGCAACGTGACATCCCTTGATTCTCTGAAAACTTAATGAAAAACACTTTTTCTTTATTTAATGATTCTCACGGTGAAATGCTTTTCAGCTAGAAGATCATTTGGCAAGCACAGTTTTCTTTCATGTTTTGATGTATTTCCTGTTGAAACGAGTACATTGTAGATGTCGTATGTTATTGTTAAATAGGTTTTTAGTTTTTATAGCGACAAACTAAAATTTGCTGCACTGGAAAAAAACTGCAGCATAGATGTTAAATCAACTTACAGCATATTTATATGTTCCTCTAACTTAACAAATTAAGTTAAACAATTTCTACTTGTTTTATAAGTTATGTCAACTTATCACAACTCAAAACTTAAAGGAATAGTCTACTCATTTTCAATATTAAACTATGTTATTACCTTAACTAAGAAGAGTTGATACATCCGTCTATCATCTCTGTGCATGCACGTAAGCGCTGGAGCGCGCTGCGACACTTCGATAGCATTTAGCTTAGCCCCATTCATTCAATGGTACCAATCAGAGATAAAGTTAGAAGTGACCAAACACATCAACGTTTTTCCTATTTAAGACGAGTAGTTAAACGAGCAAGTTTGGTAGCGCTTTTCTAAGCGGATTTAAAAGAGGAACTATATTTTATGGCGTAATAGCACTTTTGGGAGTACTTCGACTCGCCTGAAAAATCCGCTCCCCTTCTCCCTCTCATAATGGGAGAGGGAGGGTGTTACTGCGCCGAGTCGAAGTACTCCCAAAAGTGCTGTTCCGCCATACAATAGTTCCTCTTTTAAATCCGCTTAGAAAAGCGCTACGTTTTATTTTGTACCACTAAACTTGCTCGTATAACTACTCGTCTTAAATAGGAAAAACGTTGATGTGTTTGGTCACTTCTAACTTTATCTCTGATTGGTACCATTGAATGAATGGGGTTAAGCTAATGCTATCGAAGTGTCGCAGCGCGCTCCAGCGCTTACGTGCACGCACACAGATGATAGAGGGATGTATCAACAAATCTTAGTTAAGGTAATAACATAGTTTAATATTGAAAATGAGTAGACTATTCCTTTAAGGAAACCACCACCGTTTTTTCAATATTTTACTATGTTCTTACCTCAACTTGATGAATTAATACATCTTTTTCAATGCATGCACTTTTAATCTTTGTACAGCGCTTCTTGTATGTCTTAGCATTTATCCTAGCCCCATTCATTCATATGGCTCCAAAACAAACAAAAAATTTGGTTTGTGCCACCATACTTGCTCGTGTAACTACTCATGTAACAGTTTTTAAATAGGGAAAACATGGAAGTGTTTAGTGGCTTGGGGTAAATTCATCCCTGTTTGGAGCCATAGCAATGAATGTGGCTAGGCTAAATGCTAAGAAAAGTGCACGAATTGAAAAAAGATAGGTATGTATTAATTCATCTAAATTGAGGTAAGAACATAATAAAATATTGAAAAACAGTGGTGTTTTCCTTTAAAATAGTATGTTAAATTGATTTGCAAACCAAGTTGTTTTAACTACGATGCATTATTTTTTTTTACAGTGTACCTATGAATCATGCAGTGACAGGTGATATTATATAAACGGGCATATAAATGATATAGGGACATTGTTGTTTTCGAGAATATGTGATTGGCCAGAAATCTGTTTAGTGCAGAATGAATCATCAATATTTTGTCTCTGTTTTAAATTTCAAATTTGCATATCTGTTCAAGTGCATTTCATTGGGGAGTACGCTTGCATACAGATGTCCTCACACCTAACACAAATGAACTAAGATCCACACACCTCTCATTTTAATTGCATGGCATCTTTAATACTGTACTAAGTCTTTTGATTCACAGAATTCACATTGCTACAGCCTCTCCTGAGAGCTTCTTTTCACTCATAAGCACATCTAATTGAATTAAAACACGTACCCTGTTGTTCTTGCCTGATTGAAAACAAGCGTCTTCCATTAATTCAATAATGAGATTTAGTCCAAATGATTGTCCTATTAGACACGAACCCTCATTCGCCCGCCGTTCGTTCGACTTCACCTCGATGTGCCCCGCATTCACCTCACAGGTAATTATGCCGGAATTAATGTCATGTGTAGTAATTGGATTCCAATGCAAAGATACCTCATAATAGCACTTGTAATGAGGAAAAACCAGCAGCATAGAAATCCGGCATTAGAACATGAAGCAGTGTTGGTACAGTGGATAAGATGAAGAGGTGCCTTAATGAATAGCCTCTGTATGGGGTCATCCTTTGATCGGAGGACCTCAAAGACGGCCACTCTAAATGAATCTCAGCTTGCGACATTGTGTGTTAGATAATAAAGGCTGTTTTAACTTATTAGAATTGCTTTGCAAATCAAAGAAATGTAGCGTAGAAAAAAGAAAGGTGTTTGTTTTGCATGGTTGCATGGGTGTGTTTTTATTCTAATTGTTTTGTATTGGAAACCACTTCTATTAAGTATTCAGTGGGCAGCCACATTGCAAATATAAACTTCATATTTAATGCAGTCTGAATATTTTCCTCTGCAATTTACTCTCTCTCTATTTAGTATCTGGAGAAAAGACTGCAGTGATACTCAAAAAGATTTGGCATGCATTTTTCAGTTATAACATTTTAAAATTAAACTCTGCCGACAAAAAGTGACGCACGCTGGGTGTCATGACATGCACTTCAGCTGTTTTTGTTATGCAGAGGCAAAGTCTCAACCTGAACTCGCTTGAAACTTTTAACTCTATTTTTTTCTGCTTTGCAAGCAGTGCCATATCCTTCAGGAAATACAAATCTGGTTTTATTATTGCTGTCTGTATCAAGAAGAGTATTATTTCATTTGCTGTTGTCAATGCTGTGAGATCCTATTCAATAAGTTGCGTGCAGAGTATGAAAGTATATTTATTTATTTCCTGTCTTTTTTCTGTTCGTTCGCTTTTTTTAGTTTGCTATGCTGTGTAAGCAGGACTGACCTCACTGTTGATCAGATGCCAAGAACAGATTTCACCCGGCCTGTCACTCACACATTATACTGTAACTCAATCACACTGATGTGTGCTCAACAGAAAAAACTCTGCATTCTTTCTTGCTTTATTTGTTTATCTATTTATTTGTCTTGTTCATTATGTCAGTTCTTCTTTCTTTCTTTTTCTTTCTTTTTTCTTTCTTTCTGTGTTTCTTTCTTTCTTTCTTTCTTTCTTGCTTGCTTGCTTTCTTTCTTTCTTTCTACATTTTCAGTTATTAATTCATTCCTTTCATTTGTTCATTTATTCTATTTATTTCATTTGTTCTGTGTTTTATTCTTCTTTCTCTTTCTTTCTTTTTTACTTTCTTTTGTTTGTTTGTTCTGTCTTTCTTTCTTTCTTTCTTTCTTTCTTTCTTTCTTTATTGCTTGCTTGCTCTTTTTAAGTGATTTTTTATTTCATTTATTTATTATTTTCCTTTCATTTGTTTTGTCTTTTATTCTTCTTTCTTTCTTTCTTTCTTTCTTTCTTTCTTTCTTTCTTTCTTTCTTGCTTGCTTGCTTGCTCTCTAAGTCATTCTTTATTTCATTTATTTATTATTTTCCTTTTTATTTCTTCTGTCTTTTATATATTCTTTATTTTATTTGTTTATTTATCTCCCAGTCTTTTACTTTGTTTTACTTTATTTCTATCTTTCTTTTTTTCTTTCTTTCTTTCTTTCTTTCTTTCTTTCTTTCCTGGAATTTTTCCTCTTTGTATATTTACTTTGATTCATTCTTTCTTTTCTTTGTTTGTTCATCCTGTCTTTTTGTTTTTTAATTGTTCCTTTTGTCTTTCTTTTGTTTGTTCCATTTTTTGTTTGTTTTTACTCTCTTTCTTTCTTTCTTTCTTTCTTTCTTTCTTTCTTTCTTTCTTTCTTTCTTTCTTTCTTTCTTTTTCCCTGAATTCTTAATTTTTGTATATTATCTTGAATTCTTTCTTTCTTTTCTGTGTTTGTTCATCCTGTGTTTTTGTTTCAATTGTTCCTTTTGTCTTTCTTTCATTTGTTCCATCTTTTGTTTGTCTTTCTTTTTTGTTTTTCATTTATCTTCAAATCTTTCACTTGTTTTTACTTTCTTTCTTTCTTTCTTTTTCCATGCATTCTTCATTTTTGTATATTATCTTTAATTCTTCTTTCTTTCTTTTCTGTGTTTGTTCATTCTGTCTTTATGTTTCAATTATTCCTTTGGTCTTTCTTTCATTTGTTCCATCTTTTGTTTGTCTTTTTGTTTTTGTTTTTTCATTTATCTTTTAGAACCCTATTTTAACGATCTAAGCACATTGTCTAAAGCGCATGGCGCACGGTCTACACGGGCATGTCCGATTCCACTTTTGATAATTTAACGACGGGAAAAATGGTTTATATGCCAAGCGCACTGCCTAAAAGGGTTGTTCCTATTCTCCTAATGAGTAATGGGTGTTTAAGGTGTAACCTGCAATTAACCAATGAGAGTTTCAGCTCTCATCCTCTTTAAATGCCAGTTGCACCATGCGGAAAAATTTACCAGAGGGAGAAGACCACCAGTTTAAGATTAATGTAAAAAAATGTGTTGCTTTCATTAATATTGAAATTGTTATTTTTTGGAATAAAACCTTTAAAAGTCGTTTTCTTTCAGTCATGAAAGTAAAAAAGCAGGTTTTTAATTGCTGTATGGATAGCCCAAATGATCATTGTAATCTCATAAAATAATTTGCAAATATGTAAGAAAAGGTTTGTACTCTAAAAATACAAACAAGAGATAAAGAATTTACAAACGTGCGGAAAGCCAATTCAGCACTCGGACAGCGCCATGTTTTTTTTTTTTAAAGCATTACTTAAAATTGTTTCTCATCTCAACATATCCACAGGTACAGAGATGTATCATATACAATACATCTGTTTATATATATTTTTAAATAGATGCATTTGTTTAAACTAAAACATTTAGGCTAATTACTTACCAATTACTTTCTAATAACTTTTGTTTGTCTTTTTTGTTGTTCTGCCTATTATTTTATTTCTTTTATTTGTTCATCAATTCTGTCTTTTGCTCATTCTGTCTTTCTGTTTCTCTTGTTCTCTGATTCTCTCATAGTATTTTTTTTTAGGCTTGACACACACCACCATCTAAGACCGATACCCATTTCTTTATTTTCTTAGCAAGTACACAAGTTACCCAATTCAGATTGAGTAATTGTTTGGAGATGGCAGCCAGACTACAGGAAGTCAGCCAAAGCTTGTTCTCAAGTTAAAGCAGCGAGTCTACAACATGTCTGACCTTTTCTGTGTGTGGGAGAGGCAGACAGACCACAGTGTGCGTTCAGGGACCCGCCACAGCAACCGGCCACAGCATCTGACCAGAAACAAATAGAAAAAAGCAGCAATCATTTTGCTGTGCTCTGCAACCGTTAGAATCTGGCCCATCATCAATCCAGCAGTTTAAATTTTAATGTTGTTGCTTCTCTGAGTTTCTAGTCTCGCTGCAGTGAATGCAGTCTGTTTGCTGGTGTGTTTCTCTCTGTGACATCTGTGTATTTGCTTTTCTGTGTTTAGATTGTGTGCATGTAATACTGCCTCATACGTGTTTTGATTGATGCTTATATTTAGAGATGCTTAAAGGGAAAGTTTACCCAAAAATGAAATCTTTTACTCGTCATTGTGTTGTTACAAACCCAGGCGATTTTCTATTTCTTGCCAAACACAAAAATTGATTCCTGGCTTATTCTAGTCTCAGACTAAAGTGCATGTTTGAGCTGCCTTAATTTAAAAACATCTTTCACTGAAGTATCTTAACCTATATCAAGTGCCATTGTTTTTGTTTCAAGATGCACACCAGTATTGTTTTTTTTTTTTTAACTACTTAAATGTCCTAATATAACTCAGGCCTAGTCCTGGATTAATTAAAAACCTGTCCGGGAAACTGCCCAACAATGATCATTTGCCATCGTTGACATTAAACCTGGTGCGACACGTTTTGATGCACAGTATTGGAATTCAGGCAAATTTATTACATAGTAATGGTCTTAAAAAGATATATTTGTAATGCTTTTGTATTTTTTTATCTTAACAGCCCCTGGTCACCATTCACTTACAGGTATACTACACATAAGATATTCACAAGGAGATTTTTATCGACAAGATTAATATGTATATTATAGCAGCAATAGGTGATATTAAGTTTATACACTGCATTCTAAAATGCTTGATTCTGATTGGCCAGTCAACATTCCTAGGTTTGTTCTTTTCAAATTACTACAGCTTAAAGGTGACATCGAATGATTGAACGGAGTATTTATCCTTGTTCTGTGATGTGACATGTAGACAAAAACATTTTTGTTTGGGTCTGTAATGCCTTAGAAGCTTCCTAAAAACCTCTCTCAGATAGCTCTATTAGGGTGCAGGATTTTAAACAAGTGGTTTTGCACCTATTTGGCTCCCCCTACTGGCTTAACTTGCAATCTCATTACTGATTGGCTGACTTTGCTGCCACTCAAAAAATTTAGCCAATTATTTTAAAGTGGAGGGGCAGTGAGATGCCTGTGATGTCATAAGCATCAGTTTTTAAGATTGGGCCGTTTTCTGGCTGACATTTCTAAAAGAGGAATTTCTATGAGACTGAGATGTTTAGCATGTGTAGCACTTTTTGTATGTTCATGAATGCGGGTAGACTACCATTATTCAACAAAGACAAGGTAAAAATGTTTTTTCATTCTCTGTCCCCTTTAATACGAATAACACATAGTGGATACCTGGATGCTGCAAATCATTTTGACGGTTATAGTTTAATATTACACAAAAAAATAAATATAAACATTTTAATAATATATATGACAATTTCAAAACACGGATGAAACGCACTTTGTAGTGCAATTTGTCCATTTAGGGCTACTGTAGAAAATGATGGGGACTTCCATGTAAGGGGACTCGTGGTCTTTTACACCACTGATAATATAGGTATGTATATTATATTGCATTTCTGTCATGCAATACATAATGCCCCTTTAAAGGCGCTCTAAGCAAATTCATTTTTTTGTTAAATACAGCAAACATCTCCTCACTATCTGCTAGCTGCCTGTCCCCTGAACACACCGTAAAAAACGCGGTCTCTGTAGACAGCCCAAGCTCCACAAATGGCAACAAAAACAAAGTGGCGCAGCCTACAACCACTAAACACAACAAACGTGTTCCAGCAAATAAACGACAAGAAGGATTTGGGGGTGGGGTTTGGGGGGTAAGTGCATGTAAGGAAGCACGGAAGGTAGAGGGAGGGGCAAGGGTGAGAGAGAGAGGGAGGGGAGGAGTTAGCTACGCTCCGTTTTATTTGACAACACTTCGAACGTCAACAAGAAGTGACGTCACGCAGATTCGCTTAGAGCGCCTTTAACTGGAAACAGCTTGCACCGACATATCTTAAAATATATAATTGCTATTGTTTTGTCTCAAAATGCACACCAGTAGTTATGGTTTTTATAAGGTATGTTTATAAAAACTACTTAAAGGTGGTGTGTGTAAATATTAGCAACATCTAGTGGCAAGATTGGGAATTGCAACCAACAGCTCACCCCTCAATTTCAAAGCGCATATGGTAGCTACAACAGGACAAACATGTCGTCGTGTAAGACAACGTAGGGATGAGGCTCTGTACTGCAGTTTGTCCGTTTAGGGCTACTGTAGAAACATGATGGCGACATTAAAGCAACACTAAAGAGTTTTTTACCTTAAAATAACGTTTCCAAAAAAGTTTCAGTCGTTCATCCACTCGAAACAGGGTGGGCGGCACGTTCACATTCCCTTTGCAGGCCTCTATCGGCCAAAACCACACTAAAGAAGTTTCCAACCGTCGGGTCACGGTCCTGTAGTTCGAGTGAAAACTACAAAAACTTGCCTTACGGCAGACCTACAATCCAGTAGGCTAAATTATTTACTACAGTGGTAATGGACAATTCCCCTTCCAACCTGTAGGGGGAGCAAAAACTTTAGTGTTGCTTTAATATAAGAGGGCCCCGCAGTGTATGTATTAAGGTATTTATACACTACTGATAATATAGTTATGTTATATCCTTCTAAAAGTTACACAGTGCACCTTTAAAAGGTCTAGTCGTGGTTGATCTAAACCCTGCCCAGTAAACCGCCCATTGATGTCGTCAAGAGGGTAGGGGTGAGCATCAATTCTTCATACTGTAGATGTTGGGTCATCTGTAGCCTTAATTAGAGATTGGATACAAATGTTGTACAGTATATGTTGCTACCTATGTTCTGTATCCATGTCGTTTTTTCCCTGATGAAATTCCACGTCTAATTTCTACCACCCCCCATCCAACCTTTCTTGCTCCGCTCATTAATATTTAAACCCACACCTACAGCAAACTCTAAAAAAGTGGGAAAAGGGGATTGTGTTCTCAGAGATCCCTTAATCCCCAGAATTAGCAGTTTAATAGCAAGAAGCCATTTGTAGATTAGAGAGATCAGACTCACGGGACCCTCCTTTATACTCACTACTTAAATACTTAGAATTCTAATGCAGCGACAAGACCCTGATTAAAGTCGCCCTTTAGGACCTTCCTCTGTCCTACCGTCACCACCGAAAAGACTCTGGGAGGACTTCACCAAGAGGTTGGATTGCTTGCATTTGTGTATGCACGTGTGTGCATCTGAATAATTTTCAATTTCATTGAAATAACTAATACATCTGGGGCACGGTTAGAGTGGAAAGCCTTTAATTTGTAATCATACATATGTATACGCCGTGCCTAATCCTCACACTGTTAATGTCTTATTTTCATTTTACGCCGCTAATTTGCCATTCATTCCTCATTGCTGTAATGTGTGGTAAACAAGACGGCTTTTGGGGCAGGAATTACTTCTTCAACAGCTTGCGGTTGCTGGATCAAACAAGCGCTATCTCGCCTCATTTTCTTGTAATTTGCCAGGGACGACAACTGTCTATTTTTGCCGGATGAGATAAAGTGTGATCCAGGGGAGGGGGTGTGTTTTTAATAATCATTCGGCTGGAAGTAATTTAGTTTTATGCTTGTGTTGAGATTATATCTTTTTGCATTACGGGTTCAGACGTGTGGGATTAGCGCAGACCCGGTGAAATTGTCTTTAGAGTCGGACCTCTAACGTGATCGAAACCAATAAACGTCGGCTTTTTCGCACAGGTGTGGTATAGAGGTAATTTGATACGTCCCGTCACCATCAAAGATTAATCTGTCATGTCAATCTACACATAACGGTCCAAATTTTCTTCGTTTTTCCCCCAACGGCCCATCCTCCTTCCTCTCTCCGGAACATTCATTCGCGATATTAAGTGCAGAAAATGACTTGTGCTTGAAAACCCTCTGAAATTGAATGGATCGGAGGCAATGGATTGCACGCCATTCATTTAGATAGAGGAAAGGCTGGTGTGTGTGTGGGGGGGGTTTGATACTGAGTGGCTTTTGCCTTACGGCCGATAAATTGCTGGTGCACTAAACCTTTGGAGGGTGAAACACACATCGCTGGTAGCCTGCAGTGACATGGCTCTTTTTATTAACCGATGTCACACTATAGGACACGATGAGCATGCTTCATTCCTTACGTGTCGACTATTTCAGACTAGCTCCTGGCCCACTCAGCCAATTACTACAAAACACATTTTAATGACTTCTTTTATCAGTAGAAGAGATTCCCAGTGGGTTCACACAGTGTTGATCTGTACATTATAGGCCTTTGGATTCACCAACAGTGTATATACAGTACAGTACAGTGTTTCTGTAGCACAAATGGTTGTGGGTTTGATTCCAAGGGCACACTCTTATAAAAAGTATAGCTGGCATTAGATAAAAGCGCTTGTCAGATGCATGAATGTATTTTTTTGTTAAGTGTCCCATGTCCAAGGCAGTAGTGATGAAACAATATGCACTGAATGCTTTACCTGTGGTTTAAACTTTAAATTATTGTAATTGTAAATCAAAATTCAGGTCGTGTACATAAAAAAATAATTTGTTCGTGCCATTGGCTGCACAGCTGCATCAGTCCGGATGATTTCAAAACCCACTTGCTTGTTGCAGAAGGCCAGAATGCGGCTTCTGCAACCTCCCCACTACCCCCATCAACCCCCTGTGTGCCCGCCCCACATTACCAGCTGTTCTCCGTCTCTGCGGCTGAGCGCAGTGCCATGCTGTGCGGCCCGCTCCTTCGCAGGCTGTGCCATTGGGCATTAACGCTCCTGCGAGAGAGACCTCATCTTCTGCACCTGTTCCACTGCAGCACCTCACAACTGTTTGTGAGGGTCTACCGTTACTCTCTGCGGGGAGCTGTGTTTGTAGTGCAGAGGATCTGATGTAATTTAACATCCACACCAGTGAATCCATACACAGACAGCGGCGTTTTGTGGTTATTTGTCATTTTTGGTCTCTAAATCATTAGCGATTGAATCTACTCAATAGATGATGCATTGTACGCAATAAATAATAGGCAATGCTTTCTTCATCATAGGCTTTTTATTAGATGTTTGTTGACATGAGCATGCTGGCTGCGTGTTTTACCAGTCAATAAATTTTAACTCTAGGCAGGGCCGTAAGACTGACACGTTATAAAACTTGCTAGCGTTACTCAGGAATATTAATTAAGTAACAGGGCTTTGCTCATTGGTCCTGCCCGATTTGCTAAAAGGATGTTGGTACACTCAAAAAAAGTTGTTTTGTTTGGGTAAAATATGGACAAACTTATCTCTTTGGTTTATATTAACCCAGTGGTTCTCAACCTTTTTCAATTCAAGGCCCCCTTGTTGCCCGCAACAATATTTGAAGGCCCACTCATTCATTTTTTTCCAAATAAAATGAAATAGAGCTTGGAATGACTCGACAGAGTTATGTTCGCTAATAAAAATGACCAAAATTTATTAGAAACATCTTGATTTTTGCTTGTTTTAGCTCATTTTAATGCTTGTTTTGTCTTTTTTGAATAATTTTAAGTCATCTTGAGGCCCCCTTGGAAATCGTCTGAAGCCCCGTGGTTGAGAAACACTGTATTACCATATGCAGGAATGTTTTAAATCAAAATGCCAGGTTGTTTTAACCAAGGGGTAACCTTCCGATATCTATCGTGAAGCCAAAAGGTGACTTTCATTGCAATGGCTGCTAGAGGCTGGCTCCAAACGGGAGTCAATTCCCATAGACCCTCATGTTAAAATTCTCAACTTTACAGCAGAAATAAATGTGTTTACACCCTGGTACAAAAAGTGATTTTGGTCTATACAACTTATTACCCTTCATGACAACTGTGAGGGGGGTGAATATTTTTGTAACTCATCCATTTAAATTATATTAAGTCTTATGCTGCGTTCAGACCAGCTGCGGTAGAGGCGTCAAGCGTGAGTGATATTAATGTTAAGTTAATGTAAAGACGCGTTGACGTGCGTCTGGAGGTCTCGCGGCGCCAATGAGGCATTTAGCGCGGCACGGTAGATGCAATTCCGCTTCATTCGCGTCATCTAGTTTGAATGGCGTTGAATTGAGCGTTGCCGCTCGAGTTGAACATTTTGAACTTTTAACCAATCAGGAGCTTGCTCTCGTAGTGACGTGATTACAGGAAGCGAGCGGAATCGCAGAGGCCCCTCCCATGACGCGAATTTCCACGTGAATGTCTCGATGACAAGAATTTCAAGCACAAATGAAGCACGTAAACTCAAAATGTTTAAGCGACAAACTAGACGCTGTAGATGCGAATTTGACGCCACAAACGGCTGGTGTGAACCCATGGTTAAAGAGTTACTAGACCCTAAACCAACTTTTTTTAGTTAATGATCTGTAAGAATGATGCGTTATTAGTGCTGTTCATTGATTTTAGTAACTTTTTTGACATTAATATATATATAGTGTTTCAATACTACAATATATGGTGTAAAATGTCTGAGTGCTGCCCTCTTCAGGTTGAACGGTGGCTACTGCAGTTGAATTTTCCTATTGGATGTAGTGTCCAAAAAATACCTTGTGACGTAAGCAGATTCAAGCTCACCACCCCGTTGTTACGATCTCACCACACACTTGGTACAAGCTTAGTTCGTTCCCTCTATCTCCGTTGGGATCTGTCCACTTTTCTTGCTTTTTTCAAATATTGCCAGTGGATGCAGTCAGGCTCTGACTAAGGGTTTAGTCACTCTTTAAAGTTCTGCATAATTAAGGGCGTGGTCACTTTAGTGACGGGTGAACTGCCACTGCTGTCATTACAGTCGAGCTAGGTGGGCATGGTTTCAGCAACCAGCCACTTCAGCTTCACCCACTTCCCATCTCTTTGCCCATCTTTTGCCCATCGGTTATCCGCAAGTGATGCGAAGACGTTGGCAACGGCAAGCCCCGCCAACTATTGGCTTTAAAAAAAGCTCTTTAAAACCTATGGGTGATGTCACAGTCACTACGTCCATATTTCTGTCATATTTATATTATAAGAATTTTAAGATGTCAAATAAATCTTCAATGTCCCCAGAGTGCACATGTGAAGTTTTAGCTCAAAATACTATATAGATAATTTATTATAGCATGTTAAAATTGCGACTTGCAAGCAAAATTTTTGGGGTGAGTCCTTTTAAATGCAAGAGCTGATCAAATGCAAACACTGATGGCCATTATGGTGTTTTGTTGAAATTGAAACTCAATTAATTGTTTTTTCTTTCTGCACTAAATGGCAGTGTCGTGGTTGGATAGTGCAGATTAAGTGGCTGTATTATTATAATAAGACTCGCTACATACGTCACAAAAAGGCAACATCTGAATAACCAAATTTTTCACATGCTTGCAGAGAATGGTTTACCAACACTGTAAAAAGAATACTGTGAAAAATACAGTAACTTGCTGGCAGCAATTAGCTAGTAAGTTGCTGTATTTCATTTCACAGTATTCTTACTGTAAATGTAACTGCAGTAAAATTAAAATTACTGTGAACTCTTTTACAGTAATAATCACAGTACTGTATTTCATAACTACTGTAATAGGGATTACTGCATTTATTTTGTGTACTGTAAAATGAAGACACTGTTTGTCACAAAAATGCCATTTATTTTCTCACTTTAAATTACAAAAATTCATAAATTAAAAATAGAAAACATTTTTTTTCAACATGTTACATTTTTTCGGTGAACATCTCAAAACTTTTCTGAACACATACATTTTTTTTTATATGTTAATATTTTTCTGTGATATTGTGTGTTATATTTCATTTAATTTCAACACTTCATACAAAAACACTTTTCTGAACACACAAAACAATCAATATTTATTAAAATGTTTCTGGTAAATTACAAATGCATAAAAATTAAATGATTTATATTTACAGCAGGATTTCAAACCTGAATATTGTTTTTCTCCAAGACGTTTTTTTTTTTTCAGAACTATTATTCTTTTAAAACTGGACCTGAACTAGTTGACTTCCTGGGCTGGACTCTACCCTGTAGTGAAAGAAATTGACTATTAATGTAAAAGTTTATAAGCAAGACAGATGGGTTGATGAACATATACATAAAAGTTTACTTCACAGTGTTTTAAAGGTGCGGTGTGTAATTTCAAGAAGGATCTCTTGACAGAAATGCAAAATAATATACAAAACTTAATTATCAGGGGTGTATAAAGACCTTTCATAATGAACCGTTATTTATTGCCTTAGAATGAGACGTTTTAACTACATACACAGAGGGTCCCCTTACATGGAAGCCGCCATTTTGTGCAGCCATGTTTCTACAGAAGCCCTTAACGGACAAACTTTTTTACTAAGTTGTGTCCAACTATGACATGTTTGTCCGGTGGCAGCTACTGTAGCTTCTCTATGTGTTTCAAAAGCAAGAGGTGAGCAGTGGACTGAGCAATTGGTTGCAATTCACAACTTCATGCCGCTAAAATTTACACACTGCACCTTTAAATAAACAATTTTTTTTTTAATATGCTCTGTTGGTGGTTTGTGGAGTAAAATCTAATATTTATTATTTAATAACTGTCTACATTAAAGGCGGAGTGCACAATGTTTGAAAAACGCTTTGGAAAAGGAGACGGGCCGACTACCAAAACACACTTAAAGCCAATCAGCAGTAAGGAGCGTGTCTACTAACCGACATCCTTGCTGGGTTGCGTATGTGTGAGGCGGGTCTTTTAAAAGAAGGTCCAGATTCTATTGGGGTAGGGGCATGTTTGTTTAGGTGATTTCAAATATCAACATTGGCTTTCAAACATTGTGCACTCCGCCTTTACTACTATTATAAAATTATACATGAATATCCCACATTTCTGCCACAATACCATGTTTACAGTTAGTGATACAACAGCGAAATTTATGGTAAATATTTGTTGATTTGTGAATGGAAAAGTATTGTTTCACTCGACGCGCCAAACACATATTTTGAAATGACGAACCACACACATGACGGGCTACATACATGTTGTGACAAACTTCGCATCGTGCGCCCTCGAAAAAAGAAGTCACCGGCCGCCACTGCATTAGACTAGCTGTGCTGCTTTTCTACCGTTTGCATGGTGAGTTAAATTAAACGTTTGATGTTTAACAATAGCACAACAGTTGATATAAACAAAAATAAACACTTTAAGAAGTATTTTACTAATCGGGTAGTTGGTTAAAGAATGAGTACTCAAATATTTGTTCCCATTCCTAGTCAAAACTATATAAAAAACAAATAAGTGCTTACCTCTGGATAAATTCCAATGTAGTGGCTGCATCATACATAGTATGACGCAAAAAGGCTAAAGCAGAAGTGAAATCACAACGGTCACTCAATTGGAGGAGAACTCTGCCCTCGATGGAAAGCATCCATTTTTTGCCCCCAGAATGGACTCTCCTAAAAAATATTAAATAAAAGTTGACATTGCACAGTATTCAATCTGATATGGTTTACTATTTTACATAAGCAAAATGTATTGAAAACACTAGCCCTACATAACTACCTCTTTTTTTACTATTAGATCAATAACCACTAGAGATTTTTGGAATGTATGTGCAAGATGACATAAAACTTTGTTCACACCACACAGTGACTCGATACAAATATGCTTTATAGATAAAGTAACCCTTTTTTTTCTATTGTGTATGTTGAGTGCTGGGATCTTACCGAGCATGATGAGCCTTGGAGTGCTTGGCAGGGAAATCTGGGCCTCAGCATCTGTTTAGGTGGAAGTTTCCTGTAACACAAAATAAACAAACTAATAAAAACTATTAGAAATCACAAGTACAATATTCATAAGAGAAAAAGTGTGTCAATACTGTACAAAAATAACTTGCATCAACCAAGAGAAAAACAGCTTCTTCCTGTTGCATGGTTTCTGTGCACTTTAACATGTTTGATATATTAATTTATATATAAATCATAGAATAAACAACATTGCTTGCATTTGAAAATCATCATGCATGCCAGTTCATGTAACTTATGTACCTGGAACGATGGTCGATGGCTCTTGTCTGCAGTCTGAAAGGGGAAAAAAAGAGGTGAATAAAAGAACGAGTAAGATCTCGAAATATCTTAATACAGTGCGAGAATATTATAATACTATAATATATATACACAATTTCAAACTATTTTGAATTCAGCAATGCTAACGTTAGGTACTCTTTAATCAAATAAAAGACGTTATAAATGTAATGTCGCCAGATAAGACAAATATTTATACAATATGCTCCCAAAAGTCGGGTATAACACTTCAAATTAGGCTATTAACAATCTAACGTTATAGTTTCTGCAGTTTGACCTCCAATGAAGTTCAGAAAAATCGTGAAACTATGAAAAATGTGTGTTACTGTGTTTTCTTTCGAGTCGGCCCGCTTAACTTTATGTCCGTTTCCTCAGGCAGCAACGTAAGCGAGCAACAGAAAAAAAAAACGAGAGATTTAAACGAATATCGCGCCAATAAATACAAAAATACACACTTTTAAATTAATTTTGGTTCACAATGCTAACGCTATAATTAAATTAAAGACGTTATAAATGTAATGTTGCCGGATAAGTCTTACCTCATATCTCCTCAGCTGCGTTTTCTTTCAGCTCAAGAGACTTCAGCCTGCGGAGATCGTTGCACTCCCAAATGCAGGGTCCATACGTCATCAACCCTAGGATATTTAAGTTAACTGACCATTAGATTCGCAAGTCAGAAGCATATTAAACAATTTACTATTAACTTAGAATATCAGTCAACTTTATAATTGTTAATATTCTGAAACAAGACAGTTTTGATGACGTATGCAGCCGAGAAATGCGACCTCCGGAGGCTGCAGCCTTCGCATTGAGACACGGCCAATTACTATTATTATTAAATTATTTTCCTTCTCTTAACTATGACGTTATAAAATGTTGCCAGACTAGAAAATATATCGAAATCATGCAGAAAAATATATTTGTGGTAATAAAATTGCAAAATGCACACACGAGACGGGTTTACTAGGAAGTGTGCCGCTCATTACTCCTCTCTCTCAGTGCACTCTTAAAGTTGAATAAACAGGTGCCTTTAAAGAGTAAACTTTGGAATTAAATTAGCAAATTTACCTTTCTGAAGTAAAAATTCAGATGAAAGTGTGGAATCTCGTAGCTTTCCTTGGCTGAAGAAAAAAATCCTCTAGAAATTGCTGTATTGTGATTCACAGAAAAAATATTTTTACTGTAGAATTTACCCGCCGTTGAAAAAAGACCATGATGCTTTGCAGATCTACAGCAACTTGCTGTATACAAGGTCTACAGTAAGCATTTGCTCATTTTACAGTAATAATGCTGTGAAAACTACAGAAATTTGTTACAGTGAAAACAAAGTTACTGGGTTGATCTTTTTCACATTTTTATGTTGATAGAAGAACTGGGGACCCAGTCATTGCAATTAAACATGAAAAAAGTCAGATTTTCATGATATGACCCCTTTAACCCAATGATGGATAAATTGGACAGAACACATGTTGGTTCATAAAAAAAACTATGATGCGTTGTTGATAACGGCCATGAGTTGAATGAACCCAACAACCCAGAATAAGTCTCATTAATAACCCAACATGTGTTCTGTCCAATATTTACCCAGCATTAGGTTAAAAATAACCCAGCAGAATTTTAAATGTATAAAAGTGGTCCAAAAATGGGTTGGTGTGGTTTAATTTGAAAAAGTTCCCCATTTGAATTCTTAAACCACCAAAGTCAAACATAAACGGTACATTAAATGTTTTTACAATTTAAAAATTGAGGTGGGTGGGAGCTAAAAAAACTGTATATACAGCATAAGCGTGCATGGTCTTTGGAGGCAAGCTGAATTACCTGCGAGGATGAGGATAAATCAACACAGTCACGAGAAAGAAAATTTACACGTCATGCTTGATTGATATTATTGAGCTCCTCGATTGTACAAGACATCTCCTGTGTCGGAGTCCTTCGGCAGCTCCCCTTTCCTCCTCTTTTTCTATTTCCTCCTGGAAACGCCTGATGGTCTCGTTCACTTATTCCTGCTCTTATTTACTGAGTGTTCAGGGAGAAAAATGAAGTTTATGGTAATAGGGCTATGTCAGGCAGGCCAAGGTGCGTTGTTTCCGTCTGGGTGCGCGCTCTCACTTTTCCTCATCTTTCTCTCTCGCTCTTTCTCTCTCACTCTCTCTCTCTCTCTCTTCATTTCCACCTCATACCCTCTGTCTGTTCATATCCCTCTCTTTTCCATAATAGTTTCCATAAGAATTTTTACGACCTCGGAGATCAGCTCAAAGCTATATTCGCAAAAAGTGAAAATCACATAGCGTATGATCATAATTCGAGAATTGAACTCTGCGTAACGTAAAAACGGTGAGGCATTGATGCAGACGCTTAAAAGCTCTTGGGTGCACTTAACAATCATCTTGAGATGTGTTGACGATTTAACTTAAGTGTGGGGTTTGGGGTTTCCCTGTGAGAATTTGCAAACCACGTTGCATGTACAGCAAAGCGTTGTTTCCCATGGTGCACCATTGCCTCGATATCTTGCATGCATTTGTTTCATAGAAATGCAAATGTTTAAACTCCATCAGGCGTGTATTGTAGCTCGGTGAATCAGAACAAACCGGATAGAAATGCATTTCTGTGTGACGTCAGCAAAAGACTGTACAGTATGTCTTCAAAATAAATCCCGAAGTGGCGTAGTCGCTTTAGACTCTTGCTGTGAAGACGCTGTACGCACACAGAGCTCTTCTCTTCTCGCACTGTGTCTCCACACCTCAAAGGCTTGCAGAGTCTCTGAAGTTTTTTTTTTTGGGAGGGCGAGGAGAAAAGAAAACCGTGTGTGATGGAAAGCATGATGGAGCGGTAGAGGAGACCGATGGAGTGCTGTCTCAGTGCGCTGCCCAAATGATGGATGAACTTTGAACAGATTTGCTCAACATTACAAGGGTCGGGAAGCCCCTGGGCCAGTAAGGCAGTGAGGGAGAGAGTGAGAAAGAAATGAGAAATAGTGTCGTGTTTATGGGTGCCACGGTTGGATTTTGTGGCCTCATCGCCGAGAGCGAGCCACACCGATATTTCAGGTGAAGGGGATGGAGACAAGCAGGTGGGAAACGATATTATGTAGAAATATTACAGTAATTTACCCTGAGTTGGCGCTTCCCTCATACCAATACCACCACGTCCCTCCAGTCCTCTATTGTCATCTAATTCTATTCTGAAACTTTAAACTTCACACCTTTACATTGAGATTAATGCCTGAGGGACAGGTTACATGGTCTCTCTCATTCTATGGTGACTCTCTCCGTGCCTCAATCTTCCTTTCTGATATTACAATGGCAGTAAAACCCATTTTCAAGACACCTCATATGATGTGCACTGCAAAAATCCTTCTTAATCTGAAGTTTTGTTTTGTTTTCTAGTAAGCAGATATCTGAATATCCTTGAAGCAAGATCATTTAGAAGGTGTAGGATGATGACAAATAAAAAATAAACATCATATTTTTTCTTATTTTAGTAATTTTTTTTTAAACACAGCACAAAAAATACAGAAATCTCAGCAGATTTTATAAAGTTGCACAGATTCTGCACCCCATGTGTTTATTAAATGAATATTTTAGCTAATGTGATGTTTGATGTTTAAATTTATTCTGCAAAAATCCACAGAAAAAAAATAAAACATCTGCAGATACAATCTGGGCATGCTGTTGAAGAATTTAGATTGTTTGTACTGCACAGAAGGAGACAAAACAAACAAATATCAAAAGAAAACCAATTCACAGTTATCTTTCTTGTATATACGTCGCTGTTCTCATGCATTACCCTGCCACCCAAGTTTTACACGGGAAATTACAAACGCGGTCCAAGATTCCCAAATCAATAATTAGTTCCTTCATTTCGACTCATCGCACAGCTCCTCTCGGCTCTAATCGCTTCAAAATACACTCACACAATAGTGAGCTAATTTACTTACAATTATATTTTCAATTATGCCCTAATAAACCCATTGTACTCTGGGTAATCACAAGTTACCCTTTGAGCTAATGCAATATGGCGCAGTGTGAAGTCAAATTCAATTTCGTGCAGTGAAATGAAAAAATAAGCACATGCTCTCAATCATCATGCCAGAGGTTTATTCATTGTGGAACCCCACTGCTGTTCAGCAAGATGTGAGACAATAAGTACCCAGCAGTCTTGACTAGCAGGCCTCAGGTAGTCATAAGCTACAGCTATATAATGGTTTGTTGTGTATGATGAAACGTCCCCCAGCGCAAAACACGGTGGTTTCTCGTGCTGCAATGAAACAGGAGATTAGTGCATCACCCGGTATTTCGACTTTGTTATATGTAATGTGGTGGGACAGGCGTTGCCTTATGCAATAGTTATGACCCCCGTGTGAACTGGCTGTGCTTTAGAAACTGAACAGATTTGGATTTGAAAAGATGCTGGAGCGGTGAACCTACTAATGGCGTTCCTGTCATTTACAACCTGAGGCTTCTTTTGGATGCGCCAAAAATTGGGGTAAAGAGGGGATGGAACAACAGGGGGTCGGCTAATTAACGTTAGATCTCGGACTGATTTCGGATGAAAAATTAAAATCTGCATCACAGAAATTAAAGATTCAATTAACTTCAAAGCTAAAGTTAAAAACTTGAGACCTTTTGTTGTACCCCAAGGGCTGTCGCAGTCAAGGAATTTCCCTTGCGGTGATATTGCTTGGCTCACTAACACGGTATGCGGTTTTACCTCCTTTATTTATTAAAATGATTCAAATAAAATAATTATTTAAAACCAGAAAAACAAAGTGCACTGAGGTGGAACTGAGGGCCAACCTTCCGATCTCTTTGATGGAGCCAGTACGGAAGTGATTTAAACTGAAACTCATTGACTGGCCACTAGAGACCCCATAGACCCTTGTGTTAAAATGCCCAATTTTAGAGGAGAAAAGAAAGTGTTTAAAGCCTGGTACAAAAAATAGTTTTTGGTCTGTATATCCTTCATGACAACTGAGAGGGGGGTGAATTTTTTTTGTAACTGATCCATTTGAATTATGTTAAGCCTTTAAGATCTGCATAATTAAGGGCGTGGCCATTTGAGTGAAGTTTGAAGAGCCACTGCTGTCACTAGAGTCAAGCTAGGTGGCCGTGGTTTCAGCTTCACCCACGTCCTGCCTCTTAACCCAATTTTGGTTATCCGGGGTGCAGCCAAGATTGCAGGCACTGCCTTCTATTTTTCTTCAAAAACGATCTTCAGAAACCTACGTGTGACGTCATGGACACTACGTCTATCTTTTTTTACAGTCTATGGATAGAATGCAGGGTGCTACATGTCTTTCCCCTTATTTTAAATGATTAAAACAAGCTATATTACAGCTAAATATATATAGGCTTGTTAAGTGCAAATTTACAGAGCCTTGGACAATACAGAGCACAGCAGTGTCTTAATGAAATAAAAATAGCCAGTATTTGTGCACCTGTAAATGTACAAAACGAATGCAATACAGAAAGCAATGCATATTAATATAAGGGCATTTTCAATAAAATATCAAATAAATGGACGTGTGTCTATAAAATATGAAAACAAATGAATCATTATTTAGGCTAAATTTGTCATGTGTAGAGAGGACAGAACCCAATTGCAGAGAGCTCATAACAAAAGGCTTTATTAATAACAGAAAATACCCTCGAGGGGGCAAACCAGGACAATAAAATCAAACAATAAACATGGCAGGGGAAGACATGATACACACGATGTATCCAAAGATATACAACGATCCAGCAAAAGACAGCAGACACAATGGCATTAAATAGAACTGAACTAGGGAATGAGGGCAGATAGGTGTATGGCGTAAACTAATGATGAATAACGAAACAAGGGGGGCGGGGTCAAAATTTAAGACAGGAGAGCACAAGGCACGCATAAAAAAGGTCACATGACTCTTCACCATAGACTGTAAAAAAGATGGACGTAGTGTCTGGTTGCTGAAACCACGCCCACCTAGCCCGACTCTAGTGACAGCAGTGGCTATTCAATCGTCACTCAAGTGGCCACACCCTCAATTATTCAGAACTTTAGGGCTTAATATAAATTAAACAGATGAGGTACCAACAAATTTACCCTCCTCACAGTTGACATGAAGGGCAAAATTAGCTATACAGACCAAAATAATTTTTGTACCAGGCTGTAAAAATATTTTCTCTGCTCTAAAGATGGGCATTTAACATGGGGGTCTATGGAAATTGACTCCCTTTTGGAGCCAGCTTCTAGCCACCAGTCAATGAATTGCAGTTTAAATCACTTCCGTATTGGCTTCATCGGAGAGATCGGAAGGTTGCCCCTCGCTCTCGACACAAACACAAGACAACAATGCGGGGACTGTCAGGATCCTGTCACTAGAAACAACACTAAACACATACATGGCAGACGGGATCCTGACAAAATTAAGTTGGAGAGCTCATTTTTACTAATTTTTTGCTATCCATAACAACTTACATCATATCCTGTGTGTTCCTATATGTAGAAATATATGCAAGTAAAAAAATACAGAACAAAAACGTTAAGCACACGCAGAGCACATGAGAGCAGTTAATAAAGCAGACTCTTCGTAACGTTGTCTCCGTTTAATGTAGCTAAGCAATCAGTTGTATTTATGGCGCTTTGTTTTTGTGTTGATCAGTTAGATTAAAGTCATTTTACACTACATTTAGAGGCAGACAATGCTAATTCTGTCAGCTTCGTGTCACTTTGCGTGCTCAAGGCTTTTAACACATTCACTGTAACAAAATATGAATAGCCTAGCATAACATTTTGAATGTAAAAATGTACAAAAAACAAATTACTCTCTTAAAGGGACACTCTACTTTTTTTGAAAATATGCTAATTTTCCAGCTCCCCTAGAGTTAAACATTTGATTTTTACTATTTTGGAATCCATTCAGCTGATCTCCGGGTCTGGCGCTACCAGTTTTAGCATAGCTTAGCACAATCCATTGAATCTGATTAGACCATTAGCATCGTGCTAAAAATAACCAAAGAGTTTCAATATTTTTCCTATTTAAAACTTGACTCTTCTGTAGTTACATCGTTTACTAAGACCGACAGAAAATTAAATGTTGCAATTTTCTATATGGCTAGGAACTATACTCTCATTCTGCCATAATAATCAAGGAATTTCTTGCTGTAACATGGCTGCAGCAGGCGTAGTGATATTACACACTGGCCAAAAATAGTCCCCTGACAGGAAAGTTACTAAGGGGACTATTTTTGGCTGATGCGTAATATCATTATGGTTCCTGCAACCATGTTACAACTTTTAATTTTCTGTCAGTCTTAGTACACGATGTAACTACAGAAGGGTCAAGTTTTAAATAGGAAAAATATCGCAACACTCTGGTTATTTTTTTGCGCAATGCTAATGGTCTAATAAGATTCAATGGATTGTGCTAAGCTATGCTAAAAGTGGTACCGTCAGACCCGGAGATCAGCTGAATGGATTCCAAAAAGGTAAAAATCAAATGTTTAACTCTAGGGGAGCTGGAACATTAGCATATTTTCAAAAAAGTGGAGTGTCCCTTTTACTCTTGACAATTTATTTGGCTTTTATTATACATGTATGATCTGTAAAACAAGAAGAACATAGCTTCATGAATTTAACATGAAAATCGTGTTTTTCTGCGGTTCGCTTTGTCAGTAGCCCGATAATACGGGATTGCTGTTATGTTTGAAAAAGAATAATGGCATAAGAAAAACCGTGTTATTGGAATACGATTCCACATAGTGGACACCCAACAATCCATGTTGAAACCAGGCAGTGATAAAACTCATGCCTACAGCAGGTCAGATGCCAGGAGAAATGTAAGTCTTGCAATCACCTCAAGACTGAGGAGCCACGTTTTACTTTCTTCTTTGCTATTGTTCCACTTTGCAGAGGATAAGCACCTTAGGGGATGAAGGTAGAGGAATGCTTAATGTGGCTCCTTCCTGTCAGGATTTAACGCCTTTGATTCCGTATTTCAAACGTAGGCTCTACCAGCCAGGGACGACGTATGTGAAAGTCACTTTCCAATAGACAACCACTGGGTTTTTTGCATATAATTGTTTTCTAGTGCGTCCGGAGCTCACTGGGACCTGATAGCTTTTCATGATCGTTTGTGTTTTGAATGCATCAGACATGCTTCTCCACCTTCTACTCTCATCCCCCGTCCCCTTGACGCCATACGTAGCACCACCTTCTTGCCCTCGTGCCAACCCACAACCCCCCTCCCATCTCTCGTGCTGGGCTTTTTGCATTGTGTCAATAAACAAGACGTTCTCTGTCACAGGGAGGCTGAAGAAAGAGTTCAAACCATCTTTGAAGTCACGGCACCGCTGCTTTGAAGTTCTCAATGTCACAGGGCATTTATGCTCTCCTAAGGAGGAGTTTAAAAAAAGAAGGAAAATCTCAGACTTTACTGTGAACTTCGGAGAGGTTTCTTCACAGAGATAGTAAATGACATGACAGACATATAAAACACCTCTATACTCATTTATGCAGGGGATGATGGAAATTACGAGGGTATAGACAACCTACACCATTGATCAGCAGATGTGTACCTTTAACGCGTCCCAGAAGATTTTTTTTTGTTAGATACCCAAAGTTTTTAGATGCAATTGAAACATATATATGATTGAATTAAATACAGTAAGAGTATACAGTAGATCAAGAAAGATGAACTGTGTTCAGTTCCTACTAAAAGTTCCGGTAACGCTTTAGATTACAGCCCGGAAAGTACTGCGTAAGTACAGCGAATTTACAGTGTATATTTCTGTAATTATAGTATACTTATGAAGTACATACATGTAATTATAAGGGAACAATTTATAATATTTGGGGAACAAAGGGGTAACAACCAGGAAAAATACAAATAATATATGCAGTAAGTATTTTATAACTAAGGGCTAACTATTTTAATATTACATGGTATGTATGACTTATTTGCTAAAAACATGGGAAATTACAAATTATCTATACAGTAATTCATAACTTCGGACTAACGATTCAAATATTAGGCCTACGTGATATAGCATATGCTACATGCAAAACAATCTTATGTTTGAGAGTAATTTAGCGAGAACACACACATTCACTGAATTGGCTCGATCACACTCCTCTCCACATATAGCTGGTGGGTGGTGATCGCACTGCCGTCATACCATGGCTGCTTTCACATGGATTCTGCAAACTGTGGGTTTTCATTCAATCATAGTCATACACCACATATATTTTTGGAATAATAAAGGTAGGCTATTAAAATATATTTAGGCAAAGGCTAAGTATTTTTTTAACAACCGGGGGTACATATTTTATCATTTCATGATGCATGATGATGGAGATTACTAAACAACAAAACTTGAAATTCAGTAAATGTGTTTATGCTATTTATTAGTACGATACAATTTATTTAGAATTTTCAATAAAGGTTACTTACATTAAGAAAGAAAAAGAGTACAGGAATTTGTTGGGTCATCTTCTGTGTTATTATGGAAACAACACATTTTGTGTTCTTTTAACACATCTTGTGTTATATTTTAACACAAAATCAACACAAAATGACACATAAGGCTCTATCTTGCACCCAGCGCAATTGACTTTGTCCGTGACGCATGTATCATTCGTATTTTGCCCCGGCGCACAGCGGGTTTTTCCCGTCACAGAAGCACGTCGGCAAACTAGGGAATGAACTTGCGCTCCCTGGGTGGTTCAGCGCAAAAAAAGAGGCGTGTTCCGGCGCAAACCATCCCTGATGCTATTTTGCAGTTTCAAAAAACAATTGCGCCACTGACCAGAAAAAAAAAGTTTAAAGTCAGTGGCGCGTTGCGCGTTGTTCATTATGCTATTTTAAGGGCGCATGCTTGACCATAATGTATAGGGTGCACAACGCGCATACACTTTGCTTATCTAATCTACACAGATGCAACAGTTATTTTTGCAAATCATAAATTGTTACACTTAAAAATATTAATACACGAGATAAGGGGAATCATAGTGGTGAGCATTGTGGCGATAGTTTTTATTTATTCTCATGCAAATAACGATTAAAATATTTTCATAACTTTGTTGTGTGGCTGTATTACGTTTATTTTATGTAAATAATAATTAAAATGTTTTCATAAGAAACCTTAATGTATATGAACTTGATTTGTAAGAGTACTTTGGGGTTGTACCTTGCTTGCGTTTCTTGGGTCCGATTTCAAAGCCCCCAAACCCTTTCAGCGGTGAGGGTGGACGCAGCGATGTCCTCTGCTGGCGTCAAGTCCTGAGGCAGATCCACCTCCCGTTACACGGCGTGCCCGATTTATGCTGGCAAGCGTGGGATTCCCCCGTACAAGGACGTCGGTCTCCTCGGCTGTGAACCGCTCCTGGCGTGCGCCTGGTAAATCCGTCATAATAATAGCAACCCGCCATGGAACTTGCACCCTTGCGTTTAAAGGGAATGTTGGCTAGCGTTCTGATTGGTTTATTTGACGTTACGCCCAAACCACACCTATGAATAATGAACCTACTTCAGACCAACCCCTTATTGATTTGCGCCCGGCGCAAGAGTTATTTCTCACGCCGGGAAAATAGCAACAGCGCCCAAGATCCGCCCACAAACTCACTTGCGCGTTGCGCTTCGCACTTGCGTTTCAGATCGTTAAAATAGGGCCCATAATGTGTTAAAATTACACATAATGTGTTAAAAACTTAACACATCCTTTCTAAGAGTGTGTACTGTGTAAATATACCATTGTTTTGTGTTGTTACAGTCAAAGTCAAAAAATTTAACCCCCTTGTTTCACTTAGTTACAGAGTAAGTACAACATCTGCGGGCTGTAAATTAAAGTGGCGCTTGTTACCCCCTTGTTTTACGTAGTTACAGAGTAAGGACAGCATCTGCGGGCTGTAAATTAAAGTGGCACTTGTTACCCTCTTGTTTCACGTAGTTACAGAGTAAAAACAACATCTGCAGGCTGTAAATTAAAGTGGCACTTGTTACCCCTTTGTTCCCAAAATATTATAAATTGTTCCCTTAAAATTACATGTATGTACTTTATACGTACACTATAATTACAGAAATGTATGCTGTAAATTTGCTGTACTTACACAGTACTTTACTGCATATATTATTTGTATTTTATCCTGGTTGTTACCCCTTTATTCCCCAATTATTATAAATTGTTCCCTTATAATTACACGTATGTACTTCATAAGTAAACTATAATTACAGAAACATACGCTGTAAATTCGCTGTACATACCCAGTACTTTCCGGGCTGTAATCTAAAGCGTTACCAAAGTTCCTACTGAAATCTGACGTTTTATGCTTTTATAGCTTTATTAGATAGGACAGTAAAAAAACGACAAGTCGCAGAATTTGGTATCTTGGCATGAAATGAGATGCATGAGATTTTTGGGTCATGTTTGTCAGAAGAAATCTCAAACGCAGTGAGAGTATTTATTCCCCATTTAAACTCTTTGGTACACTGCCAGAAAAAAAATGGTTAAAAATGGTCCCAGGCTATCACTCGGGCAGTACTCTTTAAAAGGTCTTAATATGTATCATTTAATTACAGATATGTATACATTTGGTACCAATATGTACCCTGAAGGTATTTATAAGAACTTTTTAGGTGCAAATGTGTACATTTGAATGGGAACAGCCCCAGTAGTGACAGCTAGGACTTTTTTTTACAGTTTTTCCCTTACAGTGTAGGAGAAATTTAAGAGATCTTATCTCACAAAGATAAGCAAAACCAGGCAAACAGAGCCACCCTGGCCCACATTCATAATCTCTCGCTGTGATTGGAAGTGATGTGTTGGAGATGATGGAAGGGTGTGTTTTGCGTAAGCCACGGCACCTGAATGGCTTTGATGTGCCGGCGTAGTTTGATTGATACGGTCTTTATGCTCATCCACACTGATGTTTCTCTGCCAACAGGGATGGCACAATCTTACAGTTGTATCCGCTGATTGAGTGTCTATACAGCCGCAAATGGAGCTTGTAGCAATGGCGGTGTGGAAAAAACTCCAAGCTATAACACATTCAAAGGTTTATTTCAGTTTTGTTAAGAATGATTATCCATCATATGGTTGAGATCAATTCAGCACAGTATCCTGCTTTTGCAGTCCCAGGACTGTTATTTTAATAAATTGAACATTGTAATGAAAACCTCATTAAATTTCACAACAAGGTGAGCAACAGTTTAGCTTCAGCTGAAGAGTTTTTATTTGTTTTGTTTGGCGTTTGCATACAGTAGCTGAAAGTTTCTCATGTAGTACTATGGCTGAATGTGTTTACGTTGTATAAAATATAGGCATTGTGTATAGACGGGACACAGAGATTGACATTAAAGGGGACATATTATGAAAATCTGACTTTTTCCATGCTTATGTGCTATAATTGGGTACCCAGTGCTTCTATCAACCTATAAAATGTAAAAAAAAAGATCAACCCATTAACCCATTAACTTAGCAAGCATGTGAAAAAATCAGTCATTAAAATTTGGCTCCCCTTGTGATGTCATAAGGGGATATAGCGCCCCTTAACTCTTTCGCCGCCATTGACAAGATATCTCGTCAATTAAGAGAAAACGCTTCCCCGTCAATGACGAGATTTTCTGTCTTTCCGCAATACTGCTATTATCCACCAGGTGGATAATTCCGCAACTTATACAACCCGGGAGTAGCGCCTCACGTGAAAGAGAAATAACTCCTTGTATGTTTTAAAGATCGCTCTGCATCTGATCTCTATCAAAGCTCCTTCACAAAAATGGAATTATCTCAGTTTTTTGCTCATAATTTGGTGTTTTTGAAGAAACCTACCCATGTTTGAGAGGTGATTACAAGAGAACTAATGAAGGTAGGATGAAACAGTTTTTTTGTTTGAAAGCAGAGGGTCTGTTCTTTCATCTGATATATTGTTTTTTTATATATTTAAAGAAGAACATTTTCTGGAAAGCATTAAACTTTTGTGAAAATCATGAAAAATTCTGGTTCTGACTGGCAAAATTTTTTAAAAACGCTGCGGGAAAGAGTTAAAAGCGGAGTGCACTTTACCTGGTAAACGCTTTGGAAAAGAGAGCCGACTACCAAAACACATTTGTAGCCAAACAGCAGTAAGGGGCGTGTCTACTAACCAACATCGTTGTCTGGGTTGCGTATGTGTGGGGTGAGTCTATCAACAGAAGGTCCAGAGTCTATTGGAGTAGGAGCGTGTTTGTTTAGGTGATTTCAAAAATCAACATTGACTTACAAAGATCATGGACCCTGCCTTAAATCTACGCTATCCAACCACAGCACTGCCATTTAGAGCAGAGATCAGCTCATTTGCATTTAAAAGGACACACCCAAAAACGTGGCTACAAAGTGGCAATTTTAACATGCTATAATAAATTATTTGTGGGGTATTTTAAGCTAAAACTTCACATATGCACTCCAGGGACACCAAAGATTTATTTTGCATTTTGCAAGTCATTTAACATAAGGGGACAGTTTCCTAGACAGGGCTTATTTCCCAGACAAAAAGGCATGTTTGAGCTACCTTAATTTAAAAATATCTTGCACTGACATATCTTAACATACATCAGTACCATTGTTTTGTCTCAAAATTTTTGTAAAAACTAGGATTAATCTGGGAAATTGTGTCAAGATCAAAGAGGTAAAAATTGGTCTCTGTTTAAGCATGTGCCTTTTTTTTGCATGCAAAAACCCCACTGAACGATCCCTTAAAGAACAGCTTTACATTCACATTATAGCAAACAAAAGGATTGCATGCATGCTTGATTTCTGCCACAGTGTTGTAGACATACATTTAAACAGCAGTTTTTCAATTAAAAATTCTCTTTAAGCACCTTTAAAAAACCCATAAAAGTAAATGATATCAACAATGTAACTATAAAGGAAATCTCAGACATGCATATATAAGAGCATGCACACTCATACCCACAAACTGTACTGTATATGCGCGCACCAGCACTTTGTGTGATGAGATGATTCACTGCCTTTCATGTAGAAAACTACAGTGTCATAAGAATCATTAATGAAGGGCTTAAAATCTAAGACTTTTCATCAGCGTTAAATAAAGATACATTTGCACTTTGAACCTCTGCACGTCTGTCGGAAAATTCAATTTTGCTTACACACCAGGATGGGCATACACACAGCACGTTGGTCATTATAAATAATTAAAATTACACAATTTGAACTTGTCTGAAAAAAGATGACTTGATTTTGTCAGTGAAATTTTACTAATTAAAAAAACCCAGATTATCATAGTAAATTTTGTGATCTGTTGGGTGGACATTAAATAATTCAGATTGCTTTGTGTGATTGTATCTGTGGTCTATGTTTAGTTACATTGTTGCTTTAATTAAAAAAGGCTTGATTTGTAATTAAAAACAAATTAAAAATAACATTATCTGCTTATTTTTATTCATTATTTCGACTATTTCTGTTTTTAAACACACCTGAAGCTTTTTTAAATAGATTCAGTTCATCAATAATCTGTAAATCCCGGGCTCTGAAAAGCTTTTACGACAGAAATGAACAGCACCAACACCATAATTTACAATTTAATTACTAAGAAAACCATAAAAAAGACATACTATATAAACCTCAAATTAAATAAAATCATTAGAGAGTACAGAATTACAATCAAATGTCACTCTTGTCTAAAAGGTCAATAAACAGCAGTAAACCAAAGCTCTGATTTTTGTTTTATGTTAACTTAAATCAATAATCGAAAGTGAGTCCCCTAAAAAGCAAAAATTCCCCTCTGACCAAAACAATAAAGGTCCACCAAAGGACATCGCGTTGGGTTTGGTACGAGTTGCATGGTAGTGTTTGGCGGCTGCAGTGCAGTACATCGGTGGGGGTCTGCTCCCCCATAATGGGGGCACATCTGGTGTGTCTGCCTCCAAAGAGAAATAGATCAACCCCCCAAAGACCCTAAATGAAGCCAGCTCATGATATCCCATACCGGCCCAGGGCTGTCTCATATTCTGCCCCAGCGCTGGCACTATCCCACACCCCAGGATCTTGGATCTTGGCTTTGGTGGCCATCACCTTTAATCACCTTGAATTATAGAATTGTGGGATTTGGGATGGCCACAAATAAACTCTCATTATTGTTCAAGTGTAATGTTAAGAATGATAAAAAACTGGATAAAAAAGCAGTGGCGTATTTTTTATGTGAGCACGGCCACATGGCCGGCGCCGGAGATGCCTGCAATTAATAGCCGGGATCAGCTGTTGTGATGTCATTATACATTCCCTTCATTTTCTACAGTGGGGCTGTTTGATCTTTGAATACCCCCGGGAACTCCTGCCTCCTCCCTCTCAGCATCTCCCCCTTCTTCCTCCTCCTCCTCCTCTGCCTCGCTCGAGCAGAACCTCCCCTTTTCTCTTCGAGGGCTCACATTGGCTTCCGTATGTGTGTGTGTGTAAGTGTAAGTGAAAGTGCGCTGCCGAGCCTCGATGACAGAGGGCCCGGGACCATTCAGACGACTCGCGCTCTCGCGTTCAGCCCACCTCCAGAACAGCTGGGAGAGACAGACACTTTAGAGAAAGACAGTGAAAGAAAGAGTGCAGAGCCAGACAGCATAAAGCACATTCTGCAGTTGTAGGAAGCAGTAAGAGAGGTTTTTTTAGTCAGATTAAGAGAGTGTGAGAGAGAGAGAGATAGAAAGGATCCCTCAGCTTAATGCGCAAAACATCCCGATACCACATGCTGTGCTCAATGGCCAACACAGGCTGTCTCTTGCTCTCCGGTTCAGGGATGCTTACACACTCCCTCCAGTGTCCCCCAGCATTCCTCTACCTACCCGAGGTAAGGCAATCCTCTCTCTCTCTCTCTTTCTCTCTCTCTCTTACTCTTTACCTCTTCCTCCGCTACTTACGGGTGACACGTGCTAGCATTGTGTTTACCCCCTCCTTTCGCATCCCTCCCCCCTTGAAGCCCTCGACGGGGGTCATCTCATCCCTTTTATCGTTTTGTTGTGCATTTGGAAAGCTGCGAGTTTTTGCATTATACTTTATTTATTTAATGCACAAGTAGTTTTAAACATTGTTAATTTTTTCTTGCTGTTGTTAGTGTTTAGAAATTATTGATGTATTATTTTACATTTCATAAAATGTCTGGTGTGATTCGCACTCCTGCTTTTGGTAAAAATGTATTTACACACTTCATTCTATGGCAATGACTTTTAAATAAGACTAGACTGTAATTTAGTTGGACAGCCTTACAGTAGCTGTATTGATGCACTCTTTGTTAAATTGCATTCATGCGGTTGAGTCTTTCTGAAGTTTGTGTTTTGCACGCTGTGTGTCTGCTTCCCGTTTTCTCCAGTTCAAACAGAGACAGATGTTATTTTAACGCCGATTTAGACAATTCCAATAAATGCCAGTTGCCTGACTTTTCCAGATGTGCGCGGATATACCGTAGCGTGACACGGGGCTTAGGTGATTGTTTCTGGACACGCGTGCCGCGTGTGTCTGTGTTTTACTACAGGCGAGTGTGTGATGGCACCTTTGGACGGTGTGTGTTATTGCACAGATATAAAGAATGATAAGGCTGTTGAGAGAGAACCTGTCTCATGCTGCTACCAAATCGCTCCACACTCATCACCTTAACAGTCGCCGTCCCGAAACACACACTCTTTTACATACACACACACACACACAACACCAGCTGTCCAGGCCTCGGCTGTCCCACTACTACTGTTCACTGTGTGTATGTGTGTGTCTGTGCATGCGCTCGCATACAAATAAGGTGCATTTGAGAATTCATTTAGTAAATGTGTGTTTGAGCATCACCATAATTTCTCATCTGATTTCGAACAGATGTCATTGACAAGGTGCCAGAGCTTGTTTTTGCGAACACCCGTAATTGATTAGCTGTGAGAAACGTCCCTCAAATATCTGTCACATCACCACGAGCGGTTTGTTTTGGTTTCAATATTAGCCCGCAACAGCTTTACAGTGAATTTTTTTTTTTTTTTTGAAGACGGTGAAAGTAAAAAAAAAAATGATTGAAAGACACAGACTATCTATCAAATGTATTATGGGTTATAGTCAAATAATACAGACAGATTCAGAAAGAGCTATCACACCCTTAAGGGCTCTTCGGGTTCTCATTTGTTATTCTTTTTTTTTGCTTTTTTATTCACCTGCTGAATTGGAAACCACATACGGCATGTCACATCTACTGTAGATTGTAGATTGTAGACAATAAGATTTTTTTGTCGCTGCTTTTTCTCATGTCTTTCATATCTTCACCTATGTCTCGGCTCAAACTGCCGTCTGTGTTTTCAGATGCTTTACATGCTTAAGCGCAATACTGTAATATACATGGACATAAAATTTAAGTTTTAAATGATTACAGATAACATGCATTGTTGCCATCACATGAAATTGCCATTTTTCGCTCACCTTACCTTTTTCAAAGTGACGTATATATCTAATATGCACTGCTTACGTATTCAAAACTATTTTCTGGATTTAATAAAATTAGGAATTTCATTACAAAATTGCTCATCGTTTCTTTAATAGCTCAGACTATCCGTCCATGCTTTCTTTGTATTGTACAGCATCTTTCTGGTTTTTATTGAGTTAGTTGTGCTTGTGTGTGTGTGTGTGCGACTGCACAACAGTGCTAAATGCTGTTCAGCTGCATTACAGCCTGTTTTCATTGGATAAGGGATTAACTGGAGTTCCAGACTCGGCTTTTGTTTCATTTAAAAGCAAAACTTTGAGCTGTAGCATCATTCAGAGAAAGTCACAGTCTCCTGTTGCGGCTCGGGTTATCATTTTAGTTTGTTTGTTTGTATTTTTCGCAAGGCTAACCGCTTTCTTACGATGCATGGAGAATAAAGAGACTCTAGAACCAAGTCAGAACGTGGCTGGAGTTCGGTCTTGCTTTGGACCTGATCTGGTATTTTAACAAATTGCAGTGTGTTTTTTGCAGTAAATCTTGTTGATGGGAAGATGTTTAGCGGTGATGTCACATGATTGAGTGTTAAAATACATCCAGTAGATTCTCAAAATGAAGTCCCGTATGATTCGATTTTGTATGTGACCCCTATCTACATATAATTTAAATTTGGCTGGATACAATTCCCTCCCTCTTTTCATTGCGGCAGCGACTGGTTCTTGAGTCAATACGGAGCGGTAAATCTGCTTGTGCAAGCAACTCTCCCTCCCTAGAGAACCGAAATTCTTTACTCATGCTCTGGATAGTTAAACAATTCTCGCTATTGTATGATTTTCTCCTGAGCCATGGAGCTGAATATTAGAAGCTTATTCTCTTGTGAGTTTTTAGTCATTTCTAGCACTGGTCGAAGTCATTTTACAAGTATACAGTAACTATAAAATACAAAAGGGCTAGATAAAGGCTTGTGTGTTTCACGTGTTGAATTGTCAGCACAAAAGCCTCTGCTGCAGGTGGTCTCTCGCATTTCTACCCACCGCAAGGAAGAAAAAATAACTGAGATAACTGAGAGTGGAGCTCCCGGAGAAATGGAATAACAAGGATTGAAACATTAAGGACGGTAGAGAGGAGTGTGTGGGAAAATGTAATCCGTGAATGAGCGAGATATGAGTGCTCAGCCACAATGAGGTATAATTGGACGGGCAGTGTAGTGTGAGCCGAAAGGAGGCTCAGGAAGATGTAGGGAGTGGTTGAAGTTGTTCCTATTAGGTTAAGAGGCAAAGATATTTTCCCAAGATACTCCAGCAGACTTCCAGTAGAGTGACATTAGCTTCTGCTAACAATGATCAGATATAAAAAAAAAACATGCCCTATGTGTGTGCATTGAGCTAACACAACCTGTTTAACTCTTTATTTGACAGAGCATTCGCTGTTGGAACGAGCTTGTCAATAACCGATGATATAATGGGTTGGAAATGGAAGCAATACCGTGGGGATTTCGATCAGCTTTTGTGCATTGAACCAAAGCATATGTTACTCAGGTTTTCACTCTGGTTTCTCCTGAACAGTTCGTGGAAATAACGACAATGAGAATGAATTTGTGCGGCCAGGTATATCAATATCACAAATCAATAGGCAATCGTTTTACTAAAGGTATAGTTACACTGTTTCTACTCAAGATATTCAAATTAAGTTGTATTTCTGTAGCTCTGCATTGGCAGTGCAAACCTTGTGAGTTTGAATCCCAGGTAACATACAAAATGTGTACCTTAAATGGAGTGCACGTCACTTTGGATGAAAGCGTGAAATGAATATATCATATGAAGATCTCATCAGTGTTAACGGTACTGATCAAACCCGAGTTCAAACGCTGCTGAGATTAAAAGCAGGTTATTAAAGTATGTAGATACTTTTACTGACAGCACTGCAGCACGTTGGTGGAACACACACACACACACACACACACACTCAATCATCTTTACACACACACACACACAACATAGATACCATCGTCCCTAGACGTGATGCAAAGTGAAGAGAGCATTTTCATATTAATACTAAATGGGAACACTCCATAGATTTGTCTGTTATGTGAAGTGCACTGGATCATATTAGAATATCGTTTCTATCAGCTCCACTAAATTATTGATTACAAACGCAGTGATGTGCCAACATTTGTCTCTGTCTTGTCATCTCTTCAATCTTGCAGATGCACACTTGAATGTCGTAAATTGAATGAATATATTTTGTATGCATAAAAATTGCCTTCATTTTAAAGTGCGCCAGACACTAAATTGTCTTTTGTGTGTGCGTTAGTCATGGAACCTGCCGCAATTAGGGTTATATTGAAAGAGAGATAGAGAGAATGAAAGATAAAAAAATGAGAGAATGAAAGACTAGATGAATGAACTAACAGAAAGGAAGAAAGAAAGAGAGAAAAAAGAAAGATAGATAGACAGACAGACAGTTAAAATGAAAGAGGAGATTAATAAACTACCAGAAAACGATAGAAAGAATGATAAGGAAGGAAAGATAAGAAATGACATATTAAGAATAAAAGATAAAGAATGAAAGACAAGATGAATGAACTACCAGTTAGGAAAGAAAGAAAGAAAGAAAGAAAGAAAGAAAGAAAGAAAGAAAGAAAGAAAGAAAGAAAGAAAGAAAGAAAGAAAGAAAGAAAGACAGAAAGAAAAAATATAAATAAAAGAAATAAAGAACCATGGAAAGAAAAAGATTGGAAAACAAGTTAAATGAACTAACAGAAAGAAAAAGATAGACAGACAGACAGACAAACCAACAGATAACATGGAGATTAATGAACTACCAGAAATAAAGAGAAGAAAGAAAGAAAGGATGATAAGAAATGAATTAAGAATGAAAGATAAACAATGAAAGACAAGATGAATGAACTACCAGTTAGTAAAAGAAAGAAAGAAAAAAAGAAAGAAATGACAAAAGAAAGAAAGAAAGAAATGACAAAAGAAAGAAAGAAAGAAAGAAAGAAAGAAAGAAAGAAAGAAAGAAAGAAAGAAAGAAAGAAAGATATAGAAAGAAGAAAGAAAGAGGAACTATGGAAAGAAAAAGAATGGAAAACAAGATTATAAACTTACAGAAAGAAAGAAAGAAAGAAAGAAAGAAAGAAAGAAAGAAAGAAAGAAAGAAAGAAAAAAAGGTGAATGAACTAACAGAAAGAAAGAAAGATAGATAGATAGACAGACAGACAGATAGACAGACAGATAAAATGAAAGAGGAGATTAATAAACTACCAGAAAAAAGAGACGAAAGAAAGAAAGAATGATAAGGAATGAAATATTAAGAATGAAAGATAAACGATGAAAGGCAAGATGAAGGAACTACCAGAAAAGAATGAAAGAAAGAAAAAGAAAGAAAGAAAGATAAAAACTATGATTAAGAGAAAGAAACAAAAATATAAAGAATGAAAGACAGTATGAATGAACAACCAGAAAGGAAGGAAAGAAAGAAAGATAAAACGTATGATATAAGAAACAAAAAAGATAAAGAATGAAAGACAGGATGAATTAAATAGCAAAAGGACGAAAGAAAGAAATAAAGAAAGAAATAGATATAGATATAGATAGAAGAAAGAAAGAGGAACTATGGAAAGAAGAAGAATGGAAAACATGATTATGAACCTACAAAAAGAAAGAAAGAAAGATAAATTAACTAACAGAAAGAAAGAAAGAAAGAAAGAAAGAAAGATTGATAGATAGACAGACATACAGACAGACAGACAGATAAAATGAAAGAGGAGATTAAAGACTACCAGAAAAATAGATAAGAAAGAAAGAAAGAAAAAAATAGATATAGATATAGATATAGATAGAAGAAAGAAAAAAGGAACTATGGAAAGAAGAAGAATGGAAAACAAGATTATGAACCTACAAAAAGAAAGAAAGAAAGAAAGAAAGATAAATGAACTAACAGAAAGAAAGAAAGATAGATAGATAGACAGACAGACAGACAGACAGATAAAATGAAAGAGGAGATTAATGAACTACCAAAAAAATAGATGAGAAAGAAAGAAAGAAAGAAAGAAAGAAAGAAAGATATAGATAGAAGAAAGAAAGAGGAACTATGGAAAGAAGAAGAATGGAAAACAAGATTATGAACCTACAAAAAGAAAGAAAGAAAGAAATAAAGAAAAATGAACCTGCAGGCAGGCAGGCAGGCAGGCAGGCAGACAGACAGACAGACAGAAAAAATGAAAGAGGAGATTAATGAACTGCCAGAAAAATAGATAAGAAAGAAAGAAAGAAAGAAAGAAAGAAAGAAAGAAAGAAAGAAAGAAAGAAAGAAAGAAAGAAAGAAAGAAAGAAAGATTTATACTTTTTATTACTTTTTTTATAAAGATTTGTAACATTTTGCAAATTGTTGTGTTGCTTTTGTAATCATTCAAGCTACAATTAAGGAAATATCTTATAATATACAATAAAGAAACAGAGAATGTTTAAAATATTTCATGCATTTAAGGAATTATAAGAAACTGTTAATCAATCCTAAGGATCTGTTTTTTAAAGCACAACCAGCTGATTCCCAAGACTGCACTTTGTTCTGGTGATGTAATCCGAAACAATTATATTCTTTTGTATTGTATACTGTAAGCACCATCAAGAACAACAACCAAAAGAAGTTGCTTTGAATTTTCACACCGCATTATTTAGTTAATGCTGCTAATTCACCAAAGTCTCCTCTCCTTCACTGTCCCCTGTGTTAATGATGCATTGTATTGTTATTTATTAGGCCACAGCATCGGCATCTATTTACCCATCCACATATTTATCTTCCTGGATAATTGGGAGCACAAGTGAAATTAGTCATTTTATTCTAAGCTTCTTGTTTTGTTTTTTTAAACTGATGATTAACCGTGTTACTTAATGCTTTAGATTTCTCTATTTATTCTTTTAATTATGTTGTACATCTTTATATTTAGTCTATTATTTCTTTACCCTTTAAGCGTGCACTAAAATTATATTTTGTCTGTTAATTTGGTTATACAAATTTGTAAACAAAACTTTTATTATAACAAAAAAGTATTATTTGCTAATAACTCTGTAAATGTATGCACACACAAACATACACACACACACTGCATAATAAGCATGAATTTGATCATTTATTAGGATAAATATATGTTTCCTTTACTTACAACACATAGACCCCAGTTTACTGTAAGCAAAACCTGATGATCTGTGTTAAGCCAATATGATCTAAGAATGTTTCAAAGAAAATTCATCTCTGGTTTAAGTGGATTTTAAGGAAACATTAGAAATATACAGTAGCTTGTGAGTGTGTATGTGTGCATTAGATCTCGGTAGATGATGTGATGCTAGAGGGATGTTTCCCACAAGCCCTACTGTTGAGTATGCACTGGTATTGATGTTTCTGTGCTTTGCTGCAATGCATGCTGGGATGCCACTGGCTCTGCACCGCAGTTATTCTCCGGAGGTGAGAATTATGAGCAAGGTTGGGTCCTCGAGGCGCTTCTGGATCATTTGGGTGGCTCTAAATAAATCCCCGAAGGCCCTGTAATACTTAAGAGGAATGCGGGCTGAAGTGTAGTTATCTGTCTGTCAGAACAGATATGCTGCAAAGATCAATTTGTGCTCGCATACGCCAGGTGTTATGTGTAAAGTGTCTCGCTGTGTAAAGTCTAAATCCACTCGTTGTCGGGGCAGAATGTTCCTGACCAATGCGTGTATCACAAATAATTTATATTTGAAGCATTTAAGAGATGCTTTTAACCAGAGTGACCTACAAAGTGCTTTTGTTACATATGTGCGTGTCATGTAAAAGGTTAAGCTACATTTTAAAAGCATATTTTGCTTGCTAATGTCTTGTATTCGTGCAGACTGAAGGGCATCAGCCGTCATTGGGGGGCGACCGGGAACATTGGCATTAAAGAATAAAGCATCCTTACGTTACCTTACATGAGTCTTTAGGATAAGTCAAGAATGCAATATTTTATCTTGAATTTAAGCAACGGCTCAGTATATACTTTGTAGATTAAACTTTAATATAAAGTATTGAAATATGCACACAATCTGTCAGATGAAAAGTACTCAAAATGATATAACTTTTCTTTATGTTAAATTATGCACAATTTATGTTATTTAACACAAAAAAATAAAAAAATGTATTACACCGACTATTCTCACTATAGACACATACATTCAACCCCATTCGGAGAGCTACACTGCCTCGCAGGCCCTAATTCAGCCATTGCGTTTAATCACAACAAAGCACAGCGATCACTATCAAGACCGAGACAGCATGTTTTAATCATCTTCCTCCGGATCAACTCGACTGAACGTCTTCTCGATGTGATCCTACCACAGGCTCCTCTCTGTTACTCAGCCAAGACAAGCTAATTAACTGCGTGCGGGTAGCTTCATTTCCTTACCGGAGAGGCAGAGCACTTCAGCTGCTCTGTGTGCGAGCGGAGAATAGCTGTATAAATTGGACACTGTTGCTAAAATAGTACGTACTGTGCTTTGCACGGTGCTTATGGCCGGAAATTCGGAGGTAGGGAGAAAGCGCACGCCATACGCCCGCCCCGACCACCTTTCCTGTTAAGTCTACATAAGCCTTCGAATCTCTGTGCTGGTTCACTTGGTGTACTGTATATCTCTGAAATCGTGAAGTTGGAGCTGAATTCAAAATTGTGCCTTTGCTGTTTCTTTTTTTTATGTGGTTCAAAACATTCCCCGTTTTACCTATACATGTAAGGATCTTTCGCTGGGTATACAGCCCTTGGCATCAATAGATTTTTTTACTACGTACAGTATGAGAAGAATACCTAAGACTTTCAAGTTATAGTTTATTTGTTATTCTTACTTGCTATTCATATTTTAATTTAAAGAACATGCACGGTACGAGCACAGATAGTGGTTGACTTATCCTAACCATCAAACCCAACGCATCTGCGATGTGATATCTTTAACATACTTTCGAACATACGTATGACGTTCCCTCCAGCACACTCTACATATGGTTATTTTATCCCACCCCATCCCCTTCCATGTCTATCTGTCTCTTCCCAACCTCTGCTGTAGTCAAGACCGGCTTTATCTGTGTGTTTAGACAGGCAAGGAAAGAATTACACTGACAGTGCTTAGGAAATGATAGGCTAGTTCTGAGATATTTGTGCCCCGTAAATTCTCCACCGCTCAGCATAATTTACGACAGAAGCGATGCGTGTGCCTGTACGCGTATGTGTGTGTGTGTGTGTGTGTGTAAGGAGACAGTTCGTGTCCCACTGTATCTATCTCCATCTGCTTAGCCACTTTTGCTCCGCCGTAAATTAAGGGGCTATAGACAGTTCCCCTCAAGTCTCCACTCACATAAAAATGAGACGCTAGTCATCTCCCTCGCTCTTTCCTGCTCTCGTCTTCTTTCTCGCTATCTCTTTAATTGAAAGAGAGCTGTGTAAAGGTGAGGTGAGAATCGACATAGGAGCACAGCTCTGATAGCAAAGGTACCGCGTTATCGAAAGGCCATTAAAGCAGAGGTTAGCGTTTTAAAGGTTGGCGTGAAACGTGTTTTTAATTAGCGCTACTCATGTAGCATCTACGGGAGGTCCTCAGACGGAGAGATCGTAGACATCGGACCGAGGTCTTTTTTCTGACATTCAGAAGGTTACTGTAGTTAGATGGTACTCGGGATGTAGTTCCCCTCGGTAATTACCGTAGCGTTCCACACGTGCATCAGTCAGCTGTCCAACATGGCAACATTCTGACACCCATAGCATAGAAAATGAACGTCTACATTTGACACCGAAATTGTACCTTAGCAACTGACGTTGTTGGCATTTAAAGCTCTGCGGCCTTTCACATCACGTGTGTGGAGTCTGGATAATGCCAAAATGTACATATTGTGTAAATATTTTTACCTGCCGCGTAACTGCTGACTGTTCAACGGTATGTTGAAAATGCACTATATTTGTATGACTACATAAAAGTAAAGTATATTGTGATGTCACAATGATTTGAAAGTGCTTTTTATTTGGCCATTAACTGTACTAAAGAGTGTTATTAAAGTAGATTAGTTTTTTAATAGTTGCTCTGATTTAAGCTTTATTAGCAGAAGCCCCATTAGGATTTGTACGTTTGATACATTTCCAGGAATCAGTATGGACTTTGTTTTAAGTTTAATCTGATAAACATTTAGGTAAATATTGCTGTTTATTATGTATGTATATTGTGCATATAAATATTTTTTATTTATCAAGTAAAAAACAACTACTGTAGAAAGATATCCTCACTAAATGTTTACTGTACTCTAAAGTTTATATTGTTTATGTCCCTATCCCTAAAATGCAATTTAAGTTAGCTCGCCTTTTCTCTTGTGGTCTGTAAATGAATGAGTCGGTTTTCGTTGTTTGAAGGGTAATACAGTGTTGTTAGTGCAAACGCTCACCTGCTGAACAATTAGAAGTACATAAACCCTCCAGCCATTTTCTGTCCGAAACTAAAGCAATGCTCAGTAACTCACGGCTGGTGAATTATGTATGGCTTAGTCAAGCATAGCTTAATATAGACCTGTCCATTAATCAATCCGACTCCATGACTTTAATTGCAATATTTTTAATTTAGTTAAAGTTAAAGCACAGCTTCAGATTTTTGTTTGGCAGATTTGAATGCGCCCGTATTACTGGAATTCTGCTGAATGTATTATTTGCATGCCGTTGTAGACACGCACAGCAAAAGTGAGCAGGTCCCAGTGGCCTCACGTACACAATAACGACATTATCATGCTTGCAATAAATAATCCAACATATGCCTATGATTAACAAAGCCTTTCATTGCGTACCACAGAGAAACAAAGAAAGCGGAAAATTTAATGAAATGCACCCTGACATATTGCCTCCTCTGTGACTGCTGCAAATTGATTGTTGAAACTCCATTTTGTAAATATGTTAAAGAACATTTTTTCCCAGCATGCATTGCAATGCATAGCTTTTACGTTCCAAATTAATGATCCTCATATTTCAGAGCCGGCAGACAGACCTCTAAAAATCTTTGCTGTCAGTATGTGTATGTTTTTTTCCTAGCGAGCTGTAGATCAGTTTCATGTTTCTCCGTTTTAGCAAATCTTGATTAAATTTTCTTCTTTCTATATTTTTCCCGGAGGGAAGCAGAGTTGGATTGGAGGGATGCGGCTTTGGCACCTTTCCGCGCGCCTCTAATCGACAGCACGGTTTCGCTTGCATACGGAAGCTCTTAATTACTGCTAATTGTGGCCATTACCATGGGAAAATTAAATAATAAAAGCAAGACAAATATTGATGTTAATTGATGGAGCCGCTCACTGATAACACAGCTTTCAAAATGGTTTCAATAAGTTCGAATTAACCCCATTTGCATGCATTAATTGGGATAATTAGAAATTAAGATGATTGCTGTTGAGTTTGAGCACCAGTATTGTGTGTGCCAGTGAAATGGGAACAGGTTGGGCTGTGAGATACTTCGGATAGCTCTGGAATATCCGTCATAAGAAATTACTCTAATCACACAAGCACTTCACGGTGAACTTCAGAGATTCATCTTCAGCTCGGAGCATCCGCAGACAGATGTCTGATACAGACCTGAACCATGAGCCAAATCGTAAGTTGTTTTGCTTTGCGCTTTGTATCCGAGCAAACTTACATTCATCTTTGGAGTGACAGGACAGCAAGTGCAGTTATATACTTTCAGTTATACACTTGAGGCAACGCTTATTTAAATTTCAAACTTATACCATGATTTATGTCCCAGTGAATATTTCTCTTAGCAAAATACAACACTTGTTATTCGTATGTATTGCATTTAAAGGGTAAACTTGTTTATGGAACAGAAACATTTATTATTTAAGATCTTTAACTTGAAAACAAGCTGTGGTTATGTATATGTTTTGTGCCATAGTTGGATTCAGAGCTATCATTTTTATTATCTCATGGTGATAGTATGAAATGCACTGTAAATGTAAATCTAAACAAACTATATCGAAAGTAAACATAATTTACATTGCTACCGAATGTTTCAGTGAATCAGCATCCTATTTTGGCACCTTCAACATTCATACACTTTTTGTTCACCATTTATCCGAAAAACAATGAAATCAAGCAGGGCTTGAAATATTGAGAAATCTTGTTCTTCACTCTCAACTCCCGTGAGATGGTTTTTGAGGTGGCTGTAATTTGATAAGATGAATAAAGTCTGTAGGCTGCAGGCGACTCAGCACTTTCCGTCCCGCACTTTTCCGACCTCACTTCTACCTTCACAGAACTTCTGACGGAGGAAAAAAATCCCTGACATTGGCAGCAGCGGGGCCCACCTATCGATTAGGTCATATCTGGGATAGATGATGGATTGGATGTAATTTTAGTTTTTTTTTTACTATAACAGGGCATGGCCCCCACAGACCAGCCAGTTAAACAAACAGAGGTAGATGCCTGTCAGCTTCATTAGGGTCCTTACGCTAGCCTTCCTGGAGAGGTTTGAGGAGCGGGAAGGGGAGAGATGATATGATTCTCCTTTCAGATTCTCGTCTCAGATGCCCCTCCGGATGCATCTGCATCTGATGCGCTTCGGGCTTGCACCATTTCCCAACATCCCTCAGGATCTCTCCAGACATCGCTTGACATCACTTCATTTCGGTACCTGTATTTGTTCTCCTCTCGATCTCTCTCTATCTCTTTTCCGTTGTGGCTGTTTCTTTGTTAGATATTCCTCCAATTTAATTACAAAGGCTTTGAAGTTCCCATGAATAATGGCAAAGTGCGCCCTTCCAGAGCCTTCAGCTTTTTATTCAGATCAAAGATAGCTTTTACATCAGCCAGAACTCCTCCTTCCAGCTGAGAGCAGTCACAGGGATTCACAGACCAGGTGCCAAGCCTTGTTTTACGCCCGCTCCCCGTCAAACACAGGCGATGCAGGCTTCTCTGGATGAGTATTGAACTGTTGTTGCAAGATGTCAAAAGCTCATCCTAAGGTTGGCACAAAAACCGGCGTGCAACATCAGACCCTCTTTGTAACTTTAACCTTTCATCTGTAGGGCATATGGCAACAAATAACCGGTACTTTTTGCAGACAGAAAAAAAAGTTTTGTTTTGATTTGTTTTCCCTACTGCGCCACACAGCAGAATTATAACATTTTGTTAGCTGGTTATTTACTAAAGACATTTATATATTAGACTTTATGGGTTGAAATGTAATTTCGTCCATAAACTTTTATCACATAAATTTGAACGCTGCATAATTTGTTAAAATATTTTCTCCTGTCATAGCTAAATATGCAACTATAAGTAATCCATTCCCCAAAATGTGAAAATATTGTGGTGCTATCAAAGCGTTACTGTGTTTTTTAATGTTTTTGACTAGCCTGTCAAACCACACCAATGGCACGAGTTTGGAGGAGGGACTTTTAGTTTGCTCATCCAATGACTGACGAGGGATTTTCGACATTTGTTATTTTGCTGTTTGTTTCATTTACTTGTCAAATAATTTGCGCAATAAAACATTAAGCATATAATAAAACATTCAGCAACTCACTAACAGTAAAAGTAGTTCAGAATATCAACTCGCCTTTCTTTTATTGCAACCGGTGAATCAACAGACTACAGAGACAGCCCATATCTTCTGCGTATGAGGCAAGTGTTTTTAGACAAGTATACCAGATGCTAAACAAACATACAGTCAAACATTGAAAGACTGGAGGAGGCGTCCTGATGCACAGGGCACGCTGCCCCACTTTGCTTTCCCTATTCCTCTAAGTGGCTTGTCAATTACACTGGGTAAACAGAGGTAGAGTTAGTGAGTAAATCCACTGAAGACAAATATAAAATCGGATCCCTGGAAGATTAAAGGCCACTGAGCCGTGCGAACAAATATTTCAATAAGACAACAGAGTTAAGGTTGGGGCATTAGTTGATAGGAACGTGAATGTGGTGAATGCATGTGTGTGTGTGTGTGTGTGTGTGTGTGTCTTTACTATTGCATTTGCAGTTTTGAATGTGAGGGTGTTATATAAAGTAAAATACTGTCCAATCAGATCTGAAGAAAACATTTGCACTATTGTTTCTGTGAGAATGTATAGGTTTTGATATTCAGAGACTTTTGATGATCAGATAACTGCACACAGTGTTAGGGAACAAGAAGTGGAACATTACATGGGTAATGTAGGACATGGTATACAGTAGGTATATTACTGGCCACAGGGAATGTGCATAAAAAGGGAGACTTGTTAAAAAATTTGCTGCCTCTGTAAATTATTAGTTCAGAGGCAAACGCCTCTAAACACCACCCTGTCAAAAATGAGATGGCCATTTAGAAATACAGATTTGTTTGCAAAATCCGTTAAATTTTTCGGCAAAGTCCTCAAAGTGCATGAATAATCAACTGGATGAACAATAACGCACTTACGTCAAGGTGCAAGAGTTTTTTACCCGATTAAAGAGCACCAATTATCCGATTCAGGATTTTAAATTTACTTTGGTGTGTAAGTGTGTATTGGTACATGTTAGCGATATGCAAAAGGTACAAACCCCAGCAACTGGCAACAGTTTACTTCTCGGGATTGGTAATGTAGACCAACATTATCATAATTCCTCCCGCTTCGGAGTCACAGCCTGTAAGTTAACTCCTGTTAGTATTGCATTGTGGGCGAATCTTTCAAACATGGTAAGAAGCGTCACATTTCCGGCTGACGTCAGAGGTACTCAGGCCAATCACAACATACAGATTAGCTGGCAAATCAGTGCATTTCAGGGAGAAAGGGAAATCTGGAGCTACAAAAATGTACGGTATGTGGAAAATAATGTAATTTTTTTAACCATAAACCTTGCAAACACGTTTTAGAAATGAAATAGGTGCTCTTTAAAGCAACACTATGTAGTTTTTTACCTTTAAATAATGTCTCTAAAATTATTTCAGTGATAGAACAACTTTTAACTGGACAAATTGTACTGTTGCTGCAACCTGAGCAGCCTCCTAGCTGCTACAAGCACACTTTGAAAGTGGCGGTGGAGGGTAGGAAACACAGCCTCGCCCCTCCCCCTGCCTGCAGAAGAGTGTCTGATACCAGGCACTGTTGCGCTTTTTAACCACATGGGGGAGCTGTAAGTCATTTTTACATGGAAACTACATAGTGTTGCTTTAAAGCAGGTTTACTAAATATATTAGAATATTGACCGAATTTTTGAGCATTTAATCTTTATTTAGAAAGTGAATTTTTTATAAGTAGAGATTTAATGTACTTAGAGGATTCTGCCGCAAAATACCATCTTAAATTTGTTAATTACCAATGAAAGTAACATTTGTTAAATTAAGGCATTTCACTTACTGACTAATAACCTTTTAATTGCCATTAAAGTGAAATTACTAAACCTTAACATAAGAGTTTGATAAAAAATAACCATTTACAAGCTTACATGTCAGACGCACTTAGAGGGTTTGCATATGACCGCTTGAAATATTACAAATATTACTGTGTAACTTTTTTGCACACCACAACTACAATATGTACAATTTACTCAATTTAATTCAAATTACGGTGCCTATATAAAACCAAGAAACGAATTCTTATTACCTTTGCCAAGCTTAACCCCATGACACATCCCTGATGCTGTAACACTGTCTGCTAACATTGCCTGACTCGACCATGTCATTACATTAATTCCCAGCCATTAATGAAGAAAAAAGGAAATTGAAAAAGAAATTATGGCTATCAATCCATGCTGTTGTTGGCAGGTATATAATGAAGCATTTGAGTCCAATTGAACTTGAACTAATTACACTACCCTCCAGATATTACTTCATGTGTACCATTCGAATTAATGTTACTCTGCATGTGGGAGGTGTTCCTCTCTCACCCTGACTCACCTCAGCGTCACACTCCATCACACAGTACACACTCCCAGATAAATATAATCTAGCGCACTAAAAATCGTGTACATACTCAGACACACTTATAGTATGTTATCTCGCTTAGAGATGGTCATGGTTTGCTAAGCATGAGCCGGTCTTGGCTTTAATTACACGTGCGGTGCTGAAGAAAATGAAAATCCATTAATTTACTTTACATTGAAAATAGTAGGTCATTCTCATCCCACGACACTTTGCATGCTTATGGGAGCTTTATAGTGCAGTGCAAGCATGAGATACAGGTCTTCATATCTTATATCTGTCTTCCACCCGTGCAGAGTACAAACAATTACTTGCTTTAAAAGTCTACATTTACTTTTTGCTTTAGATTTTTTTAAAGCTTTTATACAATATAAGGGCACTTTCAAGCTAAAGATTTGGATGCACACCTGATTTTGCTTGGTTGGTGTTCTGTGCATGCTTTGGATTGCAGGTTGTGTTTCTTGTTGCCTCGTGCAATAGGAGGGCCCTTGTTTGAATTCACATGGGACAATTTCTGTATATGTTGTCTCTCTTGCTCTGGGATATTTTGCATAGAGATTAAAGAGTTTATTGTCATGTGAACAGAAAACACACTACACTGAATCCTCTAGCAGCCAAAAGTATGAAAATGAGGACAAAAAAACACAAAAGTAGTAATAAATACTAAATTAGACAATTGCAAGTATTTAAAGGTGCAGTGTGTAAATTTTAGTGGCATCTAGTGGTGATGTTGTAAATTGCATATACTAAATAAGTGTGAATGCGCATTGTAGACATGTATAAAGTAATTGTAATGTAAACATGTTAAACTGGGAGTATAGTCTGGCCTTGAACGTACGTACACGGTTGAACGCATAGCCTTGCAAAGCATAGTTTATATGACTCGTACATGTGCACAGACGATGCATGCACATTACCACAAAATGCAATCCATCTCATGGGTTATCTCCTGGGCATCTTGGTTAAAAAAATGTGACGTCACACACACTGAGCCAGACCCTTGCGTATGCGTAAAAACAGGACTGTATTTTTAGCTTAAGTTTACGGTATGTACGGAGTGTATGAATGTAAACATACTTATGCATGTTGACAAACATCATGACAAACCTGATGGCGACAAAGTGGTACTGACGTTGATGAGGTCATATACTTTGTTGTGTGTGTTAAATATGTATTAAACAGGCCATTCCTTATTAAAGCCTATTCCTTAATCAGTCCAAAAACTTCACTTTCCTCCAAAAACCATATCTGCCTCACTCCCCTACTGTAGAATTGAACATGCATTCTTCTTGATGAGATTGCGTAATTATTATTTAATGCTAGCGTAACGGCTTAAGGGCTGCTTGTGCTCCTGTACTTACTGGCATGATAGATCAGCATCATTACCGGACTGATTGGACTCCGATCATATGCTTGTGATCATCGCAGTCTGTGGGCTTCAACAGGGCTCTGAGACTCAGAGAGAAACACCCTGTAAACTGGACTGACAGCTGAGAAAAGATCTTCTTTTTTCATGAAGATTAATGAATCATGTATACAGCTGTGAGATATTCTCTTTTAAGTGCATCCACTGAGTTGTCAGCAGTTTGAAATGGTCTCCACCCAACAGGACCCCTGTTTACACTGAGCAGGAACATCTCCATCTTCTCGTTCGCTTTTAAGTTCTGTCGGTTCTAATACATTTGGCTGGGCTTCACGTGGATTTGCCTGTAATCCTGCTACAAATTCATCTCTCATCCTAATGGATTCTGAAATGTTAATGTTCAGAATGATTTAAATTTCCCCACATTTTCCGGCCTTCCAAACATTTCTGTTATCAATGCTGCTTGCAATGTAATTTACTGTACCTGTAGTTCAAGATTTGCAACATTTTATTTAAAATGTACTATTTTATATTAATTTGGTGCATGACACATCCAATCAGATTTTACAGTCAGACATGTTATGTATTTTATACATGAAATTGCAAAAACAGTTTTCCAGGTACCTCCTATACGTGTGCACTGCAAGCAAGAGCTCTCTCCTACCAGATCTCTGCACACACAATTTTGCCCTGTCTGTTAAGACACATTTCTGTTCATTAAAATGAGGAAGGTTATAGGCAGTGGGGACACATGGGAGAATTTGCGATGTTGGCACATCATGTCAAGTGTCTGAGTTAAAATGATTCAAATGGGTCAAATTGCCATTTGATGTCTAGGTGCGCTCTGCATACTAATTTCCTGTGTGTCGGGTATGTTTCTACAGATCTGGATTCGCTATATCTTGCGATTATGTTGTTGATTTATTAAATACACTGTAAAAAAAAATCTGGAGAAATTACAGTATTACTGCCAGCTGGTTGCCAGTAACTTACTGTAGATTTTACATTTATTTACTGGCAACAGTATGTTCACAGTTAAATGAACATGAAACATTTTCAGTTTTTATCTTGTACAGTAAATTACTGGCAACCAGCTGCATAATAACAGCTAATTTTTTACAGTGTATGTTGGTGGATGTAAAGGGGGTCGCACACCGGACGAGAAGCGCAGCGGTGCATCGTGTCTAGGACAACTCTGTGGTATTGTACACCGGAAGTGCACATTAAATAGCGCAAGCTTAGTCAGATAGCGTCTACTTCAAAATGCAAAATATACGTTAGCAGCCAATGTTAAAGGGATAGTTCGGCCAAAAATGATATTAAAGCCATGATTTACTCACCACCCAAGCTGTCTGAGTTGCATATGTTCATCGTTTTTCAGACAAACACATTTTCGGATATTTTAGAAAATGTTTTAGATCTTTCAGTTGATTAAATGTAATGTTACGGGGTCCACGACCTTCAAGTCCAAAAAAAGTGCGTCCATCCTTCACAAAATAAATCCAAACAGCTCCAGGATGATAAACAAAGGTCTTCTGAGGGTAATCCGCGCGGTGTTGTTGTAGAAATATCCATATTTAAAACTTTATTAATGAAAATAAATACCTTCCGGTAGCGCCCCATCTTAGACTCCTCTGTATTCATGAGAGAGTATTAGCGTAGTGTACGCACTTTTCTTAGTGATGTATGACAAATTCGAAGGGCTGGGGCACAGAGCAGCAGCAGAGTAGCCTCCGTAGGCTGCGTAAGCTCTCATCCTGAATGCGGACGCGACTAAGATGGCGGCGCTACCGGAAGGTATTTATTTTCGTTAATAAAGTTTTAAATATGGATATTTCTACAACAACACCGCGCGGATTACCCTCAGAAGACCTTTGTTTATCATCCTGGAGCTGTTTGGATTTATTTTGACGCACTTTTTTTGGACTTGAAGGTCGTGGACCCCGTAACATTACATTTAATCAACTGAAAGATCTAAAACATTTTCTAAAATATCCGAAAATGTGTTTGTCTGAAAAACGATGGACATATGCAACTCGGACAGCTTGGGGGTGAGTAAATCATGGGTTTAATATCATTCCTTTAATGGCTAACGATTTGGGACGAATATGATGTTATTTAATGTTAAACTATGTGAGTGGCGCTTTGTGCCGGCGCCATGCGGTGGTGTGCGTAAATTCATAGAAAATAATGTGTTCTGTTTTAGATTCATGGCACTGCGCAACGCTTCTCGTCCGGTGTGTGACCCCCTTAAGAGCTAAAGCTTCCATAACAGTTCATGTTATTTGCTGCTTCCCACTGGTGTGTGCATGAGCATCTCCACCCATCGGTTCGACAGTCAGCAACACTGATCACAACCAACCCATCGCCATGCTCGCTCCCCATGTCGTTTTATCTCCATCCTCCTTCCTGTCTCGCCACTAATCTGTTTGCACTTTTATACTTCCACTCTGTTCCTCATCATCTCTGTCCTGTTAAAGCCTCGTAGCCTCTCTGTCCCTCCGTGGTGCCAGTTCTTCTTCTTTTTTCCCTTTACAAGGATCAATTTAGCCCAACATGATCCTCGGCGTCCACAGCTAATTCCGCCGAGCTCACGCTGCTCTGCATTGTGTCATAATCGGTGTGAAATTGATTTATGGCCCCTTTTCCATTCTCTAAACAGCTGCTGAGTGATTCCCCCTGTCATAATCGTTCTATCCTGCAGCTCCTTCCTGTATTTTTCAAGCACTCCTCTTCGGCGGTCCGCACGGATTATCTATGATGAGATTTCCCCTCACGTTTTTAACGTGATATCTGAGAATAGCCGCGTTTCTCGTGGTCTTTTCTACTCGTGTTCGGTCGCTCTCTATCTCTGGTTTTTGTGGGTTCAAACACGCTTGCATTATTAATGGGTGTTTTACTAATTCATCCGAATGGAGCGCGAGAGCAAAAGGGGGAGACTGTTGGTTGAAAACCGGCACACTCTGAAAATTTTGGTTGGTGCCGCAGAGCAAGCTGGTCTGTGGAGTCTTGAGGGCCCACCTTCATTAATTATGGAACAGGGTGACATTTTTGAGGTGGTTTTTGTGGCTTACTAGTGTGGAATATAATGTTCTTCTCTCGAGCATCGCCCAGGTGAACAGAACAAGAGCTCGATGCCACCAGAAAGGGCCAAGCGTTCCGACAGAAGCAACGGGCGAAGGCAGGTCCATATGTGGTCACGGTCAGACAGATTAAATATAGCTGAGTTAAATAGGTAGGGCCTGGCCAAGGCGGTTCTTCACTTCTTCTCTTTTCCCCCTAGAAGAGCTTTGAGAGTCGAGTGTGGCCCCTGAGGCAGAACTCCCAGCATCCAAATCGGACAGGCGGTGCTGAATGTGCAAGAGCTGTCAGGTGCTATGGCTTGTAACATGAGTTAGTGCTGCTATCAGAAGCACTGTGTATGTGTGTGTGTGTGTGTATTTGAGAGAAAGATAGCTAAGGCAGGGCAGGGACGAGACTGCTGCTAGGACCCATAGCCGCGCTACACCAAAGCCCAGCTCATACATTACTAATGCTTCGAACAATACATGTCTCATTCATAATAGATCACCCCGCTGCACCTGCAACGTATATCATACACACTATAAAGAGGTCAGCCATTCACCGGCTCTGGCTATGGGGCATGGACCGTGGAGGGATTGGGGGGTCCACCTGTAAATTAGCCATCAGCTTCACCTCACTGCGTGTGACGGTCCACGAAGCAGCCGCCGTGCTTGGCCAAACTGGCGTGGCTTTTGCTGCCCCACCCTGCCCTGGGAAAATGAGTTTGTATGCCAGGTCGGTCCTTACCCCATCTTTCTCTCCCACACACACACCCTTCTCCCAACACCCCCCCTTCCCGGCCCTCTCAGTTCATGTCTCACAGCCTCTCAAGCTCGCCGACAATTTACGGTAATTGAGAGAAGGCAAAGCTCGCCTCATATGGCGCGGAGGAAAATTGCCTGCGCAGGGCTGTAAATTAGCTAAGCAAAAGGGGATTCAAGAATTACATCCGCTTGGCAGGAAATGAATGTTTATCAGGCCGAAAAGCTTCGACGCTGGTGCTATAGAGGGTCTGGGCTGGCCAGCTGGGCGACGGGCGGGGGGGATTTGTGGGCTTGAGGTCTGCAGGCTGGACAGGTCCATTGACACAGGGTTAATACTGCAGTGAATAGGCCCGGCCCATTCGGCCTGATGAAGCTTGGCTGACGGGAACCAGTTTCCCGGGAACAGATGCCTCCCCCCATTTCATTTTACGCCGAATCCCTCTCTTTATATCGTCATTTCTAACCGAATCCAAATCAATTAGGCACTGAAGCTAGCAAAAGGAGTTTATTGGAAATCACCGATATATATATGGTCGGATCTGAGCGTTTATGTATCAGAAAGAGTAACGTTTGTATTTGTTTTGCAATTAAACAACCCGCAAACCAAACGAGAAGATAAAATAACTCAAGTAATTGATCCGAATCCCATGGCGGTGACACAAGGAGTGCTGTACCATCAAAAGACGCACGACGGCACGCTGGATCTGCATATATATATCTAAGACTGTGTTCTGGACTGTTTGTGTGTGCGCTCGGCTCAGGCACCAAACAAACAGAGATCTGAGCCATCTATTATTTACTGCATTTTTATTTACCCCATCAAACAGCTGCCACCAACAATCACACGCCAAATGAGTGTAGTTTATGGCTGAGAAAAGCAGGGCGAGGAATAAAGGTGGATTTTATCTGAGGAGGGGCTTTAATTGCCTCTGTTTTAATGGTCGGAGAGGAAGGGGGAAAAGTTGGATGGGCCCTGGCCTTTTAAAATCACTTTTGGCTCACTCTAAATAGAGAGACCTTAAATGAATTGTTTTTGTGCCGCAAAACCGGAAAAAAACAAGTAGGCGTGCGTATAAATGTTTTTCTCTTTGGTGAGGTCAGCTATTGTGCCACAGGCAACGAAACAGCATAAATGTTCAATTCAATAAACCAAGTAAGTGTGGAGTTGAGCTTCCGTTTTGTAAATGGCATCATTGTCGTCTAATATAAGCTTTGCAATGGAAACGACACTTTAGGAAGTTTGTGAGGTTATTTACTATGTAGATGTTTCTTGATCGGGAACCTGCAGCTTGCTTACGTTCGCAAGGAGAGTAAACATCCATATGTTGCTGGTATCGTGCGTGCGTGTGTGTATGTGTGGTCAGGTATCCAGTAAGTGTGTCACATCTGCTCCTCGTCCCATTACAAAACTGCACAGCTTTCTAATGGCTGTCGTTACACCTGTACAAACCCCAGCTCTGATATACACTTCTCCCCATGCACTCGGAGACACCATAAAACACTCATGTACACACAAACACGCACATACACACTCTTGTCCCTCACATTTCCGCATTTACACTGCATGTTTGAAGTGATTTTTTTTCTCATGTGGTGTCACTGAGGGACGCAAATTCAAAATATGTTTTCGGAGTGTCGTGTGTTCCTCGTCATGTTAAAATATGTCTACGTTGCATCATGTGAATCATGTGCATCATGCTTCATTTTAAAATACGTGCCTGCTGCACACACATCAAAAGGTTTATGATAAAAGAGACGCTCACGTTCACTAAATACTCGCAAGACATTAAGTTAACCCTAAACTCTGATTACACATGAGATTAAGCGAGTAGCTGGTAAACGCAAGTGTCTCTTTTATCATAAACCCCTTTGAAGCGTCTGCAGCAGACGTATTTTGACATGACACATGATGCACATAAGTTAAGATAACTACATCAAACACATATTTTGAAATGACGAGCCACCCACATGACATCACGTGCGCCATTGAAAAAGAAGTGACCGAACTCCACTGCTCATGTGGCACAAATCGAATATGAACCACAAATGTGTGCGCAGGAAAAATTTGCATATTCTGATTTAAATGTGGAAATAAATCGGATATGAATCGGATACATGCATTAGCATCTGCAATGTATGAGGACAGATCAGATATTCCCATGTCGAGGCATGTTGTATGTCACTAAAAAAGTGACGTTTGCAAATGATGTCAACCCACATCCACATGACTCTTCTTAGCAATGCAATGGAGGATGACGGCTCTGCTTAGTGGAGTACTGCTAAAGTTTCAAGTTGTTACAGAAATAAAGCAGTATACTCTTGTATTTAAATATTGTGTAATAATTTTGCTTGTGTAAATTGCATATCGTGACATTTTACTTTATCTGTGGCTTAAGCAGTTCTGGGTCAGTATGTTTGGATTATCTTGAATTTTTCGTCAAGTGTTTACAGTAGTGCAAATGCAGATCTCGCTTTTTAAAGATGATGTAAGTGGGTCATCAAAAAATCTGAATTGGGCATCGAGATCTGCAGCCTCTTTATTTTTGTATAATAGTTTAAAATATTCATGTGCTGCTACAAGCACAAAACGCTGTACTACTTAGCAGATGAATATTTTATCTCATGTTAAACTAGGTGCAAATGCGTGAAGGCGTAGCAAGGGCCAAGGTTGACTTTCTCTGTGATCATGTGAAGCTCTGGTTAGCACTTTGTGTCAGGATGCATATGACAATTTGACCCAAGCTAAACACAAATGAATAATAGAAATTTGGTATTTTTTTCTACACTCTAAAATGCTGGGTTGTTTGAACAGTTGAACAGTTGGGCTTGTTCATATTTTTCCCAACCCTAAGTTGAAGCAACCCAGCATTTTGAGACCGTCGGCTAATGATAAAATATGTATACTTTTGGGTACTTAACATGCACTTGAAATTTGTGCAGTGATTTTTATAGCACTCCAGTGCAAACCCAGTCAGGGAAAACCCAGCTGAAGTCTTTTTATTATTTAATGATTAATAATGTAAAGAACATATAGACCCTTTCAGCAGTAATAACATAAACAAGCAGCTGTCGCGGTCCGCACGTAACTTCCGGTAAACTCCGCTAAGAATAAATAACAACAAAGTTCTTTAAACGTAGTTTATTTATATAACAAGCAAAAAAAACAACACATAGATTACCTAGGAAACCAAAACATTTGTTATTTTCGACGAGGCATTTGTACAAAAGATCAGTTTAGCAAATAGTCAGACCATTAAAAAACGAAACCGGAAGTAAGGTTCGGATCCAGACGTGTATCACGTGCCTCCGATGAAACCGTCTATAACCTTGATATCTTTAATATTGACTAAGGTCATGTCAAAGATTGAAATTAAAGTGATAAATGAAAATCAATGTATGAAATCAAACCTTGATGCTCCTGATCTCATAATTAGATTATGCATCTTCAGTCTGGATTTCACAGAAAGGGTCACATTTTTGCATTTTAAAGCAAGGTAAACTTTTATTGTTTTTTCAACTTTAGATGGCTGCCTTACATAAAAAATAGCATAAGATACTTGAAAATGCAAAATACTTGAAAAAGTCAAAATTCTAACGCCATATAGGTTTGGATTGACGTGTGTAAATAATAAACTTCACTTTTTAAGGTTAATATGCATATGAATTTACTAAAGTAATAAAACATGCATTCAATGGGTCTTATTTACTAAGCATGCGTATGCCTGAATTTGTTTGTGAGATATGCGTTCGGACGTTTTAACTAACAAATCATGAATCAACAAAAACGTTCATACTAAAATTTATTCTAAATGTTTGCAAAAACGTAAGTACAACTTAAACCACACAAACGCAATAATCATGGACACGGAAAAAGAACCCTATTATAGTTATCTGTGTTATATATTATTTTATATATTTTTTTCCTTGTTCATGATTATTGGATATGTGTGGTATAAGTTGTTTTTACGTTTTGCATACATTTAAAGTACATTTTAGTATGAACGTTTTTTGTTGAATCATGATATGTTAGTTAATACATCCGTACATGCTAAGTGAATGAGACCCGTTGACTTTTACTGGGTATTCCAATGTACATTATACCAAAAAGTACTGTATGCGCAAGGTTTGTGTTTTGTCATTTGGGGGAAGGTGGGGTTATGGCTTTTATGTGAGTTCCTATAGAATTTTTATTTTTCAGTCTCTCGACATCTACAAATAAACTGAGCAGTTTTGCCTGCTCGTCCCCATTATGATATTCATGAGTTATCTCTTTTTTTCACCTCACCGTTGCTGGCACTTGGCTTGTCACCTTCAGTCATCTCAATGCTGTCTGCGCTTTCAGTTGAACTTGTGCCGTTCTGTAAGAACCGCTGCTGTGTGAGTGAAGCTCCGTCAGTCTCTCTCTCCTCAGTGGATGCACGGTGACACGTTCCTGAAGTGGGATGGTGAAGAGAGTCGGTACTAATGAGTGGGTGAGAATGTGTGTTGGTAAACAGCGGAGAGAAAGACGCAGAGAGATAAAGACGTAGACAGACTGTTTGTGTGAGCGTGAAAGAGTGCGAGAGACTTAAAGAAAAGCAAACAAAGCAATGTACTGGCCGTTCTTTTCCGTGCAATTACAATGGAGCTTTGAGCTTTTAAAAGAATGCAAAAGCATTATGAAAGTATTATAAAAGTTGGCAATGCGACTGATGTATTATATTTAAAGGCTTTTGAAGGCATATAATGGCTTTTTGTAAGAATATACAATAAACAAAAGACATTTAAAAGCTTCATTCATTGTTATTGCATGGAAAAATGGACCAATCCTTTATTCCAAATTACTCTGTGCTTCATTAAAAAAAAAATTTCATAAAAATGAAAATGCATAAAAATGCACAGGATGTATGTATTTCAGGGGCGGCTCGTGACTGCTCTTCCAAGGGGCGCAAATTCAAAATATGTGTTCGGAGTGTCATGTGTGTTGCTCGTGTTTTCAAAATATGTGTTTGTTGCATCATGTGAACCATGTGCATCACGTGTTTTGTCAAAATAAGTGCCTGTTGCACACGCGTCAAAACTGTTTAAGATACAAAAAATGCTCACATTCACAAAATACACGCAAGACACTCCCTTAACAGTAAACTCTGATTACGCATGAGATTATGTGAGTATCTGCAAATGCGGGCGTCTCTTTTATCATAAACCCTTTAGACGCATCTGCACCGCGCACTTATTTTGACAAGACACATGATGCACATAGGATCACTCGACGCGCCGAACACATATTTTGAAATTACAAACCACACTAATGACGGGCTACATACATGTTGTGATGAACTTCACATTGTGCGCCCTCGAAAAAAGAAGTCATCTGCCGCCACTGATGTACCGGTATTTCCTTTTTGGTGAACTGTTTTTTTTTTAAAGCAAATGAGAAAGGGATGCAGGTTCATAAACATCAGCAAGGATGAGGGAGTGTGTCAACTCCCTCTTTTATCAGTTACTCCCCTATGCTTTATTTGTTGTGTATCGTCCCTTTTGCGAAGATAAAGTTTTGCTCATTCTTCCAAAACCAGAGCTATAAATAGCTTTTCTCTCCCTTTTGAGGTAAAAATCTTCCTCCCTATTTGTGTACGCCCGCCTCCATTTTCTGAACTGTCACCTTTGGCATGTCTTACAGGAAACTAATTTGATTGGGCTGAATGCTTGCCAATCAATATTTTAGGCTGAACTTGCTGAAATGATACAGTAAGTCCTCAGACAGTAAACTGGAGCCAGGCCAGTGTGTCTCTGTCTGTTTTGAGTGGATGTGTGTTTGTGTGGGTCTCCCACGGCTTGTTCGACCTGTACGCTCAGCTGTCTGGACACTGTTTAGTGGTGTCTAGAGAGGAATATGTTGCTCCTCATATAAACAAGGCTAATAACCGACATGTTTATTTGACAATACTGTAGACTAGACTTCTGATTCGCATCACTATGCCTGTTCTGGGCCAGTACTGTTTACTAAAACAGGACAAGATCATTTTATTGACATATAAAGCGACCAGTCAGTATTGGTTTTGTTTTACATGGTGTTTACGGACAGGTTTATTAAAAAAAAAAGTTAAATTCATGCAGTATTCCTCAAACAGCATTTAAATAGACTGTAGGTCATCTGTGGCGTGACTCTTCAACATGACTCTGCACAAAATTGGAAATTATTGGGATGGATAAATATTGAAGTTATAAACAATGCACAAAGTTTACAACAGAAAGAATTCACCTAGGATACATTATCGTACTCCTTATAATATAAAAGATTTTGATGTGACCAAAAGTGTCCCCCGTTACAATTAAGCCCATATTAAACCCAAAACAAGAAGCTGTCACTGTGACGGTAACCTTTAGAAAGGTCCTTACGTACCATTTAGCTACAGATATCTATATATTTGGGACCAATTTGAAAGTTTGAGGTGCTAAAATGCACTCTTTAGTCGGAGCCGATGGTGTAGTGGGCAGCACTCCAACATGTGGTGCTTTTGCACTTTCGGTGACCCGAGTTCGATTTCCGGCTCTTGGTCATTTGCCGATCCCATACCCCTCTCTCCTCCCTTAACGTTCCTGCCTTTCCTCACTTACTGTTAAATAAAGACAAAAATGGCCAAAAATATAACTTAAAAAAAAACTTTTAAAAAAAGATGTATTTTCTTGATGAGCAAAATGACCTAGGAAAATAAGTCTAGTTTTTAGACAAAAAATTTAAATGTAAGCAAATTTGTGCTTAAAACAAGCAAAAAAAATCTTAAAAATAAGTGTTTTAAGAATTTTTTTATTATTCATTGGCAGATTTTTTGCTTGTTAGGCACTAATTTACTTAAAGTTTATATTTTTTTGTCTAAAAACTAGACTTATTTTCCTTGGTCATTTTGCTTATCAAGAAAATACATCTTAATTTAAGAATTTTTAGATATTTTTACTGAAAACAAGACAAAAATGCTAAGTAAGAAAGTCATTTTTTGCAGTGTCTTTTCTACTGGGAGTGTAAAATATGACGCATCTACATACAAGTACAAATTAAAATTAAGTGAATCAGAATGGCCTGTCCTTATGCTATGGACACAAGATCTGTTGGCTCATAGGGACCCACACTGTAAAAAAATGCAAAATTTTTGTCAAATCAACTAATTAAGTTAAATGATTTCAACTTGTTTTATAAGTTATGTCAACTTATCACTGGTCAAAACATAAAAAACTAAGTTGAGTATACTTGCAAAACCAAGTTGTTTTAACTTCATGCTGTACTTTTTTACAGTGCAGTGTTCGAGTCCGACCTCAGCCATATCCCGATCCCACACTCCCTGATCTTCTGTGTAGACTTAATTTATTAATTTAAAGGGAATTTTGTGTCCCCTCATTTGAAATATCTGGTGCATTTTTGGCACCTTCTAGGTCGTTTTTACCCCAAGCCCTGGTTAATTTCTTTCCTGCTGCGTAACCTTTTTTTGGGTGGAACGCAAATTTTTTTGTCTCTCTTTTTTAGTGCACTTCTTTGTGTGGATAATTACTCTAAAGGTGATCTGCTGAAGTGTTTCTAACCCTGCAGTGCACCGTGGGTCAGTGCAACCGATGGATGGATTGTGTCCAGTGGACAGAAGTGTGCGTTTGTGTGTGTGTGTGTGTGTGTGTGTGTGTGTGTGTGTGTTTGCGCGCAGTGACTGTGATAAGGCTGTCATGGTCACTCAACTCGCCACAGGCCGAAATCAGAGACTAGAGGCTAGGGAATGCAGGGAGACCGTCTTCTTTCTGGTAGGACAAGTCCTAATGTAAAACAGCAGGACAATAAAAAGACAATGGAGACTCATGATAGCTTTGGCTCCCCAGCGAGTCTTCTGAAAGGGGTCCGGAATGGCAGCGTGGACGATCGATGGCGAGAGAGGGAGAAATCGAGGGGGGCTGAGGGGGGTTGAAGGCTGCTGATTAGGCGGATGGCGGACATCACTTCACAGGACCTTTATCTCTCTCTCTCTTTTGCCATTCTGCAGCTTTTCTTTCCGCACTCTTTGGGTACTGTTTGCCTGTTACTCCCCATGGCATTGCGGTGACATGGCATTTAATAGACTCCCTGGTGTGAAACAAACTACCTCAATTAATTCCTCAGTCTCGGCCCTGGCCTCTGCTGAGCTCCTCACACTACCGGCCCCTCTGGCTTTCTCCATGTGCGAGCGTGCACGTGTCTATCTACATGCACATCCCTGAGCGTACTCGTGCCATGACCTGCGTATACGGGTGTATTTCCAAGTAGAGTTTGGAAGTGACATTGATTCATTTGAGATATTTTTGTCCACAGAGATGGTTAATTGCCTTCACATATTGTTCATGTTGAAAAGCCTCTTCATCGCTCTTTAGTCTGGTCCTCCTCGTATAAGAGAGCTTGTTGGCTGCTTGTCACTTCCATATTTCCGTACCAGTATCAGTAATGTTCCTGTAGCTCACCTGGTATAGCAAGCAGTAGCATTGCAAAGGTCATGGGTTTGATCACAGAAAAATATGTATAGATTACATGCACTGTAAGTACCATCTCCTGCCTGTTTCAGCGGCATGCTGGGATACATCCCACACCACCTTACAAACAAAGATAGACGTGAAGTAAACATACAACACACATTTCCCGACCTTGAGATCTTCTTTGATGCTGATCTCACCTCTTCAATGGAACGAGCTGTCTGTGTATTCGAGTAAGTGTGGCGGGGGTGTTGCTGGCAGACCGGGCTGGACCCTATCCTGGGGCTTGACCATCTGGGTTTATTGACCGGCTGCTATGTGCTTCCAGAAGCCTGCTGAAGAGAGAGTGGGGGGGTAGGGATAAGCCTGGTTCCTAACCGGACGGTTTCGACGGGTCGCTACCTTGTGTTTGTTTAGAAGAAACGCCCTTCTGCAGGAGAGTATCTCCCATGGGTCTGTGAATGGTACTTCGGTTTAAACAAAAGCCGCTTCCAAAATGAGAGAAAGATTGGGGTTATATTCCACTGTGAGTGTGTGTGTGTTGGGGTAATGCTGACTCAATCCATCAATGATTCAACAGGACAGAGGAGCACAGGGGGCTCTGTAACTGCCCCGCCAGCACTCCTGGTCTGAGGTAGAAACCTTATCTCCCTTGGGGTCTGACCAGCTTATGCGCCTGGGACCCTTCTAGGTATAAAGTCTAGCCTTTAGGAGAACAGAGACATGCACGATTTGCAGAGGTGCATAAAAGAAGATATACAATCCGTTTACATATGCACACATACACATACGCATACAAACACACAGACGCTCTCAATACATTTTATTGCACCGTAGCTCAGATGGTGGAGCATTGCGTTAGCAGGGCAAAGGTTGTGTATTTTGCATCTGCCAAATGCATAAATGTAATTCTAGAGTGTAAATGTAATTTTAAATCTGTTACATCAGATCAGACGTGTTCTGTACAGCTCCAAAAAAAAAGTTTATACATTTTGCCTGTATTGTGACTTAAATCTTTTCTTTCTTAAAGACTTCATGATAAAGCTTCATATTGTATATGCATAGTCATACGTTTTCCTCTCTCCCTCCAACAGCTCGCTAATATGTGATTAATCGAGGTCTAATTAGCGGTTAGTTAGCACTTAATTAGTTCCTCATTCTTGACCATTGAAATGAGATGATGGAGCACCTACCGTGCAGCCTGTTACCCATCCATTTATCATCAACGGGCATTTTTTTAAGGCAGCGTTAAAGGTGCCGTAAGCTATTTTTTTTATATTCCAACCGTAAAATGTTCCCGCCGCTGCGGATATCAATGGGATAGGTGTCCTGAGAAATCACACCTGTCTCTGTGACAGCCCCAGACTTGGGTTGGGGGAGTGGTCCACACTTTTTAACCAATCAGAGAACAGTCAATATCAGAATGCTTTTACGTGTGGGGCTCTTGGTTAGCTCAATATTAGTGCAAAAGGTCATGGGTTCAAGCCCAGCAAACACAAATTTTTACTTTGTAAGGCACTGTAAGTCACTATGAAATTAAATCGTCTACCAAATGCATAAATGTAAATGCAAAGGATTGGCTAAAATGTCTTTACTTGGGCTAAGCCTTGCATGAGTCCATCTTTTTGACATTTCTGAATTTGGAAAATGATTTTAACCAAAGTAACTTTCGATGGAACCCATAAACTTTTACACTGCTTACACAATGTTTTACCTTTTGAGCTACCAGGACTTGTATTTTAGGAATGAAGGATTTCCACAAGTTATGTTCAAGCAAAAATGTATCCTTTTCAATAAAGAGTGTATTTGATATCTGTCGGTGTGACACACACTATGTATATTGAGTTTCTGTGTCTGTTTGAATATTATTATTATAATTTTTGATATTATTTGCTGTGCATACCCCTACATTACTCGCACTCCTTTTTTACCTCCTCGTCTTCTTGGAAAGTCAAGTGGCATTTCCATTTTCAAATTGCTTCCTACTCCTTTGTGAATAGAATCGAATTACTCTGAAAAGGCCTGATTGATTCTTTCTGAACACAATAGTTTTCATCATTTAAGCCAATAGCAGCTGCTCGCTCGCTCTTATATTGCCTATTGAGCCAGACCCAAGTCCTGCTGCTGGTCATTATAGTGGATTCTGAATGGATGACTGGTAAAAAGGAGGGACAAGTGGGAGAAAGCTGGGCGGGAGGAGGGCGTAACTGAGAAGGCTTTTCGGGGTCAAGAGTTCGCCCCGTCGTTCATACAGTATAGTTCCTTCATGCCTCTGTTAATTCAACACAGTTGCAGTTTTTATTTGGCTGCGACACGCGTGCTAGTAAAAGCTGCTCGCTCTTTAATAGAGCCGTGAAGCAATCATGCGGATCCTGCGTGTTGCATATTCTAATTTGTTCAAGGAGCAGGCACCGTATTGATCGACCGCACGCACCAAAGAGAGAGAAAGAGGTATCTTGCGCACGCAGGCTCAACTGTGTGGGTTTTTCAATGAGACACATACCTCGTAGGCTTTTGCCGTTTTGACCTGTATGCATGCTGTAATCTCCTGAGTGGGCTTTGTAGTGTTGCCATCTTTAGTGTAGCCTGAAGGTCTGGCCCACCCATGTCTACAACACCTTGCTTTGGTCTCAGCGGGTTTGTGGAAAGCACAGGGTCACGGCACCATTAACGCGTTTAGAGATGCTCTTATCAGTTTTAATACGGATATATTGTCCTGTGTGAAAATGAATATTTAAATAAATACAAATAGAAATTTAATTTATTGCTCTGAAGAGTTTGTTGTCAATTGATGTGTTCCCAGAGTTCAATTCAGGGTTCCCACGGGTTCTTGAAATCCTTGAAAGTTTGTGAATATAAGGGGAAAATTCAACGCCCTGCGAAGTTTTTGAAAATATACATATATAGATACAGGTCATTGAAAGTGCTTGAATCTATTTTATGCAAGAAGTTTTCTGGGAAAAATCCATATTATTCCCTGTGTTATGTAGGGTAATATCATAAAAATTCTAGACTTTTTAAGCACACGTGCTAAACTGTTCACTTTAAATGCTTATATCTTCTGTATGCGAATGTTGATTCATACCAAAATGCTTTTTTGCATAGGCTAGTTGTGTTTGACACATGAAAACGTCTCGGGTTACGTATGTAACTGTTGTTCTCTGAGAAGGGAACGAGACGCTGCATCTCCCTTGCCATACTTCCTGCGTTCCTGTAACACCGTCTTTGGCGATATTTCATATAGTGATATAATTCCTGGCTCCTGCGTCACCCTGTCTTTGTTGTTAAGCCTCACCATTGGTTGAATTTGATATACACATTCAGACGCACTTACCCCTGGAGGCGTCCCCAAAGTGTCACCACAGTGACGCAGCGCAAGTTTCCTCAAAAGGGAACTGTAACAATGTATCTTAAAAGGTAACATGATGTAACCTTGCTCTCATTTGAAATGAGTCCTTGAATTTGAGGGCATTGGACCTGGAAAGCCCTTGAAAGGTCCTTGAATTTGAAGTTAACCAAGGTGTGGGAACCCTCTGAATTGCATAAGCAACCCAAATAATATGGGTTCAATTTCCACTTTTACTGATAATATGTTTACCTTAAATTAATTGTTTTGGATAGAAGTGTCTGTCAAATGCATAAATGTAATCAAAATTCAGCTGACATAACACATTTTTGAAGAAATTATATGCAGTTCAGTAAATGAATATTAATTTGGTAAATCATTCATTAAGGAATTGGAGTTTTGTGGTGATGTGCCATTAATAAAGTAAAGTGTTTTATCTCAGCATTCAAACTGCATAGGTGAAAGAATGCACATTCGAGAATTGTTTCCAAATCCAAAAGTCACAAAAATCATTCAGTTTCTGAAGAAATACTGATTTTTAGTCTCCAAACCTACAAATAACCCAATCTCTTCCTGCATTCCCTTTCAGTTGTGAAGAGAGGTGTGTGTGTGTGGTTGTGTGTGCGTACTTACCCTGCTACAGTGCTTCGAGGCAGGCAGGCAGCCTAATGGTTTGGAGCATATATATTTAATGGGAGTGGTGGAAGGCTGTAGAGAGTGTGTGGTTTATGGATCGGCTCCTGGTAACAAACCCACAGCTGTCAGAGCGGAAACCAGGGGAAGGGAGAGATATGGAATAGGCCCGGTCCCCACTGCGACCCTGCCGGACCGGGTCCACGTAGACCGCTGTGAGGCAGGAAGGGGGACCAAGCTGTTTTCCTGTTTCAGTGAGTCCAGTTGGACACTGATGAGGCTGGCGTAGGATGGGAGAGGAATGACTACCTACATGCCAGTGATGGGGGAACGGATTCATTGCCACACAGTGTGGGCTTGGCACAGGGTCAGTTTAAAGAGGAAACACCTTTTGTTGCGGTAACAGCGGATTTGTGGGCACATTTGGATAGGGGCCACTTAGAGATGCCCGGTGCTGCCGGCAGTTTTTTGGTAAGATGTTGATTTGGCCAAAATTGGCCAATCGATATACATTCCTACTAGCATACGTGCCTGGTGCAAGTGACACGCCCAGTGTGATTCATAAAACTAAAAGGCGTTAAATAAAATTCGTTAAATAAAAAATATTTACAAAAAAGAACCAAAATTATGTCAGCATGTCGTTCCAAAACAATTTTGAAGAATCTTCATGCAGGTTTTTTCCATAAAAGCGAATTACTTCTCATGCACATTTTCAACAATGCTGCATATAGCATGTAATTATTGTAATGTGGTGTGAGATCACAGGTGATGTGTGACTCAATGGTAGCGTTAAAGCTACCAAACCATCTTCAATCATATTGTCGGATTTCAATTGGTCAAAATGGACTCGTACTCTGAGTTTTAGTGAGCTGAGACACGACAAAAGGAGGGGTAACATCTCATCACCATGGCTACGCCAGTTACCGTGGAGAGTCTCCTGTGAAATGGACTGTAGCTCAGAAGTTTTTTAATTTGCCACATCATAAAAATAAAGTCCATTTTCCACTTCAGGAACCTTAAGGGCTGACAAATATTATTGGGAAGAAGTGACAAAGGCGGAAACGGGGAAAGGGAGGCGATTTTTTCCATTTGTTTTATGGGTGGCAGCCACCTTAGTGTGCGAAATGGGAGGTGGCTTCGTCCGGCTGTGACTGAGCCACGGGAGAGAAAAAATAGATTTTATGTACAGGCAACAAGCCATTCGGACAATCTGTTACCTTTTCCTGCTTTGTGCAATTCCAAAGTACACCGTGAACACGCAGTATGAATTGTGCATCTATTTCTGACTCTGGTGCTTGGCCAGAAAGCTGTGGATGAGAGACTTGATGTTGCACTCATTTACATCTTATCATTTATCCAAAGTGCCTTACAAATGTGGAAAAGCGCAAGCAATTTGTCATACATGAGCCAACAATGTAAGCAGTACCTCAATACTGTTTTTAAAGAGTAAACCAGCGAAGTGCCGAGATGAGGGTTCACAAAGGTTAAAGTGGTTTTAGCAGATCGGGGGTGGTTTGCAAGCTCACACCATAGAGGTACAAAGAGGTTTTTTTTTTTTCATTTTGATGATTCACGCTGATATAATTGACTGAAAAAATGTCTAAACCCAAGTGACTTTGAATGTTAGGCAGAATGACGCCTCAGTCCCCATTCACTTTTAATTGTGTGGAAAAAGCAACATACATTAGCATCAAAGTTTGATTTCACTCATTGATTTCCATCTTTGAAATTGTCTTTCTCAGTCAGTTTATTAAAGATATCAAGGTTATATTTTCACACAATGTTCTTTACATTATGTAGGATGATTTTACTGTGTATTGAAAGCAATTGAACGAATAAATGCAGACCAAATGTAATTTTCGACTGAACTGATTAAACCAAAAGAACACTGGCTCAAATACACACTTTCATGAATAACATAACCACATACTACCATATGTGCAGCATCACACCTGCTTGTACGGTATAGCGGTACCCTACCAAGACGTTACGTAAAGCACTGCAGCCTTTAATTCATGCCCTGCACACTGACCGTGTGAGGTGGGGCACTTTAGCTCCATCTGTGGGTAATGCATAGATATGACAGTGCTGCTGAAGGTATAGTGTGTATATTTGTGTGTTTACCTGCACGTATGGGGGTCGAAAGGTATAGAAACGCTGCATGCAAGGAGCCCCCGGACAAAAATGATTCAATCCTGTAAGCTGTCATCGGAGCCGCTGGATTTAGTTAAGTAATAAGTGCAAAATGTTCTCTTTTGAATAATTGATACTTCCCTCGCTGAATTTTCTCTCACTCAGCCATTCATTTGCTCACATATATCCTGCTGATTAAGAAGTATATCTTACAGGAACTGAGACCCTGGGTTTGTGTGTTTTTGTGTGTGTGCATATAGGCACATGCGAACATACGTCTGTTGGTGTATAAGCGAGAGAAGACATAAACCTACAGAAACGGACGATATTTAAGTCTATTCATATGCAATTCAGATTTGTAAAACAGACAGCTGGAGCAAAAATCATTTGGTTTTAAGGATTTCAGTGGATTGTGTGTGTGTACATTTAGTTTTAATGTATATCCAGTGGGGGACATTTAGCACACATGAGCATTCATTTTTGTGATGAAATTTGATAAAATAATTTAAATACTATATGTGACCCTGCACAAAATCAGTCATAAGTAGCGCAGGTATATTCGTAGCTATAGCCAACAATACATTGTATGGGTCAAAATAAGCCTAAAATCTAACTCAGTAATATGTGTTGCTAAGGACGTCATTTGAACAACTTTAAAGCAACACTATGTAGTTTCCATGTAAAAATGACTTACAGCTCCCCCATGTGGTTGAAAAGCGCAACAGTGCCTGCTATCAGACACTCTTCTGCAGGCAGGGGGAGGGGCGGGGCTGTGTTTCCTACCCTCCACAGCCACTTTCAGAGTGTGCTTGTAGCAGCTAGGAGGTTGCTCAGTTTGCAGCAACAGTACAATTTGTTCAGTTAAAAGTTGTTCTATAACTGAAATAATTTTAGAGACATTATTTAAAGGTAAAAAAACTACATAGTGTTGCTTTAAAGGCGATTTTCTTAAAGGGGACATTTCATAAGAATTTTTTAAGATGTCAAATAAATCTTTGTTATCCCAAGAGTAGGTATGTAAAGTTCTAGCTCAAAATATCATATAGATAATTTATTATAGCATGTTAAATTTGCCACTTTGTAGGTGTGAGCAAAAATGTGCCGTGTTGGGGTATGTCCTTTTAAATATAAATGAGCTGATCTCTGCACTAAATGGCAGTGCCGTGGTTGGATAGTGCAGATTAAGGGGTAGTTTTTTCCCCTTCTGACATCACAAGTGGAGCTAAATTTTTAATGACTTATTTTTTCACATACTTGCAGAGAATGGTTTACCAAAACTAAGTTACTGGGTTGTTTTTGTCACATTTTCTAAGTTGATTAAAGCACTAGGGACCCAATTATAGCACTAAACTTGAAAAAAGTCAGATTTTTATGATTTTTTTGCACCCTAAGATTCCAGGTTTTCAAATAGGTGTATCTTGGCCAACCCTAACGAACCATGCATTAATGGAAAGTTTATTTATTCATCTTTGAGATGGTGTATCATGTAATCTTGTAATCATTTAAAGTCTTTAAATGAAGTAGTTTTGTATTTATATTTAATAAATAACTAGGGCAAGAGTATATGTGTCCACATGTGGAAGGCCCCTAAAATATACAGGCTTGCAACTATTAGAATCTATATTTGAACTATGCTGGAATGAACGTTGTTGAGTTGACATGACATGAATGATTCTTTCATCAGCTACCCAGCCAGCTTTGTGTATGTGTGTATCTATCCATTACACACATACACATCAACACACAAATATTTTGAGCAACTTCGATTAGATCCAGAAGCGTGTCCGTTGTCTGCAGGCCTTTGTTTGTTTATTTATTTATTGCTTATTATGTCTAATCATTTTCTGTTTGGTCAGCACAATTTAACTCCCTTCCCTCCAGATTCATGTCTTCTGCATGGCAGGACAAGAGAGACATATTTAGAGAAAGAAAGAAAGAAAGAAAGACTACTGTTTTGCATGCAATCTAAATTCAAGTCAATAATAAAAAGCCATCATAGATTTCAGGTGGGTCCTTATTAGCGCATGCAATTGTGCTAAAGCTGTAAAAGCTCAATAGACAGTAAAGCTGCTGAGATTTGGTACATTATTAATGCTGATTTTTCAGTTGTAATAAGTTTTCATTCAACATTAGTTTAACAGAGCCATCAATCACACTGAAAATATAATTTCTTGAGCTGTCATGGATTAATTGTGTCTGTTCAATCGCTGACATGATTTATTTAGTAGCTTCTCCTTTTCTACTATTAAAATTTGCTGACATCTTTTAATTAACCATTAATTCTTCATTTTCCCGAGAAGTATCTATGGTATATATATTTTATATGCAATATAAATGGTACATTAAATATCCTCAGTGAACATTTAACACTAAATCTTTTCAGAGTCTCCTGGTAGTCGGCTGCTTTATGGCACAGAAAAAATCGACCGTTTTGAGGACTTTTCTGAATAATGCGAGCATCAGTGTGCATCTCTAGTGTCATTCAAGACAATGCGGTTTATTGTTTTGCATTTTTGCTTTCTGTCTGTTACATAAAGGGAAAAGTAAGCACTTGGGGTAAAACTCAAACTAACAAGATTTAAGATTTTCTGTATTATTTTTAAAAGCTATTGAAATTTTTTAAACAGTCCAAATAGGTTAAAAAGGAAAATAAATATTTTTTTTCCAAATATTTTTACCAAAGCACTCTTGATTATTACGTCATAATATTAATAAATTAAATGTATATGTATAATAGTAATAGTCTTTTAGCTGTAAGTCTGTAATTGCTAAAGTATTTATTTTAAAATTTTATTAAACCCCCTAAAAATACTGCCAAATTTGTAAATGTAAAATATTTGTATCCTCTATATATTTCATTTTAGACAAATAGCAGCTAAAATAATAATTTTATGTAATATTATATGTTAAATTTTACCTTTAGCTTGATATAAAGATTAAGCAGGTTCAGGGTTGTTTACCGTCTCTCGTCTCTTTTACACACACCTCTCCGTCTCGAAGCAAATCCTTAACCGCAAGCCATCCTTCTCTATGTCACATGAGTTTGTGTGAACTTCTGAAGGTTAAGCGTGGCTGTGTATTTAGCTCGTGGCGTGTACAAAACGCACCATTGATCTTGTTGATCTTTTCCTTATGAAAGGGCTGTCAAATCCATCTGTCTCCGCTCATCAATAGTCTCTGGCAGCAGGGATGTATTTAGCAATGTCTGAAAATGAGGTATTTCTGCACTTCTTTCCACTCTGATATCCCTGTTTCAGCACTTTTGTACCACCAGAGGACAACTGGTCAAATTAGCGCTAATTAGGTTTAAGTGGAGCTTCTAAGTAGGGAGATGTGAGTTGAGATGTTTTGCCAAGATCTCATCATACGTTGTGCTTAATAATGTTATTAATGAAGTGTAAAAATAGGACTGTTTCAATTATGAGTGAAATAGGAGCAATAAATGAGATATCTTTTTTATATTTCAGATGTTTTTGTAGGCAGCAGTGAGATTAAATAGGAAAAAATTCACTTTTGCCACGACTTACGAAATTCCGTACCTATAGTCACGTAATTTTCAGATTTTTTTGTGATACTGTCAAGAAGTTCCGAATTTTTTCGTGATCGTATCACAAATTTCTGTTTATCTGTCATTGTCACGTATTGGTTACTCAACTGTTTTGTCCTATTTTCTTACCATTGTCGCTTCGGTTTAGGGTTAGATTTAATTAAAATGGCATCCTTACCCGAAACCCAACTCTAACCCTAACGCCAGGCGACAGTGGTTTAAAAAAAAAAAAAAAAAAAAATCTGAAACATTTTTATAAACCAATACTTAAAGTGAAATCCTAACGCAAACAATAAAATGTAACCATAAACCGAAGCAACAATAGTTTGAAAATAGGAAAAAGCAGTTGAGTAACCAATATGTGACAATGACACATAAACAGATATTTGTGATACAATCACAAAAAACGCGGAAATTCGTGACAGTATCACGAAAAATAATAAAAAATACGTGACTATAGGTACATAATTTTGTGGGACTGGGTAGTGTTTTGTCTTGAGATCATAACAGTGTTTAGACATTTGCTCAGATTTGCCAAATTCTTGAAAGACCAGATTATCCAAGCTACGCTATTCAAATGTATTTTCCAGGTGTATATTCTTTCTTTATGTCGCTGTTGTCCTATATTTGTCTGCTTTTTGGAGATTTTAAGAGGAACATCACAGACTAAGTTGACACTTAATTGAATTCTGAGTTATGATTCATTTCAGTCTTTAGTCCTGGGTCAGTTTTGTTGTCTTACTGTAAGGTGAGTCTGATAGATATCAGAAGTGTTCGGCAAAGTCACATCAAAACATTATATAAGTTACACCGATGTTGCATCGCAGTGAACTCTACTGCTGACATTATCCTTAGATCTGCAGTCTTTTCGTGAGCTGGTGGTCCCATTGCTATAAATAGCGAAAAGCGCTAGTTCACAGCTACAGCGTAGGGTTCCCAAGCCGTTTCTTACCTGCTGGTGACACGGCTCAGGAGGAAGGGAAAACGGGGCCAGTGTTTTAGCTCATCCCCCCGACTCCCCTCCGCCGCAGGCATTGGTATGGACCGCATGACTTTTCCCCATAATGAAATATTCACAGGTCACTGCTTTCCTGAGAAATGATGGGGATCAGTCAATTGCTTTTCAGCCAGTAATTTTCTCTTCCTTCAGAGCCCCTCTCACCATGTTGACAGTCATTAGTGGCAGAGGAAGGCTGGATCGAACCACAAACGCTGCACTTTCCACTGACAGCAGCTAGCGTTTAGAGTCTGTCTCAGCCGCTCTCCCTCACTGTCTTCCCTTCACCCGCTCACTCGTTTTCATTTTGTACCTTTGCAATTACGCTTTTTCTTATTTATCATGATGATTTCCCCCACACGTCTTTCAAAATCTCTTTGAAATGTGCCTCGCTGGGGACGTTGGACGGCGTTAACATATGTAAGCTGGTTTAATTCATGTAGCCCCCGCCGATTTCTCTGCCGGCTCTTGTTTCTATCTGTTAAAAAATTCAGAGCGACTATAGATTTAGCACAAGATGGAATGGCTAATGATGGTGAAAGAGGCACTTCCCAGCGTCTATGCAAATGCTGAAGCAACCTTCTCATCACTTTTACGATGTAATGAGATGGTGGAAGATGAATTTCAATCTCTTCTTATATTTGGCAAGATCCGTCTTAAATCTATAATTTTTTACATCCTGACTTAATTATGAAACATCCAAAACCTTCCCCAACATGTTCCTCTGGCCTAAAATTGTGTGCTGCATCTTGCATCTGATCGCGCTTATAAATCCGAAGCTTGTTTGTCGCACTAAGTGTCTGATGAAATGAAACTTGTTGGCTTTCGTAATCAATCATTTTTTGAAAGACCGCGTCCAAAGCCCCATGCAGGTCAGCCTGGCTTCTGTTTCTATGATAAGCAACAAAAAAAATTGTTAAGAGGGAAAATGTTAAACGGAGCATGTTTTCTTCTCTTATGACTTCGATTGACCTTTAAGGATATAAACATCTCTCTGCACAATTCATCATGTCAGAAACAACCGTGGTCAAAAATAGAAGTAATGGTTTGTTCATTTCTTTCTACTGTATGCATTAGCACATGTTACACTCCACATTAGCGTTTGAAATAAAAAAGAAGTCTTTTATGCAATTGTGCCGGCGTCAGCATTCCCGACCCCGGGTGAATTCCCATTAGTGGCTGAGAGAATGATAGACCGCCTCTGTGCTCTCCCTCCCCTCTGCACACTCAATTAAAAGTTGACCTTCAACCCCAGTGGAACTGCCTAGATCTGTACCTGCACTTCCGCATCTCAGCGCAGACCTGCTGCAGGTGGGAGTGGGTTGCGCATTGATCTTTGTGTTTGGCATCACTCTCTTTCTTTGTTATCTCTGGGTTCTGAGGGCATCGCCAGCTCCACCCATCACCTGGAGCACAGCAGGTGCCCGGAGCAGTGTAACCGTGTTCAACAGTGACATCGATAAGCACTGGCAAGGTTCTGGATCAGGGAATGCTGGGAAACAGACAGTGTTACACTCTTTCTCGTACCACACAGATAAGCGCTCTCCAGAAATCACAATCGGGCGAGAAAAAAATACAATTCTTTCCCCGTGCAGCGAGGCTCGGTGAGTGTAATCTATATACTCTGCCTGAAAAGAAACATGGATTTCCCTGGAAGCCCAGACTCTTTCAACTCAACCAACTCAGATAAGACTGTTGTACCTTCAGCCTTCAACACATTCAATTTAATCTCAATGAAAAACAGCATTTCCAAATGAAAGACGCTGTAAGTGTAGTTTTTCTCCCACGTCCTTTTGTGTTTATAAAACATTCATGCTCAAGTGTGTTATTTTTTAAACATGGGTGGGTTTTATAAATGAAGTTTCATACTTTGCCATTTATTCTTTTTATGTTTTAAACTGTTTTTTTGTATCATTTTATTTAGTTTTGCTTAGTTTCGGTTTGTTTCACATGTGCACCACAAAATCAATGTTTTCTTTGCCAAAATACAAAAAAAATTCTAATTTGAGACAAAAAACACTCAAAAAAGTGGTTGGGTAACATATGGATAAACCCAACATTTTTAAAATTAACTTAATTATACTCCATATTTGACCCAACCATGGGTTGGAACAACCCAGCATTTTGGGTTAAAACAAAAGTGCTGGATTATTGTCAACCCAGCGTTGGGTCAAAAAGGGACAAGCCCAGCATGCTGGTTTAACTCATTGTTGGGTCACATCTAAACTTTTCTGGGTTAAATGGAAACTAGCTGCTGGAATCGTCCCTTTTTGTCCCAACGCTGGGTTGGAAATAACCCAGCATTTTTAGAGTGAAGGTTAATTTAAACCCAATGGTTGAGTTTGTTCACATTCTAAAAATGGCTGGGTTATTTTTGACCCATAATGGGTAAATATTGGACAGAACACATGCTGGGTTAAAAATTACCCTATGCTGGGTTTAAAAAAAGACTCAATGTTAGGTTGTTGTTATGCAACCATGGGGTACGATAACCCAGCAGTTGGGTTAAAACAACCCAGCATTGGATCAATTTTAACTCAGCGATGTGTTCTGTCCAGTATTTACCCATTATTGGTCAGAAATAACCCAGCTATTTTTAGAGTGCATATTTTACCCATCCATATGTTGAAACAACCAAGCATTTAGGGTTGAAACACTCTTGCATAGGTTAATTTAAACCAAACGGTTGAGTTTGTTTATATTTTACCCATCCATGTGTTGAAACAACCCAGCATTTTGGGTTGAAACACTCTTTTATAGGTTAATTTAAACCCAATGATTCAGTCAATTTTAACTCAGCAATGTGTTCTGTCCAGTATTTACCCATTATGGGTCAAAAATAACCTAGCCATTTTTAGATTGCATATTTTACCCATCAATGTGTTGTAACAACCCAGCATTTTGGGTTAAAAACATTCTCGCATAGGTTAATTTAAACCCAACAATTGAGTTTGTTCATATTTTACCCAACCACGTGTTGAAACAACCCAGCATTTTGGGTTGAAACACTCTTGCATAGGTTAATTTAAACCCAACGGTTGATTTTGTTCATATTTTACCCATCCATGTGTTGAAACAACCCAGCATTTTGGGTTAAAACATTCTTGCATAGGTTAATTTAAACCCAACCATTGAGTTTGTTCATATTGTACCCATCCATGTCTTAAAACAACCCAGCATTTTGGTTTGAAACACTCTTGCATAGGTTAATTTAAACCCAACGGTTGATTTTGTTCATATTTTACCCATCAATGTGTTGGAACAACCCAGCATTTTGGGTTAAAAACATTCTCGCATAAGTTAATTTAAACCCCACAATTGAGTTTGTTCATATTTTACCCAACCATGTGTTAAAACAACCCAGCATTTTGGTTTGAAACAATCTTGCATAGGTTAATTTAAACCCAACGGTTGAGTTTGTTCATATTATACCCATCCATGTGTTGAAACAACCCAGCATTTTGGGTTAAAACATTCTTGCATAGGTTAATTTAAACCCAACAATTGAGTTTGTTCATATTATACCCATCCATGTGTTAAAACAACCCAGCATTTTGGTTTGAAACAATCTTGCATAGGTTAATTTAAACCCAACGGTTGAGTTTGTACATATTTTACCCATGGTCTGAGAACAACCCAGCATTTTACAGTGTAGTCGTAAGCAAACTTGAGCTAAAAGACTGACGTCACCAAACATGTGTTAAGAATATTTAATACTGTTAACACAGTGGCAAATCTGAGATCTCTCATTATTAATCTCAGTTCATCAGACAGTAAAATGTAGTGTGTATGTGTGTCAGTGTTTAGTAAAAGCAATGTACCTGTGACCACAACCCGTACCCAAAGTTCCTCTGGCAAATATAAAACCACGCCAACACATATGTATAAGTCTGTTTTCCATCCTTGACCGCATGAATGAACACCTCGACTGCAAACTATTGGAATTTGGATTGCCTTAAGGAAAATTAGATCAGGCTATTAATAAATTGATTTGGAAGAAATGTGGAGGTGGCAGAGGACGTTAAAGCTTGTCATTTGCATCCTACACCCTAAGCCAAGCTCTCAGCTCCACTGAGCCATTGATCAGTATGGACTGGTGCAAACCAGACATTGAGACCAGGTGCAGGTCTCTTGATCCGATTAAAACATTTAAACCGGAGTGAATCATTCCTTCCTTTACCGCCATTCTCCTCGGTTCGACTTTCCATCGGTTCGACTTTCTCCTCGGCTTTTCTTTCCATCAATGTCTCACGGACAGTATTGTGTGGTTGGGACAGGTGTGCTTGAAGTGTTGAAGATGGAGTTGTTGTGACACTGCATAAATATTAACATGTTGCGTAACATAAATATTTTAACCATGGTTGGAGATATAAATTTGTTTTTATGTGCTTCAGTTGTGTGGTCTTGGCAGTCGATATGAGACTTACTCACCATTAAGATTATCAGACCAGCTTTACATTTTAGAACATGATCTTTTACTGTTTTAAGAATTAAGTTTGTGATATATATATATATATATATATATATATATATATATATATATATATGTTTGTACATTGTCACTAGATTACGTTATTTTGTATAGAAGAAGAAATAGTGTGTGGGTTAGGTACAGATGATTGCAAGGTCCTTTGACTGCATTTCTGTATTTTTATTCTCTTTCTGTCTCTCTCTCTCTCACACACACACACAATTCCTCCAGCAGAAGAGGAGAAAGTCAGCTTTAGGCCGTCTGAGAGCCCTAGAACCCTATGAATAATGCACCATTGTTATCATGCTGCAGCCGGTCCCCTTTTACAATGAAACGGTCTTAAAGCATGAAAGATTTACCAGCTTGTCTCCATTAAAGAGGTGGCCACGGCCCTGCCGGCGACTCTTCACGCCCGGGAATCACCTTTAATAAGGACCGAGGGCCAGAGAGAGTGAGAGAGATGAGAAATGTGAAACGGAGAGAGAGATACTGTGCAGACAGAATGGAGAAGCGAGAGGTTTGAGAGAGAGGGGGGAGGCAGTTGTAGTATTCACAGATGAGTGCATTCTTCATAACATCTTCAGAACATGAAATGCTGTACATGTGTGAAGAGATTCCAGCAGAGGGTTTTTTAGGTCAAATATTACACGCACACCTATTCTATACTGTAGTTTCTACAGGTACACCTCCCTCACGGCCTGCTCTACCAAAAGATGTTACACAGAAGACAAAACTTCACATAGGTCTGTAGATGATACAAAGCATACAGGTCAGATGAGACCAAAAGGAGGGCGACGCACAGCTGAGAAAATTTAGCACCTGCTATATGATTTAAGGAAAATCTAGTGTTCCTATAGCTCAGTTGACTCATAGGGTTTGATCCACAGATGATGTATTAGAAAGTAAAGATTTTATCTGTTTGTGTGTTCCCTAAAGTAATGCTCTACCAACAGCCCAGTCTCATGAAATTACGTACCTAATAGTCATGTAAATTTTTGATTCTTTTTCGGTATACTGTCACAAATTTCCGTGTTTTTTCATGACTGTATCACAAATTTTGGTTTATGTGTCATTGTCACATAGTGGTAAACAGTTTTGTCCTATTTTCTTACTATTGTCGCTTCGATTTAGGATTAGATTGACATAAAATGACATCCTTACCCAGGGTTCCCACAGGTGCTTGAAATCCTTGAAAGTTTATGAATCTGGGGGAAAAAATTCAAGTCCCTGGGAAGTTTTTGAAAATATACATACAAAGATACAGGTTATTGAAAGTGCTGGAAAATAGATTCGAGCAAAAAATCCATACTGTATTATTCCCCATGTAGTGTTGGATAATATCATAAAAATTCTAAACTTTTCGAGCACACATGCTAAACTGTTAGCTTTAAATGCTTATATCTTCTGAATGCGAATTCATACCAAAATACTTTTTTGCATAGTTGTGTTTGACACATGAAAACTCTGGTTATGTATGTAACTGTTGTTTCCTGTGAAGGGAACGAGACGCTGCGTCTCCCTTTTCATACTTCCTGCATCCCTGTAACGCCATGTTTGGCAATATTTCAGATAGCGATATACTTCCTGGCTCCCGCATCACCTCTTCTTTGTCATTAAGCCTCACCATTGGTTGAATTTGATATACATATTCAGACGCACTTACCCCTGGAAGTGTCCCCAAAGTGTCACTGCAGTGACGCAGCACGAGTTCCCTCGAAAGGGAACTGTAACAATGTATCTTAAAGGTCACACAATGTAACCTTGCTCTCACTTGAAATGTGTCCCCACATTTAGTCATTGAATTTGAGGGTAAAGGACCTTGAAATTGAAGTTAACTAAGGTGTGGGAACCCTGTTACCCAAACCCAACTCTAACGCCAGACTACAATGGTTTAAAAATAAAAAAATATGAAAAAATAAATCAGAAAAAATAGTATAAACTAATATGCGTAAACATTTGCATTAGTCTGGATTAAGATGTTTTTTTCAGAAATGTCTCGTTTACGCTATTAAAAATAAAGGCGCTACGTGATGTCATAGAAAAAACTTTTTTGGCTCTATGGTTCCATAAATAATATCTACCATCTGCATATATTTTTGTTTCACAAAATGTTGTGGATAAAGAATCTATAGACTATAATGGCAAGAAAGAAATGGATCTCCTATGATATCATTGTGATCAACCTTTCATAGCACCTTTTTCAAGAGCGTATGCTGGCCTTTTTAGCTGCCGCTTCCTAAACGCAGACAAGCTCGTAGGCTTCTTTGGTTATTTTCAGTAACACTGAAGTTAATGCGTTTAATAAGCAGCATAAGTGCATCAATGATCGTATTCCAAATTACACCTCATCAGCAGCTCCCAGTCCAGCTATAAACCGGACGCATGCTTTTAATCAGACGCATAATACTATTAACCATCAACGTTCAGCACAGCAGCCCTCTTTGACAGAACCCTATCAATGTATCGATCTCCAACCCCTCTTTCTTTCTCTCTCGTTCTCTCTCTCTCTCTCCTTAAGACCATTCTCTCTGTTCTAGTAGATAAATGAGTAATAGAGACCAGACGTCGTTCTTTCTCTTTTAAACGACCGTCTGCATGCGATCTGCCTCTTTCATTACTCCATCACTCCATCCATCCGTTACTCCTCAAATCACTCTGCCCGTCCATTCATGCCAGTCGGCCCTCGTCGGCGCGTTGTTTTGCTGGGGGAAGTTTTCGAACGATGGATTTGGTTAGTCACCCCTTTCATTAAGGAGATGAGATTCATGGATCATTAGTATTGATAGCTTCTGCTTCTTTCCTCGCCGTTCTGAAACGGAAGCAAAAACGCAACACAGATAACAACGACATTTTTTTAATGTATGTTTGGAAAATGTGCTTTGACTGGTCGCGGTCTCCTTAGTCGGAATCTCTATAATTAGAATCGATAAGCAATTTAATTAGCCCCAACTGTCCTAGGATGTTACCATTTACTTTCTCTGTGGTCATGGAGCGGAAGTAAAGAAAGTGTACACTCTTAGAAAGGATGTGTTAATTTAATTTTAAGCTGTCATTTTGCGTTGATTTTGTGCTGTTAAAAGTAACACAAAATGTGTTGTTTCAATAATAACACAGAGATGGGTGGACATTTACTGTGTTGTCCCAGAATCAACACTAATGTGTTGTTTTAACACATCCGTTCTAAGAGTGTAAGATGTAATTGTGAGACCATCGTAGTAAAAGAGATTGTAAGACATCAAACGTGCAAACAAAGCAACGTGATGTCGCCCTGAAATGGGCCGCAGACGGGCACTGAGCGAGACGGCGCTGTGGCCCTCGCTGTCTGTGAAGTGTGTGTCAGTGGCTTTGTGATGAGCCCTGATTGGATCCGGCACTGTGTCTGATTTACATATGTTTGCCATTGTTACTGGGGTTAGTGAATATCATGTAGCAGGTCTAGTGGGAGCCGCGACCAGCCCGACCGTGGACTCGGCCGGAATTACAAGCAGCTCTGCTTCACTGTCTCCTGTTTCATCCCTCCAACACTCAGACTGATCCCACCTTCTCAGTCTCTCTATTCCTCTGTCTCTTTTTCTTTCTGCTTCTGGTGTATTTCTCTTTTTCTCGCTCTCTCTTTCTCTCTCTCAGCTTGGTATATGTACTCACCATTTTCTTTTCCATTTGGCTTTTTCTGCTCAGATGATTTAGTCTTGGAAGAACTGGATGAAAGATGTTCAAGTTTTGATGGCAAACTTTATCTAAGCTAATATGAGCACAGGTTGAAACATTGTTGGGATCTCTTATGAAACTAGAGGAGATGCGTATGAGACTAGTTTAGTTATTTTGAGAAGCAGGAGACTTCTCAAAATAATGTCTAATAAATCCCAATTTATTGCCTTTTAGAACGAAATTATAATATTAAGCTATAAACACAATCTCATTTGGGATTTTTCATGTGTGCGCTCTTAAAAATAAAGGTTTTCCATGATGTCATAGGAGACCCGTTTTTGGCTGTATGGTTCTTTAAATTAGTGGTTCTCAAACATTTTCAGCATGCGGACCCCCTTAAAATATATTTCCTATGAAATTATTTAAATATTTTAGATTATCATTATAAAAAAAGTATCATTACCGCAACATGATATTACATTAAATATATGCATTTACAAACTCATGTTTCGGTAATAAGAACAAAAAATTTCACCTTTTATCTGGAGAGAAAAAATAAAAACTGCTTACCTGGTTGTCATCTTGAGTGTCACAGTCAATTATGTCCCTTCCAACAAACTTTTTTTTGAAAATGTTAGTTCCTTGATGGCTTAAAAAATTATTGAAAATTGTTGTGGAGGATGAGAGAACGTTTATATTCCTTATTATTGTCTCTACATTTACCCATGATCACCAAACACCACATGTTTCTTTACTGTAAATGTTTATAACATGCACTGAAGCTGTTATTTTTTAGATTTTTTTACTTATAAATATTTCCATCTTAAAAAACCCAAATCCAGTCATGGACATGTTGCGGTAATGAAAATTTTCCCCTTAAATGTGGAAAAAAAATCGATTTGTATGATGTCATTTGAAATCATGTGCAAAATAGTGCATGAAGAGATGTTTTTACTCTATGCTTCTTATTTTGATACTCTTACTTTGCATTTACGTTTTTTAATCAAAATGTTTCATGACACCTCATAAGACTAATTTCGCGAGAATCACCCTTATTTTCTTTTAGGTTTAATTACACAGAATTCATGATAAATTAATGTATTTTATAAAATGTCATAAAACTGGGGCCCCCCTGGCACCATCTCAAGGCCCCCAGTTTGAGAACCACTGCTTTAAAGAACCTTAAACATCTTTAAAAAATGGGTTTTAGACTGTAAAAAGGTAAGAAACAAATGTTTCTTTTAAGAACCTTTGCATGAAAGGTTGTTTGGGAAACCAAAACTGGTAATTTGACATTGCTGTAAAGATCCCCTTGTAGCACATTTATTTTTAGGACTGTAGTCAAAGAAAAAACATAACACCACATGTTTTAGTCATTGTAAATAATTTAGTATTTTTGAAGAAAATAGTATGCCAATTTTTGTTGTTTCTTGCATTTTATTACCATAACATGCTATATAGAGTGATAATGTAGTGATAGACACAAGATGCAAATGAATGTTAATAACAGCGACCTGTCTCGCCTTACCACTTGTGATGACATCACCTGAGACTGAGGCGCTTTCATGTGGTCTCTGTTGTGGAATTACGGGTCTACCGCTCGCTCAAGGATTGGTTTTTAGAGGCTTCGGTCAGTGTTTGTGAATGTATGTGAGTGTATGCGTGTGCAACCGGGAACATTGGCTGATCGCTACTCAGTCATCTGTTAAATTAGATTCCTCTGCATGTCCTTTAGCACAATGTGGCCAAGACAACAACCAGTAACACACATACACATCACGGTAAGATTCGGGTGTACTTCATGCTCATGCACCCAAACCTTTGAAAAGTATATGTAATTTAACATATTTTGGAGAACCGAAAATGTTTTTCTTTGGCATCGCTGCGAGTGTTGTCTAAATAGCTCTGTGACCGGATCGAAAGCAGCATTCGCACATCCAACATTAAAAGTTTACTAGTAGGTTTGTCTGACCAATAACTGCTTGAAAATAAGGAAACATACGATATATCATTATAAAAAAAAAACGTCAATTCCAGGCTCTGTTGGCTCAGAAATCGCACACCTTTAAATCCATTATGTGCTTTTGAGAATCATTGTTTACTGCTGATCGTACACAGTATACAATATGACTCTTCAATACATTGAAGTAGTTTACTTTCACGGTTCACTCACCTGCCTGATGGCAGAATGATGTGAACTTTGGGATGGTTTGAAGCCAGAACTTCTTATTACACCATGCCCTGCCATTGATACCAATTTAGTGTTCTGGGACAGTTTATCCCCTGCAGTTCAGCACAGACCGTCCTGTGTTCTAAGTCCATCACATCCACTTCACGTCAGGAATATAATGCCTGCGAATCTCCTTATTGCGAGTGATATCTTGTACAGCAGAACAACATCTGATACCGCTGAGGGTGAGAGAGACTCGGGGCATCGCTTTTAATCCCTTCTTGTTGCAGATGATGTGTTCTCTTGTTGCGTGGTTCAATTACAGAGTTACTCAAACATTGCACCGATGAGCACTGCGAGAAATTTACATCAGCCAGAGGAACAAGCACACAAGCTCGGAGCACATTGTGATTACACCGGGAGCATTCAGGATCTTAAGCAGAAGCTCATTTCTGAAATGTTATGGTGTACACATTAGGGAAAGTTTGTGTTTCTTTAATTAAAACCGTACTTTTATGATGCATGCAAATGAAGTAAATTGCCAAAGGTTGTGCATTGCAGGGATTTTATCATGGGTAAAAAAAAATTTTGACGTTGTGTATAGTGGAGTGATTGATACACCTCATTAATTGTAAACGCACTGTCAAATTTGGTGAAAAAAATGCCACACAAAGCTTCTGTGTGTTGCTTTTTAAAAAAATGCAGTCACAGCAAGATGATAAAATATACCAATGTTTCAATTGTTACATTTATTACTTGTAATATTTCTGCCAAGTAATCATAACTGTATGCTTATGGTTGCCAAGCATTAAAGGGGACATTTCACAAGACTTTTTAAAGATGTAAAATAAATCTTTGGTATCCCCAGAGTATGCATGTGAAGTTTTTGCTCAAAATAGCATATAATTATTATAGCATGTTAAAATTGCCACTTTGTAGGTTTGAGCAAAATTGTGCCGTTTTTGGGTGTCCTTATAAATGCAAATGAGTTGATGAAATGCAAAACTGATCACCATGATGGTGGTTTGTTGAAATTGAAACTCAGTTGTGCTGTCAATTAGTTTCTCTTTCTCTATATATCTGCACTAAATGTCAGTTCTGTGGTTGGATAGTGCAGATTAAGGGGCGGTATTATCCCCTTCTGACATCACAAAAGGAGCCAAATTTCAATGACCTATTTTTTCACATGCTTCCAGAGAATGGTTTACCAAAACTACAAAATAAAAGTTTGTGTTTGCAATATATATATATATATATATATATATATATATATATATATATATATATATAAATATTCCCCATTCACTTCCATAGTATTAAGTTTTCCTACTATGAAAGTGAATGGCGTCCACAAACGGTTTGGTTACAAACATTTATCAAAATATCTTCCTTCGTGTTCATCAGAACAAAGAAATTGATTTAGGTTTGTAACAACATGAGAGTGAGTAAATGATCACGGAATTTTCATTTTTGGGTGAACTATCCCTATAGTCTATGAATGTTTGTGTATTTATTTATTTAAAAACACAGTACACATATATTATGCAAACACATATATTATGCTTTTATTTTGAATGCAATTAATCGCGATTAATCGTTTGACAGCCCTTAAAACTAAAATAAAGCCCTTAAATAAGCCCACATGCCTGTCTAATTTATTGCCCATACACTACATGTAGTTTTCATGTAAAAATGACTTACAGCTCCCCATGTGGTTGAAAAGCGCAACAGTGCCTGGTATCAGACACTCTTCTGCAGGCAGGGGGAGGGGCGGGGCTGTGTTTCCTACCCTCCACCGCCACTTTCAGAGTGTGCTTGTAGCAGCTAGGAGGCTGCTCAGGTTGCAGCAACAGTACAATTTGTCCAGTTAAAAGTGGTTCTATCACTGAAATAATTTTAGAGACATTATTTAAAGGTAAAAAAACTACATAGTGTTGCTTTAACGTTTACACTCTCAAAAGCGGATTTCTTTTCCTTTTACACACATACACTCGCTTCACAGGGGTAGCACGACAGCCTAATGGTCCCTGAATGAAATAATATTCCAGTTGACAGGCCATAGGACAGCTCTAATTAATAAAAGTTATTAAAAACTGTTGTCAGGGGACAAAATGTGTTACAGTGGTATTATGAGGCTTAGATTAGGTTTAGGTAGGTCAGAAAAAGGGAAAGAAATGAGAAATTGAAAAGCTTCAAACTTTAGCTCAAACTTGTATGTGCTCACATACATGTTTAACACCACCATGAAAAACATAAACATGTTGACAGATCTGACAGGGTAAAATTATAGGTGGAATTATATCCATGTCAAGATGACAGATATGGACATGCTGATGAGCCTTGCCACCTCATTTCTCATCTCCACCACCCACTTTTCCTCAATTCCCCCCAATGTTCTGCAAAACATCTCCTCATGTGTTCCACAGAAAAGAGAAAATTGACAATTTTTTGGTGAAGCATCCCTTTATTGCCAACATCAGCAGAATGGACCTTATAATAATGCTGGGTTGTTTTCAACCCAGCTTTTGGTCAAAAAGGGACAAACTCAGCTGTTGGGTTAAATTAATCCAGAACATTTTTATATTTTAACCACATATTATATTATATTGGGTTAAAACAACCCATTATTGGTTAAATTACAATTTTTTTTAGAATGTAACCGTGATGTCATCTTCATGTTTGTCTTACTTTGATCTAAAGTGACTTGCAGTGCATTGCAGTGTTTACCCAACCCAATCTCACTAAAATTCGTGTTATAGTCATAAAATATTTGATTAATGTATTTGTGACACGATTTTGCATTTTTTGTGCCACTGGAGCACAAATGTCTTTTTCGTGGCACACCACACAAATTTCTATAAACAGTTTTTCGTGTCTGTGGCACGACTTTCTTTATCGTGTCATTATTTATTTAGTTTTCTCATTTGTTTTCTTCTATTTTTTTACCATTGTCGCTTGGGGTTGGGGTTAGAATAATTTTCTGCGACATCCTAACTCAAACCCCAACTCCAGGCAAGAATAGTTTTAAAAGCGGACAAAAAACATATAGAAACCAATTCATAAAATGACATCCTAACGCAAACCCCACATCTAAAGGGCTCATTACAGTTGTGCGTAGGTCCTACACCGTAAGTTCTGCGTCGGTTTTCATTAATACTTTTGCGTCGTTGTCCATGTCAGGGTGCAAACACACCGCTGGTAGACAGCATCCACGCGTAGCAGCGTGACCGTCAAAGCAGAAGAAGCTTGGCAAGTTAACCTACAAACGAAAAAGAAACAGCAACTTGTTGTGTATGTTTTGAGAAGACCAGCAATGATGGAATTAAATAAGCAGCGACTTTTTTTGCAATTCGAGTTAAATCACTCCTCAACTTGGCCCATCTTTGTTTTCACTGTCGCAAACAGAAATACCTACGACACAGTTTTTTTTACCTGACGGGAGGGGTTCTGGTGGACCAATCACAATGACGTAGCTACGGCGTAGAGCTTATGCATGACTATAAATCAGGCTTAACCCTAACCCAAAGCAACAATGGTTTAAGAATAGGAAAAACAATGAGGAAAAAAATTAAATGACATGATAAAGAAAGTCGTGCAACAAACACGAAAAACGGTGTGCCACCAAAAAAGAAGTTCTTGCTACAGTGGCACAAAAACAGCGAAAAATCTTGTCAATAGCATGATTAAGTTAATAAAAAAATTTGTGACTATAACACACATGCAGTGAAATAGGGTAGCAACACCTCAGTCTGTGTGTTCCTTAGGTGTCGAACCCATGAGCTTTTGCACTGCTATCGCAATGCTCTACCAGTTTTCTCAACATCCTTTTCTCTCTCCCATTCTCTGTATATTAGTGACTTTCACTCCCAGAAATAGGCAGTGTTTTGTTTATTTTGTGTGTAATAGAAGCTCTTAAATGGTTGTGTTTCTCATTCTGAGCAGTGTACACAGGGAACGATGAGCCCATGAGTTTGCGATTAGCACGAGCTTGAAAGTTTGCAAAGTATAAGCAGGGTGCAGTGGAAATGGTGTGATTTGTCTAATTAAAATGGATCCTGCTAGACTGCCAATATTTTTGTTTACTGACTAAATGTCTGCTGTGTTTTGGGAAAATCGTCCCTCTGTGTCTGTTTCCGTCTGAAGTCTGCATATAACCATCAATATTAACCGCAGCCAAAGAGGATCCACTTCCTGTTTACGCCACACGCGCTAAAAGATGTGTGTGTGCTCATGTGAGAGCAACGCATCCCTGCGTACTTTTGCGTGAGAAATCTAGGCGGCTCTTTGCTTTTAAACCTCCAGAAAATAACACAAAACCATTTTGTACTTCTCTTTTGATTTACATCCCATATTTTTTTGCTCCTAATGAAGTTCAAAGAATATAAAATCCAGCTTATTTATATATCATGATCCGTACTCGCTCTAAGGGAGGAATATATGAAAAACACTTGTTTACGTCTTTTGAAGTGCCCCTCCTTTCTAGTGTTTTTCTTTGATTGGGTGCTTTAGGGGGCATGTGCTTGGGTCCTGTGGGTGCATTGGTACATCCTCACAGTGTACCTACTGGGATGGAGAGATAAAGTGAGAGAGAGCTGTCTTTAATGTTGTATGTCTGAATATCTAAGATGTTCTCTTGTAGACACCACCACAGGGCTTCACAGAGGCAAAAAGGATCTATGAGTGTGTATGTACTTGTGAATCTAGCTGTGTTAATGTATGCGTTCAATGTGTGTAAGAAATGTGAGTTTGTATCCACCTTGTCAATACACAATGTTACATGTTATAGCAACAAACAATAAAGTCTGAATCTAGTGCAGATTACAGTTTTTGTTGTAATCTGACATGACAAGATATTTTGATAGTTGCACCCACAGTGAAATCGCATTGGCATTTCATAGACAGAAAAATGATGCAGGGAACTTGTGGTGTCATTTCATAGGAAAGAAAAATCATAAATGAGATCTGTTTAATATCTCAATTTTTTCTTCTAGACAGCAATGAGATCAGTGGAGAGCAATCGGTGACTTTTTCTCTCTTGTGGAAAAAACGTAATTTCTCGTGTCTCAGAGTTTTCAGAAAGATAGCAACATGTCATGAACTATTTCACAACTATTTCACAAGAGTCTGATCTTACACATTTCTTATATAAGGCTTCCATCACTATGTTATCTAAGCTATGCTATCCGTGTTTTTATTGATCTACTTTTATTGTACACTATGTTTAATATATTAGTAACACTTTACAGTAAGGTTGTATGCATAGCTAACAATAAACAATACTTCTACTACAGCATTTATTAATCTTAGTCCATGTTAATTTCAGCATTTACTAATACATTTTTATAGTCAAAAGTTATAACTGTTAACTTTTAATGCACAATGAATTAAACATGCACAATTGTATTGGCATTACCTAACATTAACAAAGATTAATAAATGTTTAAAAACTATATTATTCATTGTTAGTTCATGTTAGGTAATGCATTTACTAATGTTAACAAATGCAACCTTAACTCTTTCCCCGCCAGCATTTTTAAAAAAAGTTGCCAGCCAGCGCCAGCATTTTTCATGATTTTCACAAAAGTTTAATGCCTTCCAGAAAAAATTTTTCTTTAAATATATAAACAAACAATATATCAGATGAAAGATCAGACCCTCTGCTTTCAAACAAAAAAAAAATGTTTTTTCCTACCTTCATTAGTTCTCTTGTAATCACCTCTCAAACGTTGGTAGGTTTCTTCAAAAACACCCAATTTTGAGCAAAAAGCAGAGATAATTCCATTTTTGCGAAGGACTTTTGATAGAGATCAGATGCAGAGCGATCTTTAAAACATACACGGAGTTCTTTCTCTTTCACGTGAGGCGCTACTTCCGGGTTGTATAAGTTGTGGATGTGCGCCACCTGGTGGATAATAGCGGTATTGCGGAAAGACGGAAAATCTCGTCATTGGCGGGGAAGCGTTTTCTCTTAATTGACGAGATATCTCGTCAATGGCGGTGAAAGAGTTAATGTAAAGTGTTACCATTATGTTTCAGTAGAAATATCTATAAATTGATACTTAACTACTGGTAACACAGCTGAAACTCAGACTTTAAAGGTGAAAACTCAACATGATCTCAGGAATCCGTGTTATAGTCATGGAAAATTTGATCAATTTATCCCTATCCATGTCATGGAATTCGGCTTTTTTCTGTGACGGAAGCACGGATGTCTTTTCCTTGTCACTCCCACAGATTTCTCGTGTCATTTTATTGTTTTCTCATTGTTTTTTCCTATTTTCAAATCATTGTCACTTGGTGTTGGGGTTAGATTTGGGGTTTGGGTTAGGATGTACTTTTATTGGTTTCTACATGTTTTTCTTCCGCTTTTAAAACTATTCTCGTCTGGAGTTGGGGATAGAGTTGGGATGTCTAAAAATGTAACAGAAAGTGATTCTAATGCTGCGTTTACACCAGCCACGGTAGAGGCGGCAAGCGCGGGTGATTTACATGTTAAGTCAATGCAAAGACGCGATTACACGTGGATTATTATCCTGCGGCACGGAAAACGCGGAAGGCGCGGCGCGAATGGGGTGCGGCGCGAATGGGGCGTCCGCGCGAATTGAGGGTTGCCGCAAGTTGAAAAATCTGAACTTCGGCTTATTTCCACGCCACGTTAACCAATCAGGACCTTGTTGTAGTAGTGACGTGATTACAGGAAGCGAGCGGCGTCTCAGCGGAGTTGCAGAAGCCCCTCCCATGACACGAGTTTCCGTGTTAATTTCTCGAATGACTAGAATTTCGCGCGCAAATGAAGCGAGTGAACTCAAATGTTCAAGCGTCCAACTACGTGCGAATAGCGCGTTTTTGCCGCCTCTAACGCGGCTGGTGTAAACGCAGCATAACCCCAAGCGACAACGGTAAGAAAAAGCGAGAAAACAATACTTAAAATGACACGAAATCCGTGGGAGTGACACGGAAAAGACATCCGTGCTCCCGTCATGGAAAAAAGCTAAATTCCGTGACATGGACACAGATAAAGTGATCAAATTTTCTGTGAATATAACACGGTTTTCGTGAGATCAGGTTGTAAAACTATACTCTGTGACACATGGTTAAGACACAATGTTATTCAGGTTTACCAAAAGCTAATAAAGAAGGAAACACTTCTCTGGGTAGTTAATAGCCACAGTTCCCTCCTATCTTTTACTCTCTGGAACACAGCAGACCTTCGGGCATCTGTTGAACTCCGGCCCCGTCTGTTGTTTGCAATGAGAATCACTCACACAAACATCTCAACAGAGAGCAGACGATAGCATTTAATACTCACAATGTTCATAAACTATAGATAAGTATGCACACACACAGAACTCACAGTACTAAAAATCACTCTTCAAACCAGCTGTTATGAAGTTACAACTTAACACCACAGCGGCTCTCATTCTTACACTTGAAATCACACGTACACAAAACACATACAGTAAGGAGTGCCAGCGGGAGGAGTATGTGTGAGTGTGTAGTAGAAAAGAGAATTAATGTTTTGACGTTATAGCTGAGGGGTAGAAATGGACCCTATGACTCATATTATAACAGATTACGTCTCCGTTCCAGAGGGGGGTTCCTAGTCGTTCCCAAACAAACAACGCATGCTGTAATGCGACCTCTCGGGTCCCTACGCGAAGCACTCGGGGACCCGGGAAGGACCTGTGCTTGGCCAGTGTCAGAGAGCCCAGTCTTTGAAATGATTTCCTAAGTACGCTTGGGAGGGGCTTTTCAATCCAATTTGCACCAGCAGAGTGCTTCTCAGTAATCAGACTAGAGGCGTGGCACGAGGCCTGCGGCTATGGAAGCGTTCTGCTGAGAGACGATCGATATCGGCTGCCCACGACCGGCCCAAATTCACCCTTCACTCAATTTCAATTTCAAAGGACTTTATGGGGATGATTGTTTTACATGCATTACTGCCAAAAGCATCAATACGCACAAAATAATAAGATGATTTGTAGGTATGGTTGGTAAATGATAAGTAATTAGAATATAGAGTTGATATTAAAATGTATGCAATATCTGTCTATCCATCTGTCTATGGTTATATATTGATTTCATGGCGTGTGGCCAGCAAAACATGTAAGGAAAAGCTTTGAAGTGTGTTTGTGTATCGGTTATGAATTCCCGTGAAAATATCCAAAATCTGCTACGTGGTCGGATTAATGTAGTTCTTGATGTAGCCGGTCTTCTATCCCTGCTGGTCTTGTGACAGTCACTTACACGCCTGTCGAATTCACTCACGAAACAACTCAAACTTCAACCGGAGCTCAGTGCATCCGTGATCTGCTCCGCCGAGGATTATATTCCTTTCCATGTTTGTGTCGAGCATTCTCAAGTGTTTGCCAGGAGCATTGATCAAAAAAATCGCATAAAGCCTCCCTTTAAAATTGATGAAAGGTTTTGAGTTCCCGGCAATCTTGCTATCCATCCATCTTGCAGCCTTAGGCGTATATGCTCGTGGCCTCACTGCTAAGGGTTAAATCTTGGCTTGAATGACTGGGATGGCCCACTCAGTCTTTCTATCGAGAAAGAAATAAATTCGTTTAGCAAGCATTGGCTGGGGTTCACAGGCTGGTGGAGGGGGGAGGAATAGGGGTTGGGGGGCAGATAATACCATTTAGCTCATTGTGGAAAGCATTTACCAGGGCGATTTGACGACAAGGGATGGTTTTAGTGTGGGATGGCTTCAGTCATATTGACAGAGATCTTTCTCTCTCTTCTTTAAGCTCTCTCGCTCGTCCGTCTTTCGCATTTATAAACTATCAGAGTCTCATTCTACAGAATGATGTGGAAAGGGCACTGATGAAATAAGCGCTACCGCAGTGGGGAGCTGTATTAAATATCAATTTCTGATTTAAGTTTATCAAAAACAAAACCGCATAGCGAGTGTCTTTTCTCCACTCCACGGCCTTAGCTCAGTCTGATTGTCTCCGAATCTGTCTGTGTTAAATGAATGATGAACAGATTGTTTTGGTTTCCCTTTATATGAAGGATAAATGTTATTTCTTGTGTGGTTTGGCACTTCTCATAAAAGTGATGCCCATTTTCTAACCACAAATTAGAGTTAGTCATAAAACTGATTTTATCTTATTACAATCTTGACCACATTATTGAGGGCGAGTAAGATTTAAAAGGATTTGTGGGGACGCACAAATTGTACTTTTTGTTATTTAATCCAAAACTGTATTTTCAAGAGTAAAGTTTAATTCTTATAAACCTTTATGTTTGTGGTAGGGCTGTCATGATATGAGATTTTTAATACACGCAGTGGCGGCCGGTGACTTCTCTTCCTAGCGGCACAAAATCAACAAAATGTGTTTGTTTAGTGTGTCATGTGTGTTCAGCGCATCATGCGTCATGTCAAACTCTGATTGCACATGAGATTAAGCGAGTATCTGGCAAACACAGGCATCTATTTTTTTTTATCATAAACCGCATCGAACCGTTTGCAGCAAGCATGTACTTTGACATGACACGTGATGCACATACCTGTAGGTTCACATGATGCGCCGAACACTTACAGAATTTTCACCAGGGCTTTGAACCAGATTTTTTTTTCCAATTTGTTCGTTCTGAACAGAAAGATTATTTTAACATTTCCGGTTTTCGGTTCAACCCTAAAATAAAGTTCCAGAACCGGTTAATAACGTTCCATGTCAGCCGTGGGAGATACAAATAAGTAGGCTGATCACTAAGACATTAAACTTAAATTATTAGTCTTCATAATTTTCTCTATCTTGTCATCAAACATTAGAAAAGGTTAAGCGGCATAACTGTAATTCTGACATGCCTACATTTGTTTCAGCATTTTACATTAATTAAGACAAGGACATATTCCGCCATGTAGTTTATTGGCAAACAACTTAAACAAAAATGTTTTTATTACAAAAATAATACTGTGGTATTTCAAGATCATTTTGTTTGTATGTGTCCTGTTAAGAACAGAAAGATTGTTTGCTTGCTTTTTGAAACGTGTCTCTCCATGTATGCACTTTTAGTGCACTTGTGAGTGCACTTAAACATGCGCACACACACAGGCAGAGGACGAATTCCAAACGGTGCTTCGGGAAGAAGATGCAGCATAAACAGTCGCTCCACATAAAGGGAAAATTACGTTGTTTTTCAGTGCTTTATTCGGCAAATGTATTTTAATGAACTGCAGTATGAGACACAGTAGGGCAACTCTCTCTCAAGTTTATACATCAAGAGTTCTGATCTTTGAAGGGCATAGGGATAATCACGTTTGATTGGAGTTGGACCGGACACATTCAACCACATGTGCGTCTGTGCGTACAAAAAAATTCTCACTTTAGTGCCTTTTTGCGGTTAAATAGTTTAAAATCACTTAAGTGTTAACATTTGCAAGCCTTTGAAACACGTGCAAATTTAAATTTGCGTATTTATCCGCGAATCGCATGCGAGCCGAACTGTGGGTCATGATCTGTAAGGATAATGGATCAACTGCGATCCGTTACACCACTTATTAGTATAAAAAAAAAAAACATCTAGAGATACTGAGGTACATCTTGAGGTACCCTACAATATTTACCTCTTATGATTGAGCATTAGAGACTTGGGCTTGAGTAGGCTTCTTGCTGGTGGCAAGCATCTCATTTCTCAGATAAGTCAACGACGACCGGAAGTGAGCTTCACCGAGTCATATTGCAAAGAAATCTTGTCAAAGAATGAAAAAAATAACGGTATTAACCGGTTACCATTATTTTACATAAACGATTCTGTTCCGGAACATATATTTTTTGAAAGTTTCTGGTTTTGTTTCTGTTCCTAGAAAACATAAAACGTTTCTGGTTTTCGTATTCGTTCCGTGAACCGGTTCAAAGCCTTGATTTTGACACACTTTCTATCAGTTAAATTCATTTTTAGTAATGTTCTCTTAGTTGTTCTCTTTTCTTTGGCCAATGAGGCCAATGAAAGGCAAAATTATTAATGGGTGCTTAATTATTTACGATATTATTATATGTGTACAATTAAAACAATATCATTAATCATGTTGGGTGTTTATATAACGGTTATTGTATAAGAATTTCGCAATACAATACGTATCATGATACAGGGGTTGCAACGCGATATGTTTCAGTACTTGCAATAGTGTAACGCATGGCAATATATTGTGCTATTTCATGTTTTTGGAATAAAATAGGATATCATTTTAGGAAAGCAGTCCACACCATATTCAAACCTTAGCAAAAAAATGTGTCGTACCCCTATGCTAGTACTTCATGTCATTGTTTAAGTTCAGATACAAGAAAAATGCTATCTAGTGGTGAGATGTGAAATCCAAACAAAACAACAGCCATGAATCTTGTATGATCTTTATTTTAAAATACTGATATTGCTTGTTTTGAAATCGATATAGTATTACCAAACACAATGTAACAATACACATATACATCAATATATTTTTTTGATATTTGCCTGATCCTTTTTATCTGTACCACTGTAAGATCCAAGTATCAGATTGGTGCTTGCCTGGTGCTGTGTACACTTCAATAGTAGGATTAAATGTGCGAAGAGGCACAGGTCAGACCTTTCAAAACTCTGAAGTTACAGAAACTCTCTGCATGCCCCCTTTAGCCAGTGTAACATGAGAGCTGTCTGCATCGTCTCCGTACCTCTGTAGGGTTTCCAAGGATCTCTTTTAACAGTCCAAGCAAGATGACTTCAAACATCACCGCATCTTTCCTCTCTCATCTCTCCCTCTCATCTCTCCATAACCTCACATCATGTAGTGGTCACTCTCTGACCGCTGGTATGATGGACATTCCCAAAGGTTCGGCTTTACAGCACATCCGCTTGGCGTCTGTGGTGAAGTACGGTACGAGCTCAGGTCATCACTCAAGCTCTCAGTGACCGCAGGCAGGTCTAATGGGAACTAATAGGGCGTCAGCTCTCTCAGGTCATTTTCGTTTAACCTTTTGAAAAAAACTAATGCATGCTGAGAAAACAGGAAAACTTGGGTCAGCCGGGTTTAGAGACAACGGGCTAAGAGACACCTTCAGCGCAGGTGTAAGACAGTGAGACGTTATGCATTGCACATTATGAAGTTTGCAGGTGCGAAGGCTAGAAAAGATTACTTACAGTCGCTTTCATAGTCCACTAGATGCACAGGTAGCTGTTCAATGGATGTTCAAAGTGTGGAAGCAGCACACACTGCTATAAAAAGATGATTTCAAGCAACAGCTCTTTCTGTCTGCTGACTTTATGGGCGTTCAAGTCCCCCTACATTAGTTTTTGCCCACAACCCTAAGATGCAATCAAGACCACCCCTCCATGTCAGGCTTATCTACTGTTTTTAGGCCGCGGAGCCTTCACCCCCTTTGGCGTTTGAGACGGGGTCTGCATCAATACTGCTTAATGTTTTAGTGAATTACAATATTCACCCCAGGCCAAGGCTCCCTCTGTTTATCACTGTCTGACACAGCTTGGGTGGTGCAACATGAGAGAGGGGTAAAAGAGAGGGACTGAGGTAGATGAAAGAAAGAGATGGATAGGCAATAGATAGGCACGAAGATGGACAAAGACACGTTTCCAGATCAAATCAATCGAACACAACCGCACTTGTCAAAACTTGAGTACAGCACCACATGTAAGTGTGTGTTTGTGTAGATGTTTCATCAAAACTGAACTCTACATCATTGCATCATTGAGTACAAGGATCGTGATCGAGTGCAAGAACTTGAAGATTTTTGTAAGACCGGTGATGTAATAAAAAATTTCCCAGCTTTCTTCTTCTTTTCCGTCTGACTCTCCACGCCTGTCCGTCGCACGTTCGGCCACGGATGAGTGCGTTTTTCATTTGGATAATGGAGCATTGACTCTAATTGAGAGGACAGCCTCATTTGTTTGCCAACATGTCAATGGCAAGGCCTCTCATTGTTTCCACTACATTTACATTAATACATTTTTCCCTGCTTCTATTAAACTGCAGCTCTCCCCGGCCAAAGCTGCCATTGCCTGATGCTGCTTAGTCAGTGAAAAAGGTTAATAACAATCAAGCAGAAATGGGAAAGAAAGGTTCTGGGTTTCATACGGCTCTTCATCGGCCTGCTGTAATGGATACTGGATGAATAACTAGAAGGGACTAGAAACAACATTCTGATGAGATTTTCTCTTTAATCTTTTCATTTTATTTATGGGTTTTAGCCTTTATTATAGTATAGGACAATAGAGAGGAAGACTCAAACCTTGTCTCTTTGAGCCTGTAGATCTTATATATACTGTAGTTAGAGACTGCTATATGGTTTATACTACGGTAAACTTGTAGACATATGCAGACTTTTCTTGATGTTAATAATCATTTAGGATATTTTCAGCCTGATCTCACAAGAATTCATATTTTAAGAGTTGGCTAATTCGTATAAATGTGTTAATCGAGTTAATCTTGCAAAAAAGTTTGATTATCATAAAAAAACCGAACCCTAACTTTACAGTGGTCAAGGCAAATCCTACAAATATCTACAAATGTTATCGTACAAATTAATATGAATTAGCCACCTCGTAAAATACGTATGAATTGCTATGAGATAACGTTGATATTTTGGTGTTTTGTCCATCGAGTTAATGAGATAATGTCCCCAAAGTATGGTTCGTTTGGCTACTGTGATCGCTTCGTACTGTACCATGGTGTGGTAAGCTTAAGGCTACGTTTACATGGAAACGATCTGAAAAGAAAACGCAAAAGTGGCATTGCGTTATCACTTTTTATTCCACATTTAGTTTTGAAGGTAAAATCTGCGTGCATATGGTGATGCAAAAGTGTGTGATATTTGATCTAGTATGCACTCCAGGCGGCTAGGTGGCAATGTGAAGCACTGACACACAACACCACCAAGTCCGCGCACCTGCGTACAACCTTCTTCCTTGTTCTCCCAGGTCTCGTCCAAAGCCGTCTGGTTTGCCTCTGATGAATTGGCGCGTCAACAATTTGATGGAGGTCACTAATGCGCCTTCTCTGATCAGTAATACTAGCAGTGAATATTTCGTACAACTGCTAAAAAGACTCTTGTATATTTATTAGAGCTGCTATGGGAACTTGAAGGTCCGACCTATGGAAAAAATCTGACATGTTTGTTGTTATTTTCCTGAACTGGCGCATGCCTGTGACGTAACGAAAGCCACCATGAGCAGACTTTTGCGTTTTTACCCTTTAGTCGGGAATGTGACGGTAGATCATTTTTAAGATTTCCACTCTGGAGGGTGGTTTCGCTTTTTTTTGCTTTTTTAAACCCAAAAAATGCCATCGCCGTGTAAACGAAAGGCACATCCGATAAAATATTTTTACATTTTCACCATCTAGCGTTCTTGTATAAACAGGCCCTAAGTGTACCCTGGTACGCTTTGCAGAGGTGGTTTCGGGCATGGTTCGATTTGATGCAGGGGTCACTGTAAAACATATCTTTCACTTTTGCATCTTTTAATGACGTAAGCGTACTCTGGTACGGATCATAAAGTGTATTGTGAGTGCAGATGAGTGGGGCAGTGGGGACAATCATACTCGGGTCCGGTTCGGTCCGGTTAAGTATAGTGTGAGTACATCCTAAGTCATTAAATTGTTGAAAAATTGATATTACTACATAGTTATGTTATATCAAATTACTTAAAATGTTATATAAGAGTTTGGTCATATTGCTTAATATTTTGGTTTGTGTCCAAGGTAATAATGTCGTTTTCATTTTAAAGCATTTATGTCCCTGAATTATTGACAATTTGATATTAGGACATTATTTTGGTATAGATATGGATACATTTGGTACCAATATTTACCTTTGAGGTACTATTATGCACTCTTTAGGTATGTACTTTTTAAAATGGTACTGCCCCCAGTGACAGCTCTTTACCATTTCTCTGAAACTGTAATATACAGTAAAAGGACAAATTGCTTGATATTTTATTTTGTGTCCATCAAGCTAATAAGATACTGTCCTTTTTATTTTCAAAGTCTTTGAGTGACTTAATTATTGAACAATTGAGTATTACATGGTTATGTTATATAAAATTACTCATACTTTAATATAAGATTTTGGTCTTATTGCTTACCCCTAGGTGACATCCAACATTCTCATATTTTTTTATCATTCCACATTATCTCTTAATGAGAACAAGGCCTCTCTAAGCCATTAGACTTATCATGAAACATGTCTTTTCCATCTGTGTGATGAATTAAGTTTGCAGTTATTGCGGGGAAGGCTCTTGTCGTCTGCACCCCTTAATAAAATTAATCATGGTTTTACTACAGTAAAAACTATAGTTGAACTATGGTTATTACAAAATAATCAATAGTAATCAATACACCAAAAAAACATGGTTACTACTGTACATAAAACCATGGGCAATTTTCATAAGGGACTTAATTTTGTTATGTAGTTTTAATTGTGACCACAAGTACCTGAAGTTTTTTCATCAGAGTTTGCTTAATAAAGAACCCGGTAGAGCCAGTAAAAAACATCCTTGAACAAATTTGTTATGGCCGTTCTTTTCCATGACCTTCCTGAAAAGGGTCAAATTCCAAGGTCCTAAATTTGTACGAGATTAATACCTTCATATGAGTCCCTGGGGCCAGGCAGCTTTTATACAATGAAATTCAGACACGTACCGTAAACAAACACACATTTACAGAAATGTATACTTTGCACTGATGACCTAACTGCACCTGTGCTGACAACAGCACTGTGCCTCAGAGTTACCCTCATATGTCAAAACACACACAAATACGCACATAAACACACTCAAAAACACACACACACACACAGCGGTGTTGTACCACTGAGATTAACCGGGTTATCTGTCATTACAAACACGTGCACACAGACAGTACACTACTTGGGAGATAAGCCCTCGTACGATGACATACTAACACACCTGCATTCTGCCCAAGTGAATACTTGTAATACATGCACACACACCAAAATATAAACCAACACGTTCTTGCATGCACAATCACTATTGATCCATAATAAAATCTGTATTTGGAATTTTGTAGCTTTGTACTTTGAGAGGAATTTGTTAGTTTAATCCTAAATGTAGGAAACACTAACCTTAAACAGATACATGTATTTGAAAATAATAAATTAAAATAATATACTATTATTTCTATAGTAAATATTATATGCTAATAATTATTACCTCTACTAATAATAATAATAATAATTGCAAACTATTATTTAACTACCTTTTGCTGCAAGTGACCACAGCAATCTTTCAAAATTGGCCCAAAGCCACTCAGATTAAAGATAAAGATGTGATACAATGATAGGTTTAATGAGTCATGTGATTTTAATTAATAATGATTAATGCATTTGTTTTTGTTTATTTCCATGTTTCTAAATCACAATCTTTCAAAGAGTACCAAGTAAAGAAAGTTAAGGAAAAATACAGGCAGCTTGTAATGTAACTAAAGCCTGTTTTAATTGCATGATCTCTTCCAGTCTTAGTAGGCAATATGTTAACACAGGCCAAAAAACTGCGCTCATCAAGCGAGTCTCTTCAAGCTACACGCCAAGAACGCTTCCCAGACCGATCTCCACCCGCACAAATGATGACACTTGTCAGTGAAAGAGAGAAAAATGAGGCCCTGCCACATGCTAATGTTCACTGATAAGATTAGAAAACATCGTGTTCTTCTGTGATTCAAAACGAATGGGAAAGCAACAGAGAAAAGAACCTCATTTGCATCCTCTTCAATGGAGAGAAATGGATGAGAAGAAAGAAAAAGCACATTCATTTACATGCTGATACACAGAGTGAAAGAAAGAAAGACAGCCCTTCACACAGAGACCTAAATGAGGGGGTAGATACTCATTTAATTCCAGCACAGACACAGAGAGAAAGTGAGACAGAAGAAGTTGAAACCGAACGTGAGGTAGGAAAGTGGAGAGGCCGTGGAAAGGGGAAACAACGGCTGGTATTAGAAACCTGTAATTTAAATCAAAGGTTATAATCAAAAATTTATCAGTTAATTGATCTCTCACATGCTGCTTGCCAGGAGAGCAATTTAGAACCCTGTCGCTTGGCCTGCAAATCTATCGAGCCATGCTCTATAAAGTAAGTTTGTTGCCTTGTAATGATCAAGCAGTCCTCTAATGTTCTCTGAGAGCCGATATGATAGGGGCTAGACAGTCATTCACCGGCCGATCCCAACCGCCTGGATATAAAACAACAACAAAAACTTCACTTAAAGGAATAGTTCACCCAAAAAATAAAAAACATGTGTCATCGTTTACTCACCCTCAAGATGTAGAAATGTATACAAGTATAAATTTCTTTGTTCTAATGAACACCTAGGCATAAATGAATAATAAGGGCTCTGTATGTGGTAATGACATATTGTGAGCCTCATTTTTATGTAAACCTCATTTTTATGTAAACCTGATGCACGCGAAAGTGCGCTGGAAAACAAACTAATCTCAACGTAACACTGACTGTAATGTCACAGTCGAGATATAGCCTACATTAAATAAGACATCAAATTAATTATTAAGGCTGCGTCCGAAAACTTTAAATTGCTGTCTTCTGAGGCAGCATTCCAAGGCAGGAAGGCATCAGGACATGTTCTAATCCAATGTTAGGTTTACTTCCTGACTCCTGAGATACCGCCATCGTCCGGCCCCACATTTATGCGTGTGTGCGCATGGGGAATGTGATTGGTCGAGCCTGATTGAGTTCCAAGAAATTAAATGGCGGCCAAGAGAGCAGCTGGAGCACAAGTTTAGTGTAAATAAATGTATATTTTTACTTTATACACCTTTTAATTGCATTTCTAGCGAGAAATTAATATTGTAGTGATTAGTTATCACACATGCGTTCTCTGTTTATATTTCAAACACGCTCCCTATGAAGCGTATCCGAAAGTGTTTCTCTGAGCTGCCTTCATGCCTCGGACGCAAGTTTTCAGATGCAGCCTAAGTTATTTACATGATAAAAACAAAGTTGTGACTGAGTTAGCGCTATATGCTAGTTAATGCCATATGCTAGCGTTTAAGATGAAGTTCTTCTAACGACTTCACTGTTACGTTTTGCAGGTCCATACTGAAAAAAAAACATTAAGTCCATTAACAATCTCCAAACAATTAGTTGTTTCTCAAAATATGCATTTTCGTCTGATACAGGCTCAAACAGTCTGGTTACCAATGTGAGCGTCTGGCATGAGGCTCAGAGCAGAGCCAATCAGAGCAGAGCTCAATATTATTATTTATGACTCTTCCAAATAGGGCAAAAAAAGACAATTTCATTCAAAGGACAAATAAATAAATAGACGTGTAAAAAGGTTTCCGGGAAAATTTTGCACTTTATAAAGTTACAATCCTTCAATGTAAATATCAAAAAACAATTTAAAAGATTATTTCAATGTATTCTTTGGCACCTTTAAGTAGCCTGGAAATATTTTTAGCAAAATGTGTGAGTGAATGCAGTTGCATAGTTATTCATTTGGACAACTTTAAAGCAATTTTTCTATATTTAGGTTTTTTCACCATCGTTTTCCAGATTTTCAAGTAGTTGTATCTTTGTCAAATATTGTCTTAACCCAAAAAAGTTTATTTATTTAGCTTTCAAAAGATGCATAAATCTCAATTTCTTATGATGGTGGTGCAGGGTCACATATTAGTAATCAAACAGGAAGCAGGAGCACCACTGAAATCCATAGTAGGAAAAAATACTATGAAAGTCAATGGTGCTCCAGAACTGTTTGGTTACAAGCATTGCTCATCATGTTTTCCTGTGTGTTCAACAGAAAAAAAGAGATCAATACAGGTTTGAAACAAATTGAGTCAATTATGACAGAATTTTAATTTTTGGTTTTATTTTATATATATTTTTTTTTCTAGGGAAGAGTTCATTTTGTAATCTTAACTTTTATATTTGCCCACCCTAATATGGTTTATAAAGTTTTCTGAGAGCTTGACATACAGTCACTATTAAATGTTGTTGTGCAAAAAAACAGCGGTATGGATTTGTCCTTATGCATTCCACAATGAAAATAACATATAATAAGAGTTGTAAATGACACAGGGGTGATTATTGAATTTTTGGCAGGTTAAATGTGACCCTGCCATTGAAATTCAGGCTTAAGTCTTATAATCTAAAAATGAGATTAGAAGCATCAACGTGTGATTTCACATTGATTTCAATCTTTGACATGGCCTTACTCAGTTAATATTAGATATATTAAGGTTATATTTTCACAGAATGTCCTTTACGTGTAGGATGATTATATGAATAAATCACTAAATCACAAAAAAATGACTTTAGCTGGGTTTTCAAACTGTAATTTCCTTTTATCATAGCAAGGCAGTAGGGCTTGGCTGGCATCATATCAGCTCTTAGAGAACATTAGCTTCTTGCTAATAAGTGTGCCGAACTGCTTTCCAGGTTATCTGTGGTGCGTAAACCTCAAGAACCGATATCAATGCTTGGGTTTCATTGCTATCAGTGGTTTTTATGTCTGAGGCTTATCATGGTCGTATGCGTGCATGCCTCACTATCAGATTGTCAGGAACAAAGTGGAGAGCTCATTGAAGTTGTTTTGCTATTATCATGGATTAGGTCTTATTTCTCTCCCATCATGTGTTATCATGATGGAGGCAGACATGGCTATGATTACTATTGTCTTGTGATGGGCGTTATTTTCATAGCTTAAAAGCCAGGCAGAGTGAATTAGCAGTTAAGTGATACAGTGCAGTAAATTTCTCTTTTTTTCTTTCTCTGTTTGTAGGGTAACCAGGAGGCCCCAGCCCCCCCAGAAGCAATGGCTCAGCCGTACGCCCCTGCGCAGTATCCTCCACCTCAGAACGGGTTGCCCGGCGAATACACCCACCCCGGGCAGGACTACACAGGGCCCAGCCCGGTCACAGAGCACGGGGCAGCCCTCGCCATCTACACACCAGCACAGACGCACAGCGAACCGCCTGGTACCGACAGCAGCACGCCTTCTCTCACAGGAACTAGCAGCTTACAAGTGAGTATTGCAAAACAAGTATTGCTAAACATCAAGTAGTCTCATCCAGTCTTTAGGCTGTCCCACGAGTAAACAAAACTTATTGAAAGTTTTGTTTATGTTGGTTTTAGCCAATAAGCTTTAGTTACATCACAACCATGAAACATGATTTGCTATTTGGTCATTTTTGTCATGAATATTTCTGTCAAAAGTGAAAGATGTTACATTTTAAATGCATATATCTGCTTAAAGGGGACATATCATGAAAATCTGACTTTTTCCATGTTTTAGTGCTATAATTGGGTCTCCAGTGCTTCTATCAACCTAGAAATTTTGAAAAAGATCAACCCAGTAACTTAGTCTTGGTAAACCATTCTCTGCAAGCATGTGAAAAAATAGGTCATTGAAATTTGGCTCCTCTTGTGATGTCAGAAGGGGATAATACCGCCCCTTAATCTGCACTATCCAACCACAACACTGCCTTTTAGTGCAGAGATCAGCTCATTTGCATTTAAAGGGACACACCCAAAAAACACATGATTTAATGGTGTCTTAAAAAAAACAGATTTTTGTATTCGGACAGAGATGAAGACAAAATAAGAAAGTAGAAGAGTTAGAAATGTAAAGATATGAATTACGTCATAAGCACAAGTAAAGATAAAAGCAGAGGACAAAAAGACACATTCAAAGAAGACATTATTCTCCATTTTAAATTTCTGCTTTTGCTCTTACTACGCTAGTCAGTTCATTTTATCCCACTGTAATCCATGGCTACCACATGGTTTCATATCCTAAACCCCGTGGATCCATTTACCATGGCTAACAATATCACAAACGTCTCGATGGACCACTTAACAAGGGCTGCCCAAGTGTTGTATCTGAGCACATGACAAGCACATGATAAAATAAAGAAAACTGAACGTGTGTGAGGGGAGACTGTCCTTGTGTATATGTGTTAATCAAAGACCTTTCGAATACAAAAAAAGGATAAAGAGCATTGACATTTTACTCATGAGACCGGGTGTTCTCATGTGCTTTTATTCTTTTTTTGTATTCTTTGATTAACACATACAGTACACACATACACAAAATATGGAGATGTAAATCTCAGAAGCACATTAGATTTGATATAAAGTATTTGTTAAGGATTTTTCAATGACACCCAACTTCACATAAAAAAGTCCATAACACTGATGAGAGAGGGTTTTTTGAGTAGGATTTTTTCCTTTAAAACAGCTTAAAGGGATAGTGGACCAAAAATACAAATTCTGTCATCATTACTCACTCTCATGTTGTTACAAACCTGTATACATTTCTTTGTTCTGTTGACATCAAAAGAGGAATGTTTGAAACCGATTGTGAAAATGATTGTGAGCCCCATTCACTTCCATAGTTGAAAAAATACCATAGAAGTTCCTCAAAATGTCTTCTTTGTAGTCATCAGAACAAAGAAATTTATACAGATTTGTAACAACATTAGAATGAGTAAATGAAGACATCATTTTCATTTTTGTGTAAACTATTCCTTTAAACTGAGGTAACAAAACTTAACAAAGTAGTGTTTTGTAAAGTAAAAGCTCAGTGTTAATGCGTGATCTTGTCATTGTGTCGCAAGTGGTTGAGTCATTAGTGTCCTAAAATTTACTTCACTGTCAAAAAAAAATAGTTCCCTAGCTGTCACTGGGACGGCACCCTTTCAAAAAGTTCACCTAAAGAGTACCTCAGAGGGACATATTGGTACCAAAGAGTGTATATTATTGGTAACAAATAAATTGGTATACATATCTAAACCTAATGATCAGTGGCAGCCTGTTCTTTTTTCGAGGGCGCTCGATGTGAAGTTTGTCACAACATGTATGTAGCACATCATGTGTGTGGTTCGTAATTTCCAAATATGTGTTCTGCGCGTCGAGTGATCACGTGTCTTGTCAAAATAGGTGCCTGCTGCAGACGCGTCTAAAGGGTTTATGATAAAAGAGATGCTAGCGTTTGCCAGATACTCGCATAATCTCATGCATAATCAGAGTTTACTGTTAAGGGAGTGTTTTGCGTGTATTTTGTGAACTTGAGCGTCTCTTTTATCTTAAACGGTTTTGACGCGTGTGCAGCAGGCACTTATTTTGACAAAACACGTGATGCACATGGTTCACATGACGCAACAAACACATATTTTGAAAACACGAGCAACACACATGACACTCCGAACGCTTATTTTGAATTTGCGCCCCTCGAATGAGCAGTCACGAGCCGCCACTGCTAATAGTACAAATTAAGTCCTTTTTTAAGGGTACTGTCCCTGTGAAAGCTAGTGGTCATTTTTTTTTTTTGGCATGATTCTTGTTTCCTGAATTTGTGTTCATAATATACTTATAGGAGAGAATAGGATAAAACGTCTTCATACTTAGAAAGAATGTAATTTTTTTTTTCTTTTTGGTTGAAATGTGCGTAAAGTGTGGAAATAATCCCAATTTCAGCAGTGATGCTGACAGGCCCTGTACAGACACTTGAATTCGGGTATAATCTATGGCTCGATTGGAGGATGTACTGGCCTAGCCCACAGGGGAAATTCTCTCTTTCTCCCTCATTTTCTTTCTCCCGACGGAAGATCATTAGCGGAGAAAGAACACTACACCTTAGAAAGTGGACTTTAATCGCATCAGATCACATATCAGATCACATCAGATCACAACAGCACAGACTAGATGCTTGTAACTGGGCTATAAAAGACTACTTACCTCTCTTCAAGGGTGCGTGCTAACAGTTTCCCACTACGACCGCTAAGCCGACCTGTCATATTACCTCTTGCGGATTGTCTAAACTGTGATTTGCAACTTACTTAAGCGTACCCATGCTGTTCAAAGAACCGTGATGTTGTATTATTAAGGGAACTGCATTACGTCTCGCACTTTCCCTGGCCGACTTCCCCGAGTAGTATTTTTTACGGTGTTTTGCTTAATAGAGTTTCAGGTAAAGATGCTTGAACTTAAAAATCACTGCCGCTGTCTAATTAATTGGAGCTTTGCACAACAGAGAAATGCCAGTGTGGTCTTTTTGCATGGCAGATGACAGAGAGAGTTTGTATTCCTGGCTCGGTGGGACAGAGACGGATGATGGAATCGGTGGAAAGGATGCAGGAGTGTAGAAGAACAAAAATGTATAAAGCGGCTCAAGCTAATCCCTTTAAGTGAAGCGCTGGTTGGCCCTAATCGGATGTAATCTACCTGCTTGGCAGCTTTCCAATCAGATAGTTTCAATTATGTGGTTGTAGGGGCATTCTGAAGGGGGAAGTGCTGAGTTGAGCACTTTAAAAGTGATTTGCAGATAACATTGAATGAGTGCGGCGAGAGAAAGGACTTAACGGGACTCATTCCCCACCCAACCACGCATGCGAACACAAGTAGACGCAAATGTATGCAGACGCCAGCCTCCTGCGAGGTTAAGGCGAGGAACAGGATCGAGATACACGGTACGGGAAGGCCCAAGGTGGTCGTGCATGATAATGTTCATGTAATTATTTCTTGGTGCTGCTTGGTTGCCTCGATCTTTGAGGAATGTGAGTAAAGTGCTACTGCAAAAATCGCCCCTCAGAAAAAGAAAAAAGAGTCCAGAAGTATGAATATAGAAATGTATCTAGTTTAAAAAGTGTGCTTTTTTGGTATGTTCACATGCTTGGTTTTACACAGGAGCAAATGATTATAATTGGTAACTCAATAAGATGCATGTTGTGTGGTAATGCACCATACCGATTACGTCACACCCCTAAATGGTCCATGCATGTCAATCGGTAAATCGTTGATCTTCATTTTTCCGACAGTGGTAAATGGATAAAATGTTGCTATGTAACGGTTCAGACTTCAATTGTGGTAAATGGGTGTCATAAACCTTTAGTGAGGGTAATATACCTACTTAGGGTTAATTTGGGGAGCTTTTCTTAGCTCACCATAAAATTCTCTCGTATGGATTTACTAAGCTTTTTTGGCAGGATCCACAATCTGAATGTGCTTCGAAGCCCTAATGTAAGATACTTAGCTCTTCCCAATGTTCGTCATGGTGAATGTGAGAGAGAGAGAAAGAGAGAGAGTCATAGTCAGTCTGTCTAGCCATCTACGTATACAGACAGAAATAACATCACATGCTTAACCTAAACATCTTGCAACAACATGAGCAAGCAGAGTTTGCCTCTCCGTCTCGAAAGTGGAACACTTTTAATTACTTTTCACCTCGTCTGCAGATCTTGGGAGAGCAAAGCCCTCTGAAACCTCGTCTCTAAAAAAGACAGATGCAGTCCACGCAAGCTGCAATATAATTAACATGCAATTAACACAAATTAAAAGGCAAATTGGCGCAGACGAACCCCCTGTAGATGGCTGCTTAGCGGCAACGATGAGTTAATTAGATCCAAACCTGGAGTGCGAAGTTTTGAGCGTTTACCTCTTGTCTTTTTCTTCTGGCCCGGTGTCAACTCCTCTGGAGAAGAGCTCTTCAACCCGCCACACTCAAGCGCACGAGAATCTCCCTGAATAAAGCGTGAGAGATTTTATCATTCCCGTAGTCGAGAGTGTGTTTTACAAAGCACTTTTCATCAGAGAAGCGTTGTCCTCTTATTAAGCAAAGCGTGAAGCGCATGATAAATCTACAGGAGCACCGCAATTTCTCTTCATTTTCTTCACTGTCCGTTTCTTAGCGTCACCACGTTATGACTTACATCTGCGAGCGCCTGGTCGATACATGTTCCCGTAAAGTAAGCAAATCAAAGCCCTCATCCTTCTCTCCGGCCTCCGGCACTCGGTTGGGCAGAGCAAGGAAGCGGAGGCTCTCAAAGGCCACGCTCTGCCGATCGGTAATGGGCAGGCCGACACTGTTGCGCCGCTCACCTGTTAGACATGATAGATAGCGCGGCTCTCTGCAGAGCGACTGCAGACAGACCGCGTGAATGACCGATGGCATCGGCGTGATGGATGAGGATGGGGGACCGGGAAGAGGTGCAGCCCAGGGAGCGGGGGCACTAGGGGGTAATTGCACCTCCGCTTGCCCATCCATCTGCTTGGCTTTCCATCTACCACCATCAGGCAGGGGCTACAGGCCTCCGCGGCTAGCCGACCTCAGGCGGCGTACACAAGGGGCAGGACGACAGGCTGTGTGGATCCAGAACCGACCTGTGTGCTTTATCTTAACAGGGCTTGACTGTCTACATAGCTCAGATGATTGATAGTGCCAATGTGCTGGTAAACACAGGGTACTCTCACAGAGACCCAGGAGAGCCCATTGGGAAAGTCTGTACATTAGAGAAGATGAGGAAGTTGTCAGATGGAAAAAGCAGAAGTTGGTGACCCCCTAAATTTAATGGATCAGAGGTTTTGCTATTGTTATACAGTATAACCTCTATAACAAGAGTTCAAACTTACCTTTTCAGCTTCCAAATAAGACTATAATGAATGTTTATTGACCGTGTGACATTTAGCTGTATGTTTAGCTATCTAAAAATGTGCAATAAATATGGTACACTGGGTCTTTTCCCGTTGGGCTTGTCAACTTCTGGGACATTGGAACATTTAAGCCAGTATTTACTTAGCTTTTTTCATTGCAAAACTGTATAAACTACTTTTGTGTAATGCTTAGAAGTTTTATAGTGTTCACATGGGCTTTAAAAGTGCAGAAAGGCCAAAAATTATAAAAATGAAAAACATTTTCAAAGTTCCTTACAGAAAAACCACATCAATTGTTTATTTTTTAATGATGATCATAAGTCATGTCTTGATTTTGGACCATTTTCATGTGATCACATGTAAAAACCCATGAGATGTGAGAATTCGTACATATTATACTAATTAAAAACGTACAATTATCATAAAACCCTATAATGAAATCCCACCCCTAACACCGCCCCTAACCCAAATTTCATAGGGGTCAAGGCAAATTATAAGTTTAAATTAATACGAACTAGCCAGCTCTTAAAATACGTACAAATTGTCATGAAATAGATCAGTGTTGGGGGTAACGCATTACAAGTAATGTGCATTATGTTATAATATTACTTTTATGAAGTAACTAGTAAAGTAACGCATTACTTTATAAATGTACACATTAATATTTGAGTTACTTTTTTAAAAAAGTAATGCGAGTTACTTTTCAGTTGAAATAATTTTTTTTATAAAAATAGTATACCGAATTAAACTTAAACAGATATGGGAGGCCAGAGCTTGACATTTTTGCGATAGAAATACGCAACTTCTCCGTCATATAAAACACAAGCCTCAGTCAAGTAAGAAAAAGTAACACAAAAGTAACCTAAAAGTAACCCCGGATTTCCACCGACTGCGGAACGGCTGCGGATCCGCTGCGGAACGGCGGCGGAGTCAATCGGTTTCCATTCAAGTCAATGTGTGTATTTCCACTGACTGCGCTCCAAATCCGTCACAGCTCCAGCCATCCGCACAAATACGCAGAGCTTCTATTTTTGACGGATGCCGGACAGCTCCGCAGGGCGGAGCCATGACTTTATCGCGTGATCATACCTGAATACGTGAGAACTCGTGTTTTTTTTTTATTAAATATTTGCAATACAAACATTCCAAACACACACAAATAAAGTCATTAATACAGAAACAACAAATAATAGACAAGAACAGAGCCAGGGGCAGTTTCAAATAAATACATTAAAGATAGAGCATAAATAAATGTTTTAGCAGCCTTCTTATTTTTTTAATTTTGGATGGATTTGATGTACTGCTCTGTCTACGCGAGATCTCATGTTGTGATCTAGGCTGGTTTGTAAAAACGTATAATTCAACGGCATAATGGGCAGAGACAGAACTAGGTATCGCGCGATCATCACGTGAATTTGCGAGACCTCATGGGTCCTCGTCACTTCAGCACGCAGCCGCTCTGCAACAAATGCGGATCTGGTGAGTATTGGAGCCGTAACGCAGCGGAGCTGATCTGCAGCCGCTCCGCAGTCGGTGGAAATCCGGGGTAACCTAAGTATTACTTTCCATGGAAAATAACTAAGTAACGCAATTACTGTAGTTACTTTTTTGGGGAGTAACTAAATATTGTAATGCATTACTTTTAAAAGTAACTTTCCCCAACACTGGATGTGATCACGTCGGATTCACCCCAGAAAGTTTCAGTGTGGTTTTGGCCATGTGACATTCATCTGGCTTTTCTGTCATGGGTAACATGAAGAATGTGTTAGGTTTGTGTGAGAAACAGAAAATTAAGTTTGCCTTAAAAAGCTTGACTTGACACGTGTGGTCACCATTCATAGCAAAGACAAGAGCTAGATAATACTGCAGGTAAATATTTGTATCAGGCCACCCGGTTCCCGGGCAGTGTTTTAGATTTTCTCATCCTGGCAGCTGCTGTCTGGCTCTGTGATGTTTTGTGAGGTGCTTTGAGGTTCTCCGCTGGAAGTCTGATGTGTTTAACCTGCAGAGCCCCAATCAGCCACACAAGAGTCTCCGAGCTGGAATGTGGCCCAGAGAAAGAGATAAAGAGAAATGATGCCGTACAAATGCGATTGCAGTTTCGAATCGTGCATAGGTTAGAAAAGGCAATAAACGAACACAATGAATATTTGTTTGGAGTATATTGTTTCAACAGGAATATTTTTATACTCTGGTTTAAGGTTTCTTTCTTATTTAATTTATCGCCCGTAGTGGTTCTACTGTAGTCATGTTAAAATGAAACTTAGCATTTGGTTTCTGGATTAATATCCCCGAAACTGTGGAGATTCTTGTCTGCTTGCCTTCCACAATAAATTGCGTTATTATATTTGTCTGTTAATTACAAAGAAGATGAATCCTTTAGTTTTGTAAAGGCGCTTCTGTCATGTTACTGGTGTAATTTTCCTGTAAAGACATATGTCCTCTGCAATAATGATTTTGTTCTGCGAGTTAAACTTTAAAATCTAATTTCATCTGATATTTTATCATGCCATTTTTCACGTTCTCTCTGTAATGAGTGCATAAATGAAAGCCTTGCAGGTCCAAATCTTTTGCATTTGAGTCGGTATTATGTTCTTAGCTGTGTCTACCTAATTGCATTTACTCCTTCTTTTTCGCTTATTTTCTCTTTGTCATAGAGAGAGAAAAGGGATGGAGTGATAGATATCTCATTATATCTTCATTACCCGTCACGTGATTTATTGCCGTCTCGTATGATTCATTTCTTTGTGTTTTGTGCCTAATGAGGGGGAATTTGGCCAGCCCGTTTATTGTAAATATTAAATATTTACACAAAGCACATTTGTAAGTCATGAATAATAACACAAATAATTCGAAATCGATTCACAAAACCCCCAGAAAGGGTTGATTTGTTATAAAGTTCCTCTATTTGAGTTCAGACCTATCTTGACTGCTTGTTTCATGTGGCCGAATCAAAGTGTGAAACGTCTGGATCCGTTCGTTTAGTAGCCTGCTGAGACTGACATCACACTGCAGCCCTCTGCTGATGTGACTGATGCCCGTTTTGGGCGTCTCTCCAGAGGAAGATTGGATTGCTCAGAGGTTGCTCTTTCATAGCTCAGGAGAGTTCTCATACACTCTAAAAAATGCTTGGTTGTTTTTAACCCAGGGCTGGGTCACTATTGGACAGAGCACACTGCCGGGTTAAAATGACCCAACTGCTGGGTTATTTTAACCCAACTGCTGGGTTGTTTTAACATGGTTGATTGACAATAACCCAGCAATTGGGTTAAAACAACCCAGCAGTTGGGTAATTTTAACCCGGCAGTGTGTTCTGTCCAATAGTGACCCAGCCCTGGGTTAAAAACAACCCAGCATTTTTTAGAGTGTATGTTTGAAGTATCAGCTTTGAGATGTTTCTCCTAAAGTTGCTTAGAGGAGATAAAAATAAACACAAATGAGAAAACTGTTGAAATATATTGAGTATGAATCTATGTTGTAGTGTAATGTGCCATATATATGAGATTTCTGTCATTTCTCCAGAAAAATAAAGAGGGAGGAGAGTTAAGCAAAAGTTTTTATTTGTTCTCCACAAAATGGTTTTTGATGTGTATAAGTAACAACTGAGATCACGTCTGTGATTTTTTTTTTTTGTGTGTGTTGTGTCTGGCTTTTGAAAGTTGGCTTAAATTGTTGTGGAGTAAAAGTTGTACTTGAAGAGTTTGGTTCCAAAACGCAATAAACGCCATAAAAAAAAAAAAAATGAGTTACCGCCAAAATCAGTATTGTATCAGGTCAGTATTTAAATGTAAATTCTTAATTTTACACAAAATACAATATCCGCTGTGTTATTCTGTCATCTTTTCTCCCTTTTTTCCCAAAATGCAATAAATGGTTGTCCTCCTTTTCTGCAGAATGCAATAAATCCACTTAACAAATCAAAGCGCACCATTCCACGCACTGTAAATAACTATGGCGGCACGTTGAATACACGGAATCCTAGTACCTTATCTTGTACTGCGTGATCAACAAACAAACAAAATGCCGGTTGTTTGTTCTCCCGAAAGCATCAAGGTTCTGTTATTCTAACACATTGACCCCAGGGGATCTTATGAAAAACTTTCCATTATATAAGTCAACAAAAATCGAGCAGGACCAAGACATTTTATAGCTGATCGCTGTCAAAAAAGTTTAGCGACGACGTCCCAAGTATAACCACATCAACGTGTTCTTAATATGACAAACTAAGTGTTTTGATTAATGGCATTTATGTTTATTTTTTAATCAGTGTATACCACTAGTCAACTAAATGAATATAACATGGCAAAGATGAATGCACATTTAGATATTGATTCAATGGATCTGTTTTTTATCAGATCTGCAGTCTTTTTATATCAACGGAGACTTATTAGTGGTGCTAATATTCTTATTTTCTTATCGTGGTTCTTCTAATCTTACAGTAGCATCTGATGTTTGAAAAGACCAACTCTCTCTCAAAAGACCCTCTTCTTCATCCACCACATGATTTCTCTCTCTCTCTCTCTCTCTCTCTCTCTCTCTCTCTCTCTCTCTCTCTCTCTCTCTCTCTCTCTCTCTCTCTCTCTCTCTCTCTCTCTCTCTCTCTCTCTCTCTCTCTCTCTCTCTCTCTCTCTCTCTCTCTCTCTCTCTCTCTCTCTCTCTCTCTTGAACATCCCTCTGTGGCCCAGCCAAATGTAGCTGCTTTCAGCACTTCTCTCTCATTGATCCTGCTAAGCCGAGGGAAGTTTAGCTGACATCATCTCTTCATCTGCGCTCCCATGTTCTACTAATTCATTATGTACATGAAGGTCTGATGCCCGAGAGCTGCACTCGCCATGCCTTTTCCTTCACTTAACATGTCTGCACACAACGGCTAAAAAACAAACAAGTCAATGAAGAGGCGTCTTAGGCATCTGTCAGACATTGCATCACATTTAGATTAATTATTCATTCAGTTATACACTCACCTGATTCTCCCTTAAGAGCAATTTGTTAGGTGACGTTTTCTTTTGCAGATATTGATTACAATTTAATATCATTCTCAATTATTTACATAATAAAAAATACAACTGAAGCAGAATTTTGTATAAACTAGAAGCTTTTAGTTTAATATTTTATTTTACTGTTTCTTTGTAACACAAGTTGCATGCTTCAAAATGAACAAGTGTTGCATGTGCATACTGCAGTGGGTCTTAAACTTTAGGCATGTGCACCCGTTGTATAGAGTGCATCCCTTTTTTGTTTTTTCATAGTTTTGATTAAAACAAATTTTTTGTAGCACAAGCTTGTGGTCAGTGCCAAGTCGATGTGGTTTTGTTTGTTCTCAAAGGACAGGGGAAGTGAGAAATGAAGTGAGAGCTATAACATCAAGGCTTTAGTGAGGTGAGATGAATGTGTTTGTCACAAACAACAGTCCATCCTTAAGCACAACTGTGTCACTAGCATTTCCTCCACATGATGGACAGATAAACACGGCATCCTTACGCTGACTCTCCGTCTCCTGTTCTCCCTCAGGTCTTTATAGCCGGTTGCCATTTACTTCTCAGTAAATGCATCCTCTGGTCTCTCCATGTCAGAGTTTTTCCCCCTTTAAATCTGTATCCAGACTTCCTGACAGCTTCCCCGCCACATACAAATGTCGACCGAGCGAAGTGAATTTGTAATTCCTTGCAACCTCAATTACCTCACCTTCCTCCCTGCCTTCCAATAACCTTTGCCTTCCAGGCTGTGCCTGTGTTTTAGGTAGGATCTAACCGTGTGCTTTTGTTTCTTTCCAGCAAGCGGATGACGTGGCGCAGACAGACATCTCCCAGCAACTTCAGCTCCAGCCCTCAGACTCTTCGGAGAAGCAGCAGCCCAAGCGGTTACACGTCTCCAACATTCCCTTCCGCTTCCGTGACCCAGACCTCCGGCAAATGTTCGGGGTGAGTCTTGCGCCTCTGCCAGATGGTAGCAGGTTGCGTCTCGAAGGAAGGGGCTATCATCAATTCCGTTTAGCGTCTGACAAGGACATTGATCTTATGCGTCAGTGAAAAACCGGTAGATATTGTAGTCGCAGCCTGTTTTTCCCTCCGACAAAGTTATGCATTGCTACAGTATGAGAGATATTCCCACTAAATTTTAGTGCTTGCTGAGCTAAATCTATTTCTATTAGAAACCCATCTTAGGCAAAGAAAGATAATTTCAGTATTAGTCGTTTAGTCTATCACAGTCTGTCCCTTTAAACATGACAAATGAGAACTTTTTGGCTAAACGATTTACAGTAACTGCACATGAGAGCGGTTTTGGTTTGCACGCTCGGTTTGTGACAAAGGATCAGAATGCTTGTTGTCAAGACAAGGATATTCAATCAAAGAAAGTATTGTTATACTTAGAGCAGTGACGGTATGGTAATGGTTGGTCATTATCTACTATTGTATCCACATCTACTCCACCTCAATGTAAACGCTTCCCGAAAGAATGAAAACATGGCTAATGAATGAGCTTTCTTTTGCAAACAGCTGTGCTCATCTGTCTATGTCTCAACAAGTCATGAAGTTAAACTCCAGAATACCTTTGAATTAACAGCACCCGGCTACGGCAGAGCATTGGCAGCTTGTTACTGAAGCCTACTGGCAAACATTGTTGGTCTAAGCTTGTTAAAAATCTGAGACTGTGTTTACTAAGGGCATAGTATAGCAAAGAAAAACACTTAAACTGGTGAAGGACTCTGGGTGCTGAGTCTTGAGAACATCAGTCCCTAAGCTCTTTGTTCTCGGTAAGAGAGTCTGTCCGCTCCTCTCCAAATCGGCCCGACTCCAATGTGATGAGCAGGGAGCTATGGAGTGGTCCCACTAGTAGAAGCGTAATTAATCGCGCTCTTCACTGTGGTTAAAAACCGGGAGTTTATCCTCATTAAGTTTGTGTTGGCTGACAGCTCCGATGCCAAAACAGGCATATGTGTGACCAAGTGTGTGTATGTTTGTCTGAAAAGACTGTTGTTGCAACTCTCGTTGTGAAGTCTCATAGGGACCCAGGGGTGCAATTATTCCATGCCATAGATAGACTTGTGGGAGAAAATGGGATGGACAAGCGCTGTGCCCCTGTAAAATCCCAAGAAAGTTGAGAAAAGTGGAGTCTGAGACCAAAGACATGTTAGAAAGCAATAATCAGTGTCAGAAGCATACCGGGGGTAGATCTCAAGCTAGTGATGGTATAAAATTCCCAGATGCACTTTCTCTGGGGTTTACTGGCTGTCTCCAAAAACTCCTCCAAACACTTTCTCTTAACTGCTTTATTTAGTCGACGTGAATTGTGGTTCGGCCGCATTTTTATTTAATAAGACCAGGAGCTTGTTTAAAGCAAGTAAATAGGGTTGATTTTGACTTCACATCGACTTCGAAGTTATCCAATTTCCCATTTTCTCTCAACAGTTCTTTTTAAAAGAATGTGAGTCAGCGCTAGATAAAGAAGTGACTTTTTTCGAAAAAGAAAAACGTCCGGATGCAGTGCTGTGTCCAATGTATTTTTGATGAGGCCCACAAACTTTGACACACGGTTGATGTTTAGTTCTGAGCCCATATCACATCACATCACATCGTGTCATAGACGAGCTCAGGCTTAATTTCGAAACCCTGGACCCTTTCTGATTTCTCAATTTTGCGAGATGAAAATTCAATTTAGAATGGCTGATTATGAGAACTGCAATTTTATGAGTCTTTCTTCTCATTTGAGTACACTGGCGTGGACCATAGTCAAACAAAGAGTGACAATTAAAAAGCTCCATTACCCAGCCTTATTTCAGCTTTATTTTATAATTAGAAAAAGACATTCAAAGCAATTATACAAATGAGTATGTAGATTTAATGCTAGTGTATGAAATGAGTTTTGAAGCACCACCTTGATGATTTCACATGGCGGCTGCATAATTCTGCTTAAAATGTCAGGTTCCTCCCATAATACTTGCATTGTTTGGAGTGATCCTGGTATTACAGTGTACGTGCAGCAAAAAAAGCATATCTCACTTGCTATACCAGTCATAAAAATGCTCCCCAGCGTCTGTGTTATTAAACTTGTAGTAGTGTTAGATTAAAAACAGGTATCTTTTTTTTCTGGATAAATAGACTGTTATTCCCACTGGTATTTGCCTCATAAGCTTGAATCTTCTAAAAAATAGATCACCCAAGGGAATGCCTTGCTTACCCAGAATTTTAAGGAAGAGCATAGGCCCCATACGGTTTTTACAGGCCTCTGTAATAGGTTTATAATGATACCTGCTTGATCTCCAAACAAGACTGTCTTAATGTCACGCCACTGACTCGTTTTTTAAATACTTTCACAGCAAAGGTATTCGGTGACTCACTTCAAACTGTGCAGCTGAAAGGTTTCCCTCAAGTGTGTGGGGGCACCAATAGTCTCAAACCGAGATATTGCATTGATCATAATTTCACGTCCACCGGTATTAAGGAGATGATATGGACTGTGGTAGTGATTTCCAGTTCGGTGTGGGAGCCGGTAAAGATGGCCATCCTGGGAAATATTTTTCAGCAGTGCCACAAACCCATTAGGTTGGGTTAAAATCATTACCATGCGCTGACTTTGGTTAGAGTGAATCGCGAGAGGGTTCACGCTGAGATGCAAATGCTTGCGTTTGATGTCGGCCTTGGCAGAAAAAAGTGTCTTAATTTGAACAAACGAAGGGAATCGTGTCAAGAAGCAGCTGTTTGGGATCGGCTGTAGAATTTGAATTGGGCTGGAAAACAAGCACAGAGGCGCGAATCGCAGCCGGCCGAAACAAACAGGGGGTGTTGCGCTAGATTAGAGCTGGCTGAGCTTTCCTTCTCATCACAAATGTGCACATACGCAGTCCGCTTTGGGTATTCCTCGCAGCTGGGCGGATGAAAGGCGGCTCTTCTTAACCTTATTAGTGACCCAGACCCTCGATCAATCCCATTGAGCCGTGGGTGCCTGGAAGGCCCATTTCTCCCCTGTTGTGCTGAAATGAAGCCGATGCGGCCTGCTTGACAAGGTAATTAGTTTAAATGAAATAATACAGCCATTTTAGACAGCAATTAAAACCTGCTTTCATTCCACCCATTAGGGGAACTTAAGGTTGTGCTTTCATTCCGCCGTGTCCCGTAATGAAGCAGGCCGCGCTAAATGGAATGAAATCCTTAACGCCGGCTGCCCGTCACTCCTCTCAGGAGACCACCAAAGTACAAGAGAGAAATGCAAACAGAACCTTTATCACACGTGCCACTTTGTACAGTCGCTCTAATTGGTGTCTTAGACCTCCATATAAACACTCATGCATCCTGGCTCTTTTTATAGCGGTGCACCCCGGAGTCTACATCTTCCCTTTCCATCCAACCAATTATTTGCGCTTGAACCGAATGTTCCAAATTACTACCTTACGAAGCCGTCTCCTCCTTCGACTGAAGGAGCGGTGACCTTGCCTTGCGCTGGCATGTTTGTTTATTTATTGAAAAAAGCCAAGGTCTTCTTGTGGCACTCCCTTACCAAGGCTCCTGATTAGCATAGAGCAAATAGGGTTAACGTTGGATCACTCTGCATTCCGTGCGGCGAGGGAGGTGTTTATCACTCGTAATCGGCCCAAAGCCTTTTGGACGCATATACTGTATAGAATTCAGTCAAAGGCCAACTCTGGCAGAAAGTTCGGGCGCTTTTGTTGGACCCCAGCCAGGATGCGAATCCATTTGCTGCGTTCAGTCATCGAATGAAGCTTCCAGACAAAGCCTTATCTCAGAGGGAGTGGTCAATGTCTCATGCTTAATGCTAATTAGGGAATAAAAATGAGAGATTGGGCGTTTCGGGTCCGTAAGAATGACAATCAGATAAAACCGCAGAATGAAGCGCAAATAGCCGGAAAATAATAACCAAAGTGACAGGTAATTACGAGAATGGTATTCGTCACTGAGATAATAAACAAATATATGGTTTATCATCAGCGATGATGGCTGCTCTATATCCAATTATCCTTTTTAATTGAGTCGGGGTGTTTGGTGTTAAGTCGAGCCAGAAATACCCTCTCCTGTGGCTTCGGACGGCTTTTATCTGTCAAAAACACCACAGAAAATAACAAGCCGTACCGTGCCATTAAGAGCATTGGTGCATACACAGCAGGACGGTGCTGTGATCTTTTGAAGTTTGCCTCCATCAGCAATATGTCCGGCTCATTCCCAGAGCTCAGGCTCTAGAGACTTCCGCCATTCCCAGAGCTCAAAGTAGCATGTTTGGGTGGCCGGCCATCAATAAAAGCCTATCGGTTGCAGTGTTTAGATATCAATTACATAATCTGATTATTTCGAGCAATTGCGTGTAGACTGTAATATTCGCGTTCTTAACTCTTTTTACAAAGTTACCCAAAGCGTTCCTGTAGCTCAAATGTTAGAGAATTGTATTAGTAGCTGTAAGTCACTTTGGATAAAAGCATCTCCCAAATGCATACATGTAAATCTCTAAAGAAATAGTGGGGTAAAGGTGTTGTCGTAGTATATGTGGGCAAAACATGTATTGTAGTTCTTGCTCTCAATCTGTTGATCCAACCTGGACTTTAAACTCCACAATTAAAATCGGATTCAAAATTCTTAATTGGTATCCAGTTGTATAAGATTATTTATAAAATGCTGGGTTATTTTCAACCCATCATCGAGTCAAAAAGGGACGAACCCAGCCCACTGGGTTGTAATTTAACCTATGCTGCATTGTTTTAACCCATTGTTGGGTCAAATGTAAATATATTCTGGGTTAATTTAACTCAACGACTGGTTTCTTTCCTTTTTGAGTCAATGCTGGGTTGAAACTAACCCAGCATTTTTTATGTAAGTGTATTTATAGTGGAGAAAATTGCTGAATTTGGGTGTTGCCTCGGAGCAGCTTCTTTTGTGGAAGAGAATTTGTCATAATTTGTCTTTCGTAATATAACCTATATGTCAGTGCATGCAAACTATGTTGGAGGAAAAAACTTTTCTTAGGCAAATCATAAAAGAAATATGCAAGCCAAGCATAGCGCTTTCACGCTGAGAGATTGACTTAGCTGACTGTGAAAAGCATTGCTAATCACCACCGTTTTTCAATATTTTACTATGTTCTTACCTCAACCTAGACCCATTTATTGTTTAGGATCCAAACAGGGATGAATTTAGAAACCACCAAACACTTCCATGTTTTCCCCTATTTAAAGACTGCTACATGAGAAGTTACACAAGTAAGTATGGTTGCACAAAGTAAAACATGGCCATTTTTAAGCAGATAAAAAATGAGAACTATATTGTATGGCGGAAGAGCACTTAGTTTGCAGCACTTCGACCTCGGCGTGCAGTAACATCATCACTCATAACTACTCCCCCTGTTGCTCAAACTTCCGTCAATATTACTGCGCCCGAGGTCGGAGTGCTGCAAACTAAGTGCTCTTCCGCCATACAATATAGTAATAATTTAATTTTATCTGCTTAAAAAAATCACCACATTTTATTTTGTGCCACCATACTTACTATTGTAACTACTCATCTAACAGTCTTTAAATAGGGAAAACATGAAAGTGTTTGGTGGTTCCTAAATTCATCCCTGTTTGGATCCTAAGGAATGAATGGGGCTAGGCTAAATGCTAACACATTCACAACACGCTGTACAAAGATTAAGTGCACGCATTGAAAAAATACAGGTATTTATTAATTCGTCTAAGTTGAGGTAAGAACATAGTAAAATATTGAAAAACTGTGGTGTTTTCCTTTAAAAGTAACAATGTAACTTTATTGTCTACAGTGAGTGATGTAATTTTGTAACACAAAACCTTTAAATGTAAAGTTCTCCAATACTGATCAATTGTATTCATCATCAGTATAATTTGCTTGTCGTGGTAAGGATACATGCAAAGAGGTTTCCATTGGGTTTCTATTTTAGTTCCTATACAATCAAGTGCTCAAGTTTCCTGACAAAGAGATGACTTCTAATTACTCTTTCCTTTCCCTCTCCTGTCTCTTTCTCTCTCCGCAGCAATTTGGGAAAATTTTGGACGTAGAAATTATTTTTAACGAGCGGGGCTCCAAGGTAAGTCTGCTGTCACATCATACCTTTTTTCCCCACAGGTCTTCTCTTCCCTTCACGAGCCGAATAATTACAGCTCTTACCGAGCAGCCGCGCAGTGACTCGAACGTCACACGTTCGCAGGCACGTTTTGGAAAGGCAGCTGCGCGGAGAGACAGCAGAGCGGTTTCGGCTGAGTAAGAGTCAGCGCGCCCGGTTATAATTCAATGAAATGAATGTCCGACCGATGCGTAGTGATTCTTCACTTACAGTAGAGCTTTCTTACAGTAATAAGATTCAGCTGTTTAAGTCTGCGGTCCTGCGTTGGAAAGCGGGTTATATATAGCCATTCCTCTAGATATATGCTACAGCTGGTCTCAAAGGAAAGTGACATTTTGCTGAAGAGAACTTATCTCACCTGCTTCTAGGTGACGAGTGCAGGGTGAATTTAGCGAACAAACCGTCACGGTGTAGCTACTGAACTGAAGCGCTGCCGCTTGAAAAGCTTTTTATAGTAGGCCATTCAAATTCCTATTCAATAACTAATGTACCAAAAGCAGTGAGCTGTCTTGCTGTCTGTCTTTTAAGGCAGCATCAATGATTTATTTATTTATTTATTTAATGGCAAAAGTGAACATTCATACAGTATCATATGTGTGTTCCCTGAGATTCGAACCCATGACCTTTGCTAACCAAATGCTTTTCCAGCTGAGATACAGGAACACCTATGATCAATTATGAACAGTTAATCAGCAGTGTTCTTGTAGCTCAATTGGGGTTAGTAGTGCAAAGGTCATGGGTTCGATGCCCAGAGAACACAGATACTGATAAAATTGGAAGTCACTTTGGATAATAACATCTATCAAATTTGCAAATGTTAAAGGAAAACAACACCGTTTTAAATATTTTACAACTTAGATGAATTAATACATACCTATCTTTTTTCAATGCGTGCACTTTTAATCTTTGTACAGTGCTTCTTGAATGTGTTAGCATTTAGCCTAGCCCCATTCATTCCTATAGCTCCAAACAAAGGTTTTATTTTGTGCCACCTTACTTACTCGTGTAACTACTCATGTAACAGTCTTTAAATAGGAAAAACATGGAAGTGTTTGGTGGCTTCCAGATTCATCACTGTTTGGAGCCATAGGAATGAATGGGGCTAGGCTAGATGCTAACACATTCATGAAGCGCTGTACAAAGATTAAAAGTGCATGCATTGAAAAAAGATAGGGATTTATTCATTTGTCTAAGTTGAGGTAAGAACATAATAAAATATTGAAAAACGGTGGTGTTTTCCTTTAAAGGGACTGTAAGTAGGATTTACCCCATCTAGTGGTGAAATTGTTTTTTGCATTCAAACGAACAGTGCTCTCTAGCACCTCGCCTTTCCAAATGCGTGTTGCAACTACGGTAGTCGTTATGTAATCACTGATCTCCTTGTCCGTTGCAGCTGGTTCACATTTTTTGAATGAAAACGCGTTGTGGAAACGCGTTGGTAGGCTAGTGCTTTTTGTCCCTCTCTGCTATCATAGTTTATCAATACGGCGAAACGACATGGAAGCCTCCTTTGACTTACCCGTTCAATGTAAGTAAAGAGGAGAAATTCTAAGCTTACAAAGAAAAGTCAGATCATTGGCAGACGTCATTTGACACCAACAAGGACATTATGAATAAAGACATTGGTTTTGATTAATAAAACACGTAAAACCCTACTTACTGTCCCTTTAAGGAAAAACAGGACATACATATGGGTTAAATCCCAAACGTGATTATACTATTTTTATTGATACCTTTTTAATGGACATTATTGCTAATTATATATAATTAATTATTTCATTTTTCAACTGATCACAATGCATTTGATCAACTTCTTTCATGAGTTGCCGCCTTATAATATGGCCAAAATGTGCTTATTAAGTTAAGAAAAGCCTTCACAAAAGTGTCTCCATAGCCAGCTCACTCGGTGCTATTTAAAACACAGTGGCTTAGCTCTCCAGCAGTGTAAGCGAATTAAATCCGCGATAAAAGGAAGAACAGCAACCGTTATGTTGAACACGGTAGCGCGAAATGTCAGGAGGATTAATTTTACGCCCGGTTCCTTTTTTTGACTTTTCCGTTTTAATCTTTCCTCGCGGCCCAGGGCTGGTCTTTATTTATGCCAGACGCTATGAAGGAAGATCCCACGTATGCATATCATACTAACCGTCCTCCCAAAGCAATTACCATGGCGTACTTGCAAAGTGTGTACAGTATGAACTAAAAGACCAGGGCTTGTTCCTCGCTCCTGTTTGCTGTGCATACCTAATAGCTATTCCGGATATGGCGGTTGGGATGCAGTTGGCCATAACTCACCGCTGACAGCAGAGGTGGGGGTGCAGGGATAGAAAGGACTCTTCCCAGCTAGAGCGCAGGAGCGAGCTGTGTGCACTCCGAGCCGCTATATGGCCTTGGCCTTACTGTAGTTTATATCAATTACAGGAAATTGAGAATTTTTGTGGTTATGATGAAGGACAGTATTTTAGTTATGTTGATATGACAGATGCACCAATACACCTTTTAATATTAAGCACTTTCATCACTGTTTAATATATAATACTGTTTTTCCTGTCTTTCCTTTTCCTAAAAAAGTTCTAATTTCAGCTTCTACTAATGAATAAAAAAATGTGTCCTCTTGCAACCCAGTGACCTTTCTCTTTTCCTCTTTTCTTGCTCATTCTCCATTTAAATCTTCAACCTCTCCTCAATCCTCTACTGGGTATCCTCTGATCGCATCATCTCAGGGTTTTGGTTTTGTAACTTTTGAAACAAGCGCAGACGCAGACCGTGCACGGGAGAAACTAAACGGTACAATCGTAGAGGGACGCAAAATCGAGGTGCTTTCCTAATCTAAATATCAATACTCCATCACACAACCCCACCCCATCCTCGTCCCAAACCTCCACCCTTCCCATGAGAACATAAACATTGCCTGTTCGATTGAACCTGCTCTCATTTCCCCAGCTACCGCTGCCTTGAATCACTAATGCTGAGTTTGTGCTGCATGTCGCATGTATTGCATGTGTCTTTTTAGTTATGTGTACTTTTGAATTAATAGTAGCAAAGTTGGTGTGTGTGTTTATGTGATATACGATAAGAGCCTTTCTGTGTTATAATGAAATGCATGCCATACAGTTTGATCCGTTCTGCTTTATGTGCAAGTTTATTTTAAAGGGGCTTTTTGATCATCACTCGTGAAAATACCCAGTACTTGAATGCGGCGTCTCTGAAATATACATTTTCTTTAGCGGAGATATCAAAGACATGTCAGCGTAACTTAAATTCCCACTTGTTTATCCCAAACATCCAAGGTTTATGAATGTCTAACTTGAGGACACATACTCATCTCTCTCTCTCTCTTCCACATTCGCTCAGTCTCTCTACAGGGCTATTAAGATTTTCTACAGGACAATTAAGATAATTCATGTAATGCACAAACAATACTAAGACCTATATATCAAGGGAGAGTGGAGGCCAGTTGTTTCCTCAAGCTAAATGACCTCCATGGACCCTGTGGAACGGAAAGCTATTAACGCTAATTAACATGAGGGTGAAATACTAACATGGCTTCTGTTGCCAGCGGCCATGTTTAAATTCCTCTGGCACCTCCAAACTATCAACAAGCTGCCCGGCCTCTCCGTGTGTTTTACGCGCAATGAGATGAGCTCGTACCGAACCGGCTCCTCCTTCTGAGGTTAAATTTAGTGCTCATGAAGTCGCAGCCTCGGGGTTGTAGGATCTGGGAATATGTAGAAGTGTCTAGACAATGTGGTAGATGAAATTGCACCCAAAGCCTCAAGGAAGCTCCACCAGCTTGGCTTGTGGGGAATTCCAATATACTCTGGGTTTCATTAAACCGATTTCCAGACTTGCTCTGTTTCATTACACGTTGAACCAGATGTCATCATGCAGTTCTTCAACAAACAGCCAGGATCAGATCTTACATCCTGCAGGAAAACAGAAGATGAGAGCTTGATGGATCACTTTCATTTTTAGCGTCATATAATTTTTCATCCGATAATTAGAGCATGTTTTTTTTTTACTTTGCCAAAAAGCATGAACCAGATTTTTCTAGCGCTCGTGCCTGTGTAACATCCCAGTAACATTGAGTTTCTCTTCTTATACTTTGTTTGCATTCTTTATGCAGGTAAATAATGCAACGGCACGGGTAATGACGAACAAAAAAGTGGCCAACCCATATACAAACGGTAAGAGCTTGTTTATTTTTCACTGCAATATTTATTAAAATGCATTGTGTACGAGTGTTCGAACCTTGCAGTGTAACTACAGGTGTTGTTTTATACTCACAAGGCATGTTCCACTAAGTTTAACCCTCAAGAGATCCTTAAAAAAAACTTACGGAAGTGTTCCTAAGGCCAAAAAATGTCACCTTCCCAAAAACTGCTCTAAAAATGTCATACATCAATATTTTTTATCATTTTAAACGATTCAATCTTTAAGGACTACTTCTGCCTGAAACATACATATAATCATGGAAGTTTTAACCCTTTATATGCCCATTTGTTTATATTAACCCTTGCTTTTTTAACAGATTTTTTTTTTTCATTTTAAACTATTCAATCTTTTAGAACTACTTCTATCTGAAACATACATATCAAATATTCATTAAATTTGTGGAAATTTTAACCCTTTATATGCCCATTTGTTTACATTAACCCTTGCATTTTTAACAGAAAAAAAAATTTTTTTTTTTTCATTTTAAACTATTCAATCTTTTAGAACTACTTCTGCCTGAAACATAAACATCAAATATTCATTAAATTTGTAGAAATTTTAACCCTTTGTATGCCCATTTGTTTACATTAACCCTTGTTTTTTTACAGAAAAAAACTAAAAAACTAAATATTTTCCAAAAAACACATTTGAACCACCATGTGATTATTATTATTATTATACCCTGGGATGGGTCACAGATTGGTAGAAACATTGATTTTGATGCATTGTTATTTTTTGAACAAGGTCAGATTTTATAAAAAAAACTCACACTTGTGATCCTAAGGCCAAAAAATGACACCTTCACAAAAACTTTTCAGTAGCAATGTGGTCCGCAGAAAACAGCAAAAATTGTGACATTTTGATGAATGCATGAAATGGTAAAAATAGCGCCACCTGGTGGACAAGTATAAAAATCAAAACTTGAAGGCCAGTAGTTCAAAATTATATATTGACATTTTTGTATTAGTATTAGTTTATTTTAAGATAAATGGGGTGTCAAAAATGGTAGTTGCAATGGTTTTCAATGGGGCATTTTTTGTCCCAAGGATCACGTGTGTCGGTTTTTGTGTAGCTTAGCCATTTTAAGCTAATAAAAAAAACTGAAACCAAAATTTTAACATTTATCAAAAATGATTAACCTCTGGCAATTGTGGGCAATATTTAGTCATCACAGTCAAGATGGTTTAAAAATCAAAATGGCACAAAATGTCCCTAGGACCTCTTAAGGGTTAACAAAAGTCTTTGGGATGGTTTCCCAGACAGGTATTAGCTTTAACCAGAACTAGACCTTAGTTTAATTAGGCAATATAACTAGTTTTAACAAACATGCCTTACTAAAAACATTACTTTTGCACATTTTAAGGCATAACAAAGGGCACTGATGTATTTTAAGATATGTCAGCGAAATTTGTTTTTAGTTTGGAAAGCTCTTACATCTAATCCCTGTCTGGGAAACCGCCCCTATATCTATTGTTTTATAATTCACAAACCAAAAAAATTAGTTTGAAAAGCATGCTTGAGCAACTTTTTTTAAAATAAATGCCTCTCGGTTTAATATTTGTCTATCTCATACATTTTTAAGTGCCCCTGTAATGTCCAAATATTTATATATGCTGCTGTATTAGGCTGCCACGAATGATTTGTGAAACATACATTTTGTTTCGAACTATAAAGCACATACAGAGAGAGAGAGTATTCCTTTATGCTGTTCACAAAGCTCCAAGGGAGAGCTTAGCTGATGGGGATCAGGGTAGAGAAAAAAGCCAGGGCTCATTCCACACAGGGGTCTTCACGGGGTCCAGAGCTCTTGCACTGATACCCAATTCCCTCTGCTTGGAATGGAGAGAAAGAGAGCGGATGAAAGGATGGAATATTTCGGCAGCGGTATAGACCCCCCATCTCTGTTTCACTCACAGCCAATGGGGGGTGAGGAGAGGCTATTTTACGTCCCCCATCGATCACTGACAGTACATTGGACAGCGCTCACTATCTCATTCTCTCTCCCGTTCGGATTCTGTATCTCTCTCCCTCTCCAATATTGCCGCCCACTGACTCCTCCTCTAACTTAACGTCCCCTTAAATATTTCCCTGTCACGTAAAATCCCCACCCTCCTTCTTTTGTTCTTCTCGCCTCCCTCTGAATCCATACTCTTTATCCCTTTCTTTAAAAATTCCAGCGATCCCCTGATCCCACTCAAGAGTTAATCGGCTAAGGAAAACCCTCAATTCGAGAACAAAAACTCCACAGGTCATGGCAATAAGCATTAGGATCTAATTCTCTTTTCCCCTGTGTATCACTTTACAGGCTGGAAGCTGAATCCAGTGGTGGGAGCCGTCTATGGTCCTGAATTTTATGCAGGTAAACTGCATTTGAGTGTTGTGGTTGCAGGGCCTCTATACAAGACGCTCGTGTTCTTTGATGTGCTGTTATTCGGATGTGCTTTGATTTTAAGATCAAATTCGGAGATGGGAGCATCAGATAGACACTTAAGAAATTATTCTTGCAGCTGAAAGCTTACACAGCCCATTTGATTCGGCTGTATTATGGCTGTGTTGATCTGAATGAGTTCTCCCATCATGCACTGCATTAGTGCCTTTTACAAAGAGATAATCAGCAGGGCTATCATTCCCACTCACAGCTGCTGAGACGAAGTTGTGATATCGGCTTGAACTTTTTTTTTTGCTTAAAGTAAGAGAAAAAAGCGGGGTTTTTTAATGTAATTTTTATTTTTTGTTTGTTCCCCGCCACCCCTCGATTTTTGATTTCTTTATTGCCACGAGTTGTTTGAGCCTTTTGCATCCTAATGAGGGGGAAATGGTATTACAGTATTTCATTTGGAAGAAGTGCTGAGCACATTGCGGCACCTTAACGGCCTGCCTTTTTGCTCATTAGACTAAAATCTGTTCGTTTCAGGACAGCTTTACTGCAAAACTCTAAATAACCATTGGTGACAGAAAACAGTCATTTTTCATTTTTATCTGACACTTTTTCCCTGCCTACCCTCCCTCTCCACCCTCCCTTCTCCGGTTCTGGCATGCATAAACGTACAATCAAATACACAAAAACCACACAGAGCGCTCGCATGTCCTGCGTGTAAAAATGCAAATACGCCACAAAGCAATCCGACGCGTGTAAAATGTTTATGCATGCTTTTACTCAAGTATGCGCTGAAACGTTAATGTAGGATCGCGCATGCATGCAATTTCTTCTCTGATCACTTCTCCATACACATGCCTCCCATGTGAACATGCAGTTTCCCAAAACATCCCATCAAATCAGATTTACTGTGGTCCAGCACTTCAGCGGCTTGGCTTCGGAAGCCAGCGCGCCTGATTTATTGGATGCTAATTTTTCAAGTCGTCTTAACATGCCTCTAAAGTTTGCCAAGCCTAAACGACACCATATGCCTCCTCGCATCCCCAGGGGAAAGCCAGTGGAGAGGCTACAAAATGGAAATAAGATATAGATTTCTATTGCTAGGAATGGAAACGCCCATTGTGGCGTCCGAAACGGACCCAAGCGTGCCCCTTCGTTCCCTCCCGCGGAGGGGAAGCTTTCACGTAAAATAATTATGACTGCATTTAATGTACTTTGTTGGGGGTGGGGCGGGACTGAAATCGGATGTAAAGGTGATTAATCACTGTTTATCAGTCCGAGTTTCTGTGCGGGAGATCAGCGGAATTGGGCACCATAAATCGTGCGCTGCTGACAGCGCACTCCGTCTCCATTCGTCCGGGTGCTACAGGTTTATTGTCCTCAAATCCCATTCAGTAGAATGACTGATGAGGGCCGCCGACTGCCTGCTTTTAACCTCTTCCAGGGAAGTCGGGAAAGCAGAAAGCATACTCTCCCTCCCTCTTTCTCAATCCAACGCTACCTTTTTCACAGGCCGAATCGCCGGTGCCGTCTCTCGCTGCCTCTGTATATTCCCTCGGCGAATATCGCTAATTCTGTTTCTCTCTTCGTCTAAGCCTGGGGTGTTTTCCATCTGCCCTTTTCTTTTTCACTTTCTCTATGTTTAAATCTCAATATATCCTGTCTCTCACTCTCCCCCAGGCTCTAAGTAGCGCCAACGTCAAAGCTAAATTAGAGATGGAGACGCGGGTCTGAGGCGCTAACCGCGTGCCGGAAACTTAATTGTATAATCTGGGGGCAGCTTTCCTCGCCTTACTCAATCCGTACTGGGAATGTGTGCGTGAAGGACGCGGTTAACGTAATACTGATTGATTGACAGCACTTTTAGCGAGTGTATTTGGTCTTTGGAAGCATGTTGAGACAAATTGCAAATAATACAAAGTAGATGGTACGGGGTTGTAATTGTGAGATGTTTAACTGAATGATTGCAATGCTTAGATGCATTACCACCGACGTTCCTGTTGTTTCTGGCCTTATTGAAGCTTTTAGCCATGCCACACAAAAATAATAGCTGTGTGTCGCCATTTTATGCCTTTTCAATTACAAAACCACTAAAATAGATCTATAATTGAAATGAAGTAGCCTAATTACAATATTAGAAGTAGCTAAAAAATCCTTTAATCTAGCGATGGTGTAATTTTCATCATGATATGGGTTTATTGGTGGTTTGATTATCTAAAGGCACTTTACAATAGAACGCCGTCTACGACCGACCCTCACCCAGTGATTTTCAAGCTCACCGTATTAAAGAAGCCAGTCTTGCAGTAAATGAAAGAGTCCTGAGGGTTTTGGAGATGTAATTGCCCCCCTTATCCAAATAGCCCAATGGGACGCTTTCCACCGCTAGCAGCCCCAGATAAATTCAGTGGTGTGTGACCGGCTGTGGTCATTCTCAGTTTTTTCTGGTAAGCCTCTTTGTTTTTGCACATTTTTGATGTGCAGATTTAAACCCTCTCCACTGGAGTGACCAAAGCATGGTCTTTTTTTCTAAAACAGAAACATATGATAGCTAATAGGATTTATGCTCACGTACGCTTTTGCTGTTGTGTGTTGGCTTTATGGGGTGTCACAACTGGCTGGAATGATTTATAGCTTATTATTGAATCTTTGCTGCGTGCAGACCCATAGCTCATTATGAGATTATATTTATGTACGTCATGGCACAATAACATACACACGCAGAATCAAAGGAAATATAAGAGCATTGCCTATGATTTGAATTTGGGATAAATTGACCATGGCCCGGCGTATATCTGAGACGAGGACCGTTTGGCATATTAACACAGACCCTATAGCTTAAAAGGGACAAATTAAAATGTCAACAGCTCTGACTCTATATCAAAAGGAAAGAGCAAACACCTTACCTAGAGCCGTATGTTTTTCTTTTACTTCTGATGAAGGGCCTCACATAAAAGATCGGGTTTATTGTTTGTTTGTTTATTTGTTTGTTTGTCTGAGAGCAGATACAGAATTAAAATGAAAATTATAGCAGTCATATCAAATATCCATTTCACTGAATGTGTTTACTGTGCAAAAGTCTTAGGCCACCATGCTATTATTAGATGTGTTGTTTTTGCAATTGAATATTGATCATTTATAATTATTTCTTAGTCTCTTTATAAAAATACAACCAGAAAGTATGTGTATGTAGTATTAAAAACAGTATAAAAGGATAAACTGAAGTATCAAGTATTTAAGGTAAACTCCCCTTCCACTTGAGTAACTGCAATCTCTTAAACCTAACCAAAACCTAATCCTATTTCTAATCGAATGACTTCAGGACTTCAGTTTTCTCCAAAAAGCTCAAGATGTGTTTTGTGCCAAGAGAGGTCACACAAACTTAATACTGACTGATGCATGAAGAAGACATTTAGTTCTGAAAATTGTTTTTTTTTTCTGTTTGTATCTTAATAAAACGATTGAAAAATAAATATGGATGGACATTAAAACTTCTGGTGATGGTGGCCTAAGACTTTTGCACAGTACTGGATGTGCTTGCATGCCAAGCATTGGGGAAGAATTCAATGTGATCTTTCACTGACATTGAAGGCAGTGGGTTGTCTCAATTCAGTATTTGCTAAATGTGCTCTTACCACATATATCTGATTAAAAAAACTCAGTCCACCTCATTAAAAGTACTATCTTTGACATGACTATTAATGGACTGCCTGCTTGGGTGGCGTTTGTACAGTAATGATCAGGAGTAGGTGGAGGGCTCTGTTTGGGGTTATTAAATAACAGAAGGGGGTCTTGTTTGGTCCAGAGACACTTAGGAGGGTGTCCGAGGTGTTGGTGGTGCATGAATTAGAGAAAGAGCTTTCGGGGCTTTGCTGCTGTGGCGTTTTGCTTGCACAGTATTATGGGTACTTATTGGCTCATCAGGGCATTGAAGGTTAAAGAAAGAATTGGGGTGTAACATTCTGTCCTTTTTATACTTTCTCCTCTTTTCTTTCATTGTACGTTCCTTTTTTAGTTATAAAGTATGATTATTTGGATGAAGAAAATGAACCCTACTTTTCGGAGCATTAAGATTTTGTGAAATTTGGCATTTCCTCACCCAAAGTTCATCACTGTGATGCAATAAAATGACATTCTCATTACTTTTATGGGGAAAAGAGAGAAATATTGCGGTTGTATTTGTTATACTGCCTCTGTATGCAGATTTAGATAGAAAATCATCTTTTCCTGACTGCAGTAATGAGAATCTGCATTAAAAATGTATATGATGTTATATAATATAATGTGAATTTGAAGCAATGAAAATCGCTATTGATAAATAAAAGAATTCAAAAACTATATATATATATATATATATATATATATATATAGCCGATATAAATATACAGTACTGGGTAAAAGTCTTAGGCCACCACCACCAGACTTGTTGTTTTAAAAGATTAAATGTCCATCCATATTTACAGTATTTTTCAATCCATTTTTTTTTTTTTTTTTTGAGGACTAAATGTCTTCTTTAGGCATCGTCTGTGTTTGGTGTGACCTCTCTTGGCACTAAACACATCTTGAGCGTTTTTTAACAGAATAAAGTAAAAAGACTCATTTTTTTTAATTAGAAAATAGGATTTAATTTTATTTTGGTTTAAGAGATCCTGCAGTTTCCTGCTATTGCTCAATTGGAAGGGGAGTTTACCCTAAAAACTTGACACATCAGTTTATATATATATATATATATATATATATATATATATATATATATATATATATATATATATATACGACAATCCCTTCTGTTGGGTTATAACTCAACCTATGCTGGGTTGTTTCAACCCAAAATGCTGGGTTACTTTAACCAATTGTTGGGTCGAATATCAACATTTTGACTCAACTGCTAGATTGGTTTCTTTTTGACCCAACACTCATTCCAAAGTATCCAGTAGGATGAAACATAACATCTACATATATTTTTATTAAATTCCTTCATTCATCCAACTTTCCTTCTCTCTGTTTCACATGCCTGAATCTTTCCTAAACAAGCGCATAGTTGAATTATCTCTCAACACTCCGCCTCCTCTTCCAGGGATGACCCTGAATTGTCCCAGCTCTCCTCCGGGCAGGGTCTGGCCCTAGCGGTGGTGTGAGGCCGGGGAAGTGTGTGGGGGAGAGAGATGAGGGATGGAGCCAACCTGTGATTGCTACTCAGAACAATCCTCTCCATCTGCTCTCGCAGACTCGCGTGCCAGCACCTTGTGTCTCACCTACAACAGCCTACCATCTCCCCTGCCTCGCACACACCCCTCCAGTACGGGACAGCAGCCAAACACGCTCTCTCACAAACCCCACGCTCAAGGTTTCAGAGACAACCACAACAGAGAGATTTCCCCCAGACAAGGATACCTTACCGTCTCTTTCTCCCTGCATTTAGATTAATGTGACTCCGTCTCTACATTTGGTTGAGGGGTGCAGACACATTTAATGTCATTTTTGGGTATAAGGATAGAAGTACTGTATTGGGTCGCCACCTGATGTCCGGTGTAATGTTTGGGACCTGGTACAAAACCTCCAATGGAATATAGATTAACTACCTTTAAACTTGTCCTTGTTGATGTGTTATGTGTCAGGTTAACACACAGTCAGAGTTGTTTCAAAGCCGCTATCATTGTTGTCGCTGAGCATGGTTTAGCATGCCAGTGTGATGTCACATTACAGACTGAAAGCTGATTGGTTGTGACAGGTGCACCTTTAAAACCAAAAGCTTATGTCACCTGTTTGTCAGATGTCTGTTGTGCTTTATCCTCTGACTCTATGTACCTTTCTCTTTGTTTCACAGTGACAGGTTTTCCCTATGCCACCGCAGGAGCGACTGTGGCTTACAGGGGCGCTCACTTGAGAGGCAGAGGACGCGCCGTCTACAACACGTTCCGCGCTGCGCCCCCGCCACCTCCAATTCCCACTTACGGAGCGTAAGTCACCCTTCACCTAAAAAAATTAACAATCTCATGGCAATTCGTAACCCCCGTTTTACAGGGTGGCTATGAATATGTACAATCTCATTCATGCGTTTCGCACCAGTGATGTTAGATGTAGGGGCGAGGCTTGGGGTGGGCCTTTATTTTTGCTTTATTTCTAATAATCGTCCATTTTTCTACATTTCACATCACATGAAGTCATACACTGTCAATTAAAATAGTAAAAAAATAGTCCCAAGCTGTCACTGGGGCAGTGGCCTTTAAAGGGACAGTACCCTTTAAAGGGATACTCCACTTTTTTTGAAAATATGCTAATTTTCCAGCTCCCCTAGAGTTAAACATGTGATTTTTACTGTTTTGAAATCCATTCAGCTAATCTCCGGGTCTGGCACTAGCACTTTTAGCATAGCTTCGCATAATCTATTGAATCTTATTAGACCATTAGCATTGCGCTAAAAATAAGAGTTTCGATATTTTTCCTATTTAAAACTTGACTCTTCTGAATTTACATTGTGTACTAAGACCGACGGAAAATTTAAATATGCTATGCTAAGCTATGCTAAAAGTGGGACCGCCAGACCTGGAGATCCACTGAATGTATTCCAAAATGGTAAAAATGAAATGTTTGACTCTAGGGGAGCTGGAAAATGGGCATATTTTCAAAAAAAGTGGAGTGTCCCTTTAAAAGGCCCCTAATATGTACAATTTGGGTACATATATGCATACATTTGGTACCAATATGTACCTTTGATGTACTAATATAATAAACTCTATAGGTTTAATTTTTTAAAGGGTACTGCCCTGTAGGGACAGCTTTCTGACATTGTACAAATTATCCACCTTGTAAAATATGTACACATTCTTGTAAGATCTGTGCAAATAGCTCATCTTGTTTTTCGACCCAGGCCTGTGCCATTATTGGATGAAATCTGTCACGTAAAGAAAAAGCTTGCCATACGCTTATATAGGTAACCGGTGTGTTCACATTTTGTGTTTTAAAGCAAAAAGTCACAAGGGTTTGGAAAACACTGATGAAAGAATTTGGTGAACTATTCCTTTAAAATCACAGTCATTAAAGAGGCCATTTTTACATTATAGGTGCTCTTCCCTTAAACTGCCGCATGGCCATTTGATGGCTATAAAGTGTATAACAATCTAATGCCTGGCTGGACTAGCAAGTCCCGCTAGTTTTCCCCAGTGACAAGACAGAGCAAAGCCCATTACAAAACAACATTGTTTTTCTCTAAGCACAGAAAATGGCCATCTTTCTAAATCTTCTGTTTTTTTTTCATCCTCTCAGTCTGGAGTGCATTGTGTTGTCTGGTGAATGAATGCGATGCTACATAATTTATTTCCTCCTCTATACAGCGCGAGGAAACTCCATAGACGCTCCACACTGATGTATTGTGTTTTGTTATTTCTTGGTTTGTTTTTGCAGTGTGGTTTACCAAGATGGCTTCTACGGTGCTGAAATCTATGTGAGTACACAACCTCCTTAGTTTTTTCACTGTATTCAACACATGGAGTGAGGAAATGAAAAAAAACAACCTGAAGTCGGTGCCAAGGTTATTATCAAATTTTTATAACTGCAACGAATTGGAAATTAGCAGTGAAACATATTTCTATGTCCATTAGCAATAAAGAAAATAGCTAAAGAAATAAAACATGAGTTTGCAAACGATTAACGGAATGTTAAAACAAAGTTGGTAAAAATATAAAACAATAAAAAAATTTAATTTGCACAACTAAAATAACCCTGGACACTGCACAGCTTGTAAGACCTACCAAATGAAGATGGGGCACCAAATGAATCATGTGCCATGTTACAAAACCTGTCACTTGGATTGTACCCTTTGTCCGATTTATGTACAGATATGTACATAAACATGTGTCTTTGAGGTACCAATATGCACTCTTTAGGTGCTGTTGTACCTTTTTCGAGAGTATAAGAGTCAGACGAGATAGATGAAAGACAGCAGAGCTTTGGGCCGTAGCTTCCTCCTATCACTGAGACTAACTTGAGCAGCTGGTCTTGAATTGTTTATAATGCCAAGGGTCTAGTTAGGTCACCATGTGTGAATCCACTAAGATGGCACATTTGTGCCATACTAAAAGCCCTGTTAGGGTCCCACTACATGCCACAATAAAATCACACACGGTTTGACCTCCTCCAACATCGACACATCTTTGGGCAGACGTAACGCTAATGCTAATGTATGTAAGATGAACCTTGTGCACCCTTACACTCTCATATTTCCATGTTTTATCTCTTTTACTGACTAGTGGGGGAAAATCACAGTGGATCAAGTAGACAAAGTCGACGTTTCAGTGTTTTTCCGTTTAATTTGTGGCACGTGTTTGATCCGCCCTTCGCTCGGCTTCCATTAATATACAGCCTGGAGCCTCGTGCAAAAGCCTGAGATTCGACCCAAGCCGTATTGTTTTTGACAGATCGTCGGAACGTATTAGTAAATCAGGTGATCAGAGAGTGCGTTTCTCTTTTCGGGATTATCTCGCTGCATGCAAAATGGAAATCAGTTCAACATTTATATCTGAAACGGGACAGATGAGCACGGACATAACCGAGATTTACCTGGCATCCACAATAGCACGTTCTCCGCCAAGTTTGCAAACTCGTGGCCAGAACTGTGGCTCCGGTCCCAGATGGATCTCGCAGTCTAACTATTTTTGCACGTAGCGTACCTTTGCTTGCCAATATTTTCACGATCCATCTTTGCAGAGCACCGATCAACTTTTCGAACAACCTAAAGTTTAGACAGCTTCATCTGTGTGTGTGCGTGTAACCACAGGTATTAAAGGGCGTACAACTTTGTGCCCATGACCTGATTTTTCTTAGATTTCAAAAGCTTAGCAGAGTAACATCGGACATTAATCTTGTGCTGAAAAATAGCATGTATAATTCAGCGTGCAGTCTTGTACACACAACGTTTTGGTCATGTACACGCTCTGGCACTTTGACTATTTACATAATGTACCGGTGATGTCACCGAGGTAAAATAACAAAAGAGCACGGCTTTGTTTCATTAAAACAGACACTTCAATAAACAGCCCGAGCACTTTGCAGCCAGCGAATACATCCCCCGTTGTTTAAAGCATGGCATGTTTTCGTGTAAGCGCTCACAAAATATCACCGGAAGAAGACTAGCAGACAACATCGGTGTCGTTGCGGCTAACAATCTCGGTTAATGTCATCGGATGCCTCTCACAACACGGCTATTAATAGCCAGCTCGAACGGAGCAATTAATAGCTTTGTCAGATGTCATCTAATGCTTATACAAGCAATATTTAGTGTTGTCGTTCTCCAGCCGCTGATGAGCACGTTCTCCGTGTCAGGACCGCTCCCCTGGGCGCGGAGCCAGGGGACTCGTATTGGCCAGCCACATTAATTAAAAGGCCCCTTCAATAGCTTCAGCCAAATCTTCCATTTGGTTCGTTCGCAGTAAGCAAACATTGACTGATTTTAATTGTTTATACCAGATTGCCACTTACCACGCTGATCGATAGTTGCCCTGCCCTGCCATTTCAATTGATGGGATTGATGCACCGTGCAAAAGCACGTGGACGGTCGCGCCGCTATCGCTGCACTCAGCGTAGATAAGTGAAGGTTCTCAGATGGTTCACTTTTGGACTCAGGCTGTTAGGCATCTGTATCCGTGCCGAGATCCATATGAAGAGCTAATGCAGTCAATCTGATTTCCCATTAAACAAAAAGGCTTCTCACAACTTCTCACAAAAAGCTGTATCGGCACACTAAATACCAACTAAATCACTCAGTGGTGATTTTAGTGAGCATTGACAAGGGGCTCTTCAGCTGCGCTCTGGTTGAAACCGATCCTTTGGGGTTTGGTGGATGGTAACAAGTACCTATATTTCAGATATAAGTAAATAATTGAGCCATACAGTATGTGTGAGCACAACGCTGTGCACGGTTGTGGGTTGGAATATCAGGGAATGCATCCACCGTAGAGCTTTAGTGCACTGTAAGGTGCTTTGGATAAAAGCGTGTGCCAAATGCATAAATGCTATTAAAAATGTGATTGGCTTGTATTGTATTGGATTTTTATTGAGCGTAATGTCTTTCCCATACATTTACCTACTACAATTGGTCTGTCTTCTTCTTATACAATCTCTGGTTGTATTGTTATTACCTTGAGTACTTTGGACAGATGGTTCCAGAGCTCGGAAAGCTTTGGCAGTCTGTGAGGACAATGTGACAGAACATGATTTCATGTCACCGATGCCCTGCTGTTTGCACGTGTCTGACGGATGCCCTTATGTAATTGACAGGGTGGCTATGCAGCATACAGATACGCCCAACCAGCCGCGGCCGCCGCAGCAGCCTACAGTGACAGGTAAGAATCCAGCAGCGCTTGCATGTTTTTCCTCTGTTGATTGCCAGATGGTCGAAATTGGAGTTTTGTGGCTTTGTCTATTAGCTTTGAGGCCATTGGAATGCTAGTGTACTTAAAAATGTGACAAAGTGGACTTTGGAAGAGTGCATCAGAGGTATATATTGGTACCAAATGTATATATATATATCTGTACCTAAATGCTGCATATTACCTTTTTAAATGGTACAACCCTTTAAAAAAAATAAGTATGTGAAAATCAAGTATATGCAAGGAAGACTTTAAAGGAAAACACCACTGTTTTTCAATATTTTACTGTGTTCTTACCTCAACTTAGACAAATTAATACATACCTATCTTTTTTCAATACATGCACTTATTCTTTGTATAGCACGTCGTGAATGTGTTAGCATTTAGCCGAGCCCCATTCATTCCTTAGGATCCAAACAGGAATGAATTTACACTTCCATGTTTTCCCTATTTAAAGACTCTTACATGAGTCGTTACACGAGTAAGTATGGTAGCACAAAATAAAATGTGGCGATTTTTTAAGCTGATAAAAAATAATAACTATATTGTATGGCGGAAAACCACTTAGTTTGAAGCACTTCGACCTCAGCACACAATTGAAATTACGAACCACACAGATGACGGGCTACATACACGTTGTGACAAACTTCGCATCGTGCGCCCTCGAAAAAAGAAGTCACCGGCCGCCACTGTACATCATCACTCCTGACTCCTCCCCCTCTCGCTCAAACTTCTGTCAATATTACTGCACCCGAGGTCGAAGTGCTACAAACTAAGTACTCTTCCGACATACAATATAGTTCTCATTTTTATATGCTTAAAAATTGCCACATTTTATTTTGTGACACTTACTTGTGTAACTACTCATGTAACAGTCTTTAAACAGGATAAACATGGAAGTGTTTGGTGGCTTCTAAATTCATCCCTGTTTGGATCCTAAGGAATGAATGGGGCTAGGCTAAATGCTAACACATTCACGACGCGCTGTACAAAGGTTAAGTGCACGCATTGAAAAAAGATAGGTATGTATTCATTCATCTAAGTTGAGGTAATACCATAGTAAAATATTGAAAAACTGTGGTGTTTTCCTTTAAAATAGTCATACTGGCTTATTGAAAGCTTTTTAATTTACTTGGAGCTTTATAGGAGCTGACATGTTAAGAATACTACACACTTTATCTCAGCATGCCCCAAACACTTGAATCATGAATGACCGCAAATAAACAAGTGTTATGCAGCATCCAGGCCACTAGGTGTCAGTATAAGCCCAAATCCAACAGCCAACGCAGCTTAAAGAGTGCGCCTTTAAATTCTTAACAAGCGTTTTTGATCTGCCCGCCATTACAAAAGAGATTTGCTCTCACATTAACGGGGGTTAAATGAGATCATTTAGAAATTGTCGCTCTATCACTGATACACACTCACCGTTGAACTTGAATTTAACCTGGAGTCCCTAACCACTTTGCTCGCTCGCTTCAGGCCGCGGGGTTGAGAGTGTGCGAAGACTAAGGTGGTGCAGGGTTGTGAGTAATTTATCCAGGACCTGTGGGGACCCTGTCAGGTTGGATCAGGACAGGCACTGGTTTAATCTAGGCAAGATTGAGCGTGTCAGTGCCGATAAGCCACGGCCCTGCCTGCTAGCCTGAAGAGCCCAGATAATGTAAGATTTATCAGAGCCGAGCACAGATCCACATCAGAGCAGGTGACAGGACTGGCATTCCGCTGTGCTTACTTTAGCCCTCCTTCCTGTGTTACCTTTTACTCTCTTTACCTCATTCTGTATCGCTCCTCTTTCACCTCATCACTTTCACAAAAGCCAGCTTTGCATTTCACATGCTGATTTGAACTGTCATAGTGGAGGGGTTTAAAATGAAGTGTTTACTTGACAAAGAAAGTTCACCAAACGCATCCTTTGAATTGTAGAGCATGTGTCATTATCATTTTTAAAGTTAATAACTGCACATGCCAAATTGGGAATTTTATATAATGGAGTCATTTTAGTTTCCCTGAGAGTCTGGAACAAGGTACAGCTTTATTTTAGGATGGGTCGTTCATTCCGGCCTGTTTAAGTTGTAGGTTAAGTAGCTCCATCCAGCTGGAATGTTTCAGGGATTCCCACCTTTCATAGGCATTTTAAATCCGCTCTGCTCCTCTTTCTCACTCCACTGAGCTGGTCTGACCTTTGATGTTGTAATAATCCCGGACGACAAAAACCTGGTCAGATCCGATAGTATTTCCATATGTACTGTAATAGCATGTCTGGGGCCAGGATCCCCCCACCTCTTTTCTCCTTTCTCAGTCCGTGCCCTCGGCACCCGACTCGGCCTGCCTTATCTGCTCCTCGCAGGGTCTCATTTGCAAGCGTGTGTTTGTAGGGAAAGTCAACAAATGAAGAAGGGGGTTAATAAATAAATAAAGGAAGAAGTAAGGCCCATCTTGAAGGAATTAGTTCCAAACCGGTACCAATGAAAAGAGTCGAACGCGACTGCCACCAGCCCCGTGTGTCTTTACAGTGCAGACGGGTAAACAAGAGAGAGTGCAAAGGAGCATGCGAGAGCTATGAAGACAAACTCTGTGCCTCTCTTTCTCTCTCTCTTTTTGTTCTTCATACACACAAAACAACACAAAATCCTTATGTATCCATGAATGTCTCCTGCACCCACTGTCTTTTTTTTACTTTATATTTTGTTTTGAGTTAAAGGATATGCTACACTTGCCTAAATATGCGCCGGTAAAGCTCATGCACTTAAAATGTATTAATTTTAACTAGATTGTTTACAAAATGGTAATAAATTTAACAGGATGCCTAATGGGATGGAAATAAAAGGCTAAGCTATTTTCTAGCGAAAAATTAAAAGCTTAAATGAGAATGCAAACGTAAATTAATTTGATAACTTTTTGAGCTATTTAATAAACATTTTATATCTTATTGAGCATTTTTCAAATAGGAAGGAATGCTATACAATAGGGGAGAACCGGGGGGAAAGTAACGTGGGACAAAAGTAAAAAAGTGATTTTCTTCAAGCCCTGATAACATTTGCATCCCAAACTATGACAGCATCTTAAGCACACAACCATTGACAGACCTGACAAATATCGTGTTATTTACTCACCGTGTAGATCCAGAAAGGTGTTTTCAACCATGATAAGTAAAATCCTAAAGCAGTCATCTTCTTCACATAACGCTTTGTGTTTCTCATTTCATGTGTTATAATACTGATCAATCTACAGGTTATTTAATGATCTAAAACATCCTGAAGTTTGACCTCTTAGAGTTTTTAAAAATAAAAGTAAATCAAGTTTAAATTTGAAGAGATCCTGTCGGGATAAAAAAGTGACACTTGTTACTTTTGTCCCGCTGCTAATACTGTTGTATATGTTGAACATTTATATTATTCTAATTTGATTTAATTTAATTTTCATAGTGTTCAAACGGTGGAAAAATGTTTTATTTTCAACAATTTAAGTTTGTACGGTTGGTTGCTTTTGAAACATTTTATAATATTGAAATTTAAAATAAAAATGTAATTTCATTAATTTTTACAAAGATAAATGACAAAAAAGTTTGCAGTTACATATTAACGAGATCATAGTCATGTATATTTATTAAAATCAAGTGTAACAAAAAAATGTATCTTGTTTTGTTGTGTTACTTTTGACCCACCTGTGTGTTCGTCCCTGCCGTCAGGGTCAAAAGTCACAATTCACTACTCATGTTCAAAGTGAAAGAAGTCGTTTGACATTTTTTCAAAATTCCACCTGGTATTGATACACCACACGTGTGAGTTACTGACCACAGCTCTATCTTACACCCGGCGCAATGCACGACGCTAGTGTCTTTTGCTAGTTTCCACCCTGCGCAATGATAATTTTCCATTTAGCGCCACGCTGTTTAAATAGCAAATGCATTTGCAACCCTTTTTGCGTCCATGGGCGTTCTGGTCTGAAAACGAGGTATGTTCAGGTGCATTGTTGGTGCGTTGCTATTTTGAGGCGACTAAAGTCAATGGCGCAATATGTTTTTTGTTATTTAAAGAGCACATTAGAAATATGCCCCTATAAACGGGACGACAACGCGGGTTTGCTTATCACACACATGGATGCGCAGCAGCACAAAAACGCTTTTAAATATGAAAGATAAACGGATTGAATGTAAAAGATTATTATTGAGTCTCTTGGACATAAATGAGGACTAATTGTGAGACGTTAGAAGGCGCAAAGAGCTGCTTTTTTTAAATGCTACCTCACGGATTTATTGTATATGATGACTCTGTACCTGTGGATATGGTGAGATGAGAAACATTTTTAAGTAATGCTTAAAAAACTGATGTCGCTGTCCAAGTGCTGAAACGTGCGGAGAGCAAATTCTTTATCTCCTGTTTGTTACAAATAAAGTATTTTTAGAGTACAATCCTTTTCTTACATACTTGTAAATAATTTTTTGATATTTTTTAATAAAAAATAACAATTTCAATACAAGTGAAAAACAACACAATTATTTAACATTAATCTTAAACTGGGGATCTTCTTCCTCCACTTAGTTTTTCAGTTTACAAAGTCCGTCATCTAAATAGGGATTAGACATAGTGCCAGCGCAACTGGCTTTTAAAGGGGATGAGAGCTGAGACTCTCATTGGTTTATTGCACGTTACGCCCAAAATACTCCCATTACTCATAAAAAAATAGGATTGAAAAAACGGATTGAATTTAAAAGATTATTATTGAGTCTCTTGGACATAAATGAGGACTAATTATGAGACGTTAAGGCGCAAAGAGCTGCTTTTTTAAATGGTACCTCACAAATTTATTGTATATGATGACTCTGTACCTGTGGATATGGTGAGCCTCTCATTGGTTTATTGCACGTTACGCGCCCAAAATATTCCCATTACTCATTAAAAAATTGTACCAACCCTATTCGACCATGCGCACAAACCATTTTTCCCGTCCTTAAATTAGCAAAAGTGGATTCGGACACGCCCGTTTAGACAATGCGCTTAGATCGTTAAAAAAGGGCCCATGATCTTTTAAAATGGTACTTTCGCCCCTAATCTCCCCACTAACAAAATAATAATTGCACTATATTAATAAAAAAATAATGCAATAAATTGAAAGTACCCTGCGATTTTCTCATCATTTCTGAATATCGTCATATTTTTCTCTCCTCCTTACAGTAATCTACGTTTTCTTTGAGTGTCTTTCCCTCTACCATCAATTTAACCATATCATCATAAGATAAAACACTTCTGGTGCACCAAAACAATAACAGATCACTTTCACACTTTCACACTTTTACCTTTATACATTGGACTTATGGCAAGCCAGTGATTGCATTTTTATCAGAAAGTGCACGAGAGGGAGAGAGAGAAGTATGTAGTGATAATAGATCTAGTGAACAGAGATCACTGGAGCATGCAGTACTATCTTTTCGAAGCTTCAATGCCCCTCCATCTTTCTTTCTTTCTTTACCCTGTAGCTATGGCAGAGTCTATGCAACAGCAGACCCTTATCACCACACGATTGGACCTGCAGCCACGTACAGCGTCGGCACTATGGTGAGTTTAGATCTTGATGCATGAAACATTTATCCATGCCCTAACTTCCCACAGACCCAAACACCCCAACAACATACAGTACATCACAACAGGCAAAGCTCAGTGCACAAGTAATAATGCAGGTAGATATCATTTTACTGTCGATCTTTTAATTTAATAAAAAAGTTATGGACTGCAGATTTGTAGTTGGGGTGGCTGAGATCTGTAACATTGTGCATGATATAGATATATACATAAAGGGTCCAAAATTAATTTTTTACAACACCTGCCTTAACACTTTATGCATTTTTGTGAAAATTTAATGGTTGTTAATATTTTTACCATCAGTGTGACTGCATTTGCTATGAAACTGTATGCATATATGTATTTGGATATAAATTTCCTATAAAATTATTTTTGTGACAGTCGTGCAGATTAAACAAATTGAGATGCATTGCTCATTTTTACTTTGGTGGCTTAATAAGTGGTTTTTGGACACTAAAGTCACACCTAATGTATGAATTACGTTGCGTTAGATAACTGCATTAGATAAATGTCAGACCAAGTGGCATCTGCAAAATGAAACAAATGAGTTTGTCCCAGAATTAACTTTGCTTTCCCAAGCTAATATTTCAATTGTGACTCATTAACTGGTCCCAAGGTGATATTTTTTGGAGATGTAATGTATCTGCTTAGTTTTCTTATATGATTTGCAAATCGTACAGATGTTGTGACAGGTTTATTAACCACATTAGCTGTGGACAAACCTTGACAACCTGAAAGTGCATAAATACTTTTTATTTACTTTTTATCTATTTTTTATAATGTAAAACATTTTGCATGATAAATGCATTAGTGCTACAGTATATTACCTCAACATAGTTGCCACTTGCTTTGATAGTTTGTAATAAAATGCATACATTCATACATTTTTAAGTGTGGCGTAGGTGTTAAATGATATAAGTTGCCAGAAAGAATTTAAAAGAATAAAAAAATGTAATGAACAACAGTTTTTTGTAGTTCATCTTTACTTATGTAAATGCCATGAGCAATTTAAACCAAGTTTAATACAGTAAGTTTTAATTTTGGACCCTGATGTATATATCTGATATACATTTGCAAGTATAGATGTATATCTAAATGACTCTGAGACTCATCACCATTAGCTTGTTCATGTTATATGTGTACGTGACAGTTTATCACGATGGATCTTAGGCACTTTATATCTCATTAAACGCGGGGGTTTCCCAGCATACTGACAAGTTATTGGTTTAGCAATGAGCCATTTTCCTTTGCATATCAGCCCTCTAAACATGATTGTGGGGATAGCCGTCATGTTAATGTTTGTTTTTAGCTAGCTTTTGCAGCTAACATCAAAGATGAAAAATTTTCAAACTCCTATCTGAAGACAAAAAGCAGAAATCTCTTTATGATTTGTTTTTTTGCGGTTGTTGGCCGGGACTTTTCTCAAGATTAACGACCATCAAGCGCGTGCAGCAGCGTGCCGTGGGAGATTAAAGAAAAGCGCGAGATAGAGAGAAAGCGACAAAAATGAACGAAGGAAAAGAGATTCCATCGCACCCACCTCCCCCCTGCCCATGAGGCTTATTGGACAAACACTCTGTCTGAGACAAATGACTAGAATTTACCAAGTCGACATCCGTGTGATTCTCAAAACCGTCCTGTTCCCCGGTGCAGCTGCTAGCTAAAAGCTTTCATTAATTAAGACCATTTTTTCCTCTTCATTTACTTAATTAAAACTGTGCCCTGTGATGCTTTTTTGCCTCCTTTTTTTGTTTTTTCAAATTTTCCTCCCTTTCTCAAGACTTCAATTTGCCACTTTAATTCATAGCAAATATTCTTCACCCCCATGAACGGCACTCCCCTTGTGGATTTTGGGCCGCTGGGGGTGCAGTGGGCACTCAGAGTTCTGAACGATGTCCGGTTGGCGACGAAAAAAGCTGAACCCTTTTCGGGCCTGCTGAGAATGAAATGAATACGATTTAATCATATTTGACCAGCAGATCACAAGTAAAAGTATTAAATAATGAGCTCCTCGGAGATTTAGAAAAAAATTGTTGCTTTGCTCTCTGTTTAAACAGAATTCATGCCACGTTTAAGGCGCGTGTATTTTGGACAGGGTTGGAGCTGAGAAGAACGGGCCCAGAGCCTTTGAAGTTTTTTTGTATTTGGTTAAAAGTGAGAAGGCACTACCGCAGTCCGATTAAAGAGAGGCCTGAGTAAGTTATGCTATATTATGTAAGATAGATCTGAGAGGCAGATAGCCGCAGTGTTGGGGGTAACGCATTACAAGTAACGCGCAATACGTAATAATATTACTTTTCTGAAGTAACGAGTAAAGTAACGCATTACTTTATAAATGTACACATTAATATTTGAGTTACTTTAAAAAAAAGTAATGCGAGTTACTTTTCTGTTTAATTAATTCAATTTAAAAATAAAATAATGTACTGAATTAAGCTTAACATATTAACGTAAAATTACGCGCACTGTGCGCCTTAGCGGGAACAGTTTGAGTCCGAAACGGAGATGGCAGGTAACGCAAAAGTAACTAAAAAGTAACGTAAGCATTACTTTCCATGAAAAGTAACTAAGGAACTTTTTTGGGAAGTAACTTAATATTGTAATGCATTACTTTTAAAAGTAACTTTCCCCAACATTGGATAGCCGTGATAAAGCTGTAGTGTACTGTAAAATTTCGATACAGTACATGCACCAACCAGCCTGATCTCACGGAAATTCTTACATATTTTACGAGTTGGCAAATTCGTATGAATTCGTACAAAGTGAATTGTACGTTTTTTTATAAAAAATATGAATATAACCCCACTCCTAACCCCCCAATGTTACAGAGGCGAAATTAAAGGTATGAATGTGGTCGCACAAATGAATGCGAATTAGCCACCTCGTAAAATACAAACGAGTTCCCAGAAAAGACAAAAAAGTTGCTACTGTAAAATTCTGTATAACTCTGAACTCTGACACCCACCGAATTAAAATAAAACCTATAAATCATGCCAAATTAAAAAGAAAAATGAGACAAAAAGGGAAGAAAATTTAAATTAAACTACACCCCTCCGAAATCTATTTAATACTGATTGGAACCTTTTTGTTTTTCATCTTTGATGTTGCAGGCTAGCCTATACAGAGGAGGGTACAGTCGCTTCACACCCTACTAGAGAGAGAATCAATCCCCCGACAAAACAAACAAACAAACAAACAAACAAACAAAAACAAACAACCCACCTCCACCTTCCCCAGGAAGCTAAATAGAGCAAAAAGCCTCCAGGTCACGACCGACCTTTTCCCGAACAGTCCGTCAATCTCTTGACATTTATGCGAAACCTCTTTACATATCACATGCAATCTTGAGGTTACTCGGCATTTCTGTTGCTTTAGTATTGATTTGAATGTGTTTTGTTTGTATTGAAATGTGTGGTCTGGGAGGGGCTGAGTGACAGAGAGGAAGGCGGGGCAGATGGGCGCTGTCCAGTAAGTTTTCTCATTTCGTCTCGGTTTAGATTAATGGGCATGAGCTCAGCTGATTTATGTGGACAGGGAGAGGAAGTGAGTTTATTTGCCTTGGTAAATGGCACAGCAATGAGCATTTCGAGCAAAACAGCAGCGGTGTTAATCTCACAGGCATACATATATTTACAGTCTTTGAATTAAAAACCCCACGCGTCTGCTTAAACGCCCAATGCTATTCATTAAATATAAAAAAATGGAGGTTTGCATACAGTATGTTATCTGAAAATGAATAATATAGCCTTACTATTTTTTTTCTCTAAGGGGAAATATGCATACAAGCATTTATTTATAAAGCTCCAGCTTTCTGTTATGGAGTCTATGATTGTTTACTGAAATTATTATTATAGTGGTATTCAAACCTTTCATTAATACTCTTTTAAAGTGATACTCATGTATAGTATTTTTCTGTCACTCAAAGCCTCTGTCACGCCCTCTTTTCCATACTGTGTTATAGTATAACTCAATGAACATTCATTGCTGTATGATCGCTGCTGTGTGTTATCTGAGAAGACATTTTTTTAATATTTGTACAAAAAGCAGAAAATAAATGTATATCAGGTATTCCATTGCCACAGATGTGCTTAAAATGATTTTAGAGGATGTTGATGCCGATTTACTCATTTTCTCCTTTTTTTACAGTAAAATTATTTATTTTTATAATTTTTCAAAAAGCAAAGCAATAAAATATATATGTATACATAATCATTTTTACATATGCAAACAAACCTTTATTTTTCCTGTTGGTTACAGGCAATAACTGTAAAAACTTAATTAATTATTATTTTTACATTTACATTATTTATGCATTTGGCAGATGCTTTTATACAAAGCGACTAAGAGCACATTGAAGCTATACAATCTCAAAAATACTGGTTATTTTCAACCCAACGTTGGGTCAATAAGGAACAAACCCAACTCATTGGGTCATGTGTAACGTAAAATTTGATTAATTTATTTGTGTCCATGGCAAGAAATTCAGCTTTTTTCATGCCTTGAGCCTTCGTGTCTTTTTCGTGTCACTCAGCACAAATTTCTATAGTTTTTTTGTGTCCGTGGCACAACCTTTTTCGTGTCATTTTATATATAGTTTTATATATATAACTCTTTTTTTCCTATTTTTAAATCATTGTCAGTTGGGGTTGGGGTAAGAGTTGGGGTTTAGGTCAGGATGTCTAAAAATGTAACAGAAAGTGATTCTAACCCCAACCCCAAGTGAAAAACAATACATAAAATGACACGAAAGAGAACACAACTTTCTGATTTTAACCTATGCTGGGTTGTTGAATCAAATATAATCATTTCCGGGGTCAATATAATCCAACGGCTAGATTCGTCCCTTTCTGAAAATTACCCAGCGGGTTTTTTCACAGTGTACTTTATATGATCAAACCTATGACCTTGCTATATGAATTGATCTACAGAATCTACACGAAAAATATCAATCTAACAAGATGCATACGTTCCATCATAGTGTTTATTATACAAACAGTGATTTATTATAGTGTTTCTTAATATACTAATTTATCACACTGTTCCCTAATTTACTATAATATACTGATACTAATCTCACTAATATGCTCAACAAAACCGATATGCAAACACATCTCCCGGTAGCAAAGCAAATATTCATGAAGGACAGCCGCTAGCGTGGTTTCCTTCAGTTTTAATCTGTTAGATGTCACATAAAAAGCGCGCACTTAATCAAGGCCGCTTCTGCTGCTCAGAAAGCATTCTGTAAATAAACACAGTGCAGTAATGTGGAAAAAGAGAAGTCTTCCGCACAAAACGGTCTATTGCACCCTCTAGCTGATGAGACGTCCACCATCCCACTGCAACAACAGAGATGACGGGGGAGCAATTACTGCTCACCGCTGAAATCTCCATCACGTTTATGTTAATTCGGTAGACGCGGCACGCTTTAAAAATGAGTTAGTAACACAGACAAAGAGAGATATGAGGTATTAAACAGTAGGGGTTGTTACAGTGTAAAGAATAGCATAGTAAATCTCATGGGAAGTTCTGTTGAAAATATTAGTCATGATAAACCAGGGGTCTGAGGACTGCCAGGGGACCCCCAGAATGTTTTGGGATCCTTGAAAATAAATACAAAGACAAAAAATTAGAAAGCCTACTGTGTAGCCAATTATTTTACGTTTGTAAACAATCTTAATAATATCTGGATTACTTTTTATCCAACACAGTTTAAATGATTCTTTATACAAGAATATATAAATATATACAGTACTGTGCAAAAGTCTTAGGCCACCATGCTACCATTAGATTTGTTGTTTTTGCAATTGTACAGTAATCATATATAATTATTTATCTTATTTCTCTTCTCTTATATGTCTCTTTATTAGAATACAACCAGAAAAAACAGGAAATGTGTATGTAGTATTAAAAACAGTATAAAAGTATAAGCTGAAGTGTCAAGTATTTAGTGTGAACTCCCCTTCCACTTGAGCAATAGCAGGCAGCTGCTGGATCTCTTAAACCTAAATGAAATTAAATCCTAATTTCTAATTCTAATCGAATGACCTCAATCTCCTCAAAAAAGCTCAAGATGTGTTTCGTGCCAAGAGAGGTCACACTAAATACTGACTGATGCATGAAGAAGACATTTAGTTCTGAAAATTTTTTGTTTTTAAATTTGTGTAAATATTTCCGGTATTTCGGTATTGATTAATATGTTAAAGGATTAGTCAATTTTCTTTAAAAAAAATCCAGATAATTTACCACCATGTCATCCAAAATATAGATTTCTTTCTTTATTCAGTCGAGAAGAAATTATGTTTTTTGAGGAAAACATTCCAGGATTTTTCTCAATTTAATGGACTTTAATGGACCCCAACACTTAACAGTTTTAATGCAGTTTAAAATTGCAGTTTCAAAGGACTCTAAATTATCCCAAACTAGGCATATGGGTCTTATCCAGCGAAACGATTGTCATTTTTGGCAAGAAAAAATATGCACTTTTAAACCACAACTTCTCGTCTTCCTCCGTTCCTGTGATGTGCCAGCGTGACCTTACTTAATTGCGTAATGACGTCGAAAGGTCACGTGTTAGATATATGAAATCCGCGGACCATTTTAAACAATAAACTGACACAAAGACATGAATTAGTATCATTCGACATACAACAACGTCGTAATGGTCCTCTTTCTCCACACTCTACGTTGTAAATAACACAGTCTCACCCCATGTCGTCAATATTTGACGACACTTGACCATTCGTCATATGTTGACGCGAAGGGTATACCTTTCGCGTCATTTTTTGACGAACTGGGGACTTCAATACTATTACGTCCGTTGCATTCTCTTTCCTATTTTCTTACCATTTTCGCGTCGGTTTAGGGTTAGATTACGCAAAATTAAACAGTCTACGCGAAATTAAACAGTTGTCACCTGGCGTTGGGGTTAGAGTTAGGTTTGGGTAGGGATGTCATTATGTAAATCTAACCCTAAACCGACGCGGAAATGGTAAGAAAATAGGAAAGAGAATGCAACGGACGTAATAGTATTGAAGTCCCCAGTTCGTCAAAAAATGACGCGAAAGGTATACCCTTCACGTCAACATATGACGAATGGTCAAGTGTCGTCAAATATTGACGACATGGGGTGAGACTGGGTGGTTGTAAACACTGGGACGTAGTAACGCATACGTCATCTAGGACGCAAAGTTGTGGTTAAAAAGTGAATTTTTTTTCTTGCCAAAAATGACAATCGTTTTGTTAGATAAGACCCTTATGCCTCGTTTGAGATCGTTTAGAGTCCTTTGAAACTGCAATTTTAAACTGCATTAAAACTGTTAAGTGTTGGGGTCCATTAAAGTCCATTAAAATAAGAAAAATCCTGGAATGTTTTCCTCAAAAAACATAATTTCTTCTTGACTGAACAAAGAAAGAAATCTATATTTTGGATGACATGGTGGTAAATTAAATCTCTGTTTTAGAGATGTAAATACCGTTAATACCGTCCAAAGCAAAAAGATACCTCAATTCAATTTATTTCCGAATACTGCACAAACCCTAGACATCATAGCACCTCAACAGAAGTACAACGCTCTCGGCCCAGGAATTTATTATCCTAAAGATCCATCTATTCTTTCCTCAATGTAAAAAGCAACTCTGCACTAAGGTTAAGGATTTTCCCCCAAGGTGACATTCCCCCGAGACCCGGTACTTTATACGAGACTTCAGATAAGACATGGCAGTCCTTTAGAGAGGAGAAAAAAGGAAAAATGAGAAAGGAATAGTGGAAGGTGGCAGTAATCCCTCTAGTGAAAAAGGGCCGCCCTCGTTTCCACGTTATTCGGGGCGTTGATCATGTCTCCACCTCTCTTATACACACACACAAACCCACCCAGTCCAGTAAATAGCAGCCTGCATCCCTCAAATGGAATTGTAAGGGTGGAGTTATAGGAGAAGAAGAGAAACCAGGGTAGAGAGGGAGCATCCAAAGTAATTTACTCCACAGATTAAAGATAACAGCATTGAGTCAATAACCACTGATCTCATTTAGAGATACACTAGGATGGCCGGGCGCGCGTGGCACAGGCGTTCTGCTCAGTCTATTACCATAGTTGTTGTGGCTGCCTCTCTAGACCCCATTCTCCTGCGAGTGTGAAATCACAGGCAGCCTATTGTAAAACATAGATTAGATGCATTGCTTTTTTTCACCTTTGTTGGGAGAAATCTACAGAGCGACATAATATTTCACCTAAACGAATGTGCTTCCCGGTGGCTCATTTCGCTCGGGGGGGGGGGGGGGGGGACTGCAAAAAAGATGCGACGTAGGTGCTACGGTGTTTAAGTTTGCTGTCGCGTAAATAAATGCTTGTTTGTTTAGCGTAGACATAAATGTTAAGAAATCAACATTTGAGCTTGTTTAAACAGCTTGTAATGTAAAGACCATTGAGTATTTTTCGAGCAGCGTAATGCATTTAGTCGCTCCTCGAAACCAAATTTCAAGCTCTTCCTCTGTGGAAATGGAATACCAACCTTAAATATTTGATATGCACTGTAAATAACATTCAGATGTGTTGTTTTGCTTTATTCAAGCTTTATGGATTTCTTCATATGTCCTGTTTTTCACAATGTGTCCTCGGTGTTGATCAGTTTGAAAAGCAGTACGTAAATAAGACAGGTGTGCCAACACGACTATATGTTAAAAATACAATAAGTCCTTTCTTTTGTAGACACTACACCCTTGACAATACTACACGGTGACATTTTTATATGATACGATAGGCTTTAAATCAAATTTGTTTATACCTCGTGTGGGGAGAGGATAGATCATATTGTCGAAATGTGTTTCCGAGTCGATAACTTTGTGCTGTGTGTGTTCTTGAGCTATTTAAATTGATGTCCTTTCTCCAAATAATAGAAGGGTGTTTAAGCTGACCTCTGACCTCAGTTTAATTTGTGGCAGACACGATTTTAATTGACTCTTTTACATTCACCAGATACGCTCTGAGGTCGACTGCAAGGCTCCTGTAATACACAATGTGTTTTGTTTGAGTAAAATTGAGTAAATATCTATGCAGAATTGTGTTAATTCACGCACAAGACTTTCATATTCTCGACGAAAGCATTTCCATCTCTATTTCAGACAATTAAACTAATCAAGCGACTAAATTAGGACTCAATCACCCATTTATTTAACTCCAGCGTTTAGGCTGAGATAGAAAACACAGAGCTGGGCACGAAATGACTGCTGACAAAACAGTTCGCAGACATCTAAACGAATGTGTGAGCTTGCAGATTGACAAGATGGAGGTCTTCGTCTTGCATGGGCGCCACAGTGGCCCATTAAAAGATTGGCTGTTTAATTAGCTCTGTTAATGCAGTCATTTGTAAGATGGCACCCTGGGCCAGAGGCCAGTCGAAATAGCCACAGATTTCCTCTATCTTTCATCTGTCCCAATCTGATGGGACAATTGCTAATTTAATGAAAGGTGCCGGTGAGACAGATAGCAGAATGTATTTTACTTTGTTTTTTACTAGGTTTGTTGTTTTTCTGTTTACCTTCTGTTGAGAGATATCATTTAATTGTCAATCATTGGGCAATATTTAACCTGTATCCGATGTTACCTCAACTTTGACCTTTTTTTAGCATTTTTTAAACGGAGTCATTTAAAATTGTGTCTGAATGTGTTGTTTCATTGTGCAATTTTTCTTCAGTCAGGGGATTTTTAGAAAATGTAAAAAAAATCTAAAAACACTACTATTTGTATATAACACTATATATAAATACAATATATGTGAGCACATATCGCAAACCTCTTTTGTATGTATAAACCGTAGTCTTAAATGTGTATTTGCTCTTCATTTCACGTGTATAGAAATTTTTAGCTTCGAATACTAAAATCGTTTAATCTGTCGAAACCCAACTTATCCATTTGCTTATAGACTTCCAAGATTCAGTAGTAAAAGCTATGTACATAAAATACTTTGTGTCTAAATAAAAGGAAAATTATAACATCTACGTTACGTTTTTGGTGTGTTTTGATACACATGGATGGTATATTTTTAAATTTAATTATAATATTTTAATTAAAAACCAACGTTTTCACATGCTGTCGGTTTTGTCATATGTTAGTTCTCTACATAAGACTCGGATGATTATGAATAGGGGGCTTGCACGTATCATGTCACCGCAGTGTTTGGCTTTCAACGGCATGGCTGCCCACCAACGATTTTCATCAAGACTCCCCCCGTCTATTTCGGTTCATGTTTGTCAAGCAAAAACTTCAGGAGCCTCCCGTGTCTGTGGGAGAGATAATACACCCCGAGCGGAGAACAGAGGCACATCGTTGGGTATGATCAGTATGCCGGAGCACATCTGTGCGTTCCTCCAGGGATGGGTGAAGAACTACAAAGTCATGTTAAAATTAAAGTCGGCCCGCCGACTCTTCAGAGACTCCTCCACACAGTACCACATCTCCCTGAATTAGAGAGCTTCTGTCAGGATGAGAGCCCCCAGGACACCCGAATCTCCTCCTTTCTCTTCTTGTCCGGCAGACGGCTTTTCAGCTCCCGCCAAGCCTATGATCGGTCGAGTAACTATGCTGAAAATTTAGCAAAAAACTCCCCCTGACGATGCTTAGTTTCACTTTGCTTAAACCAATCTAGGATTTTGGAGATAATTTCACAATGTGTGTTTAATGTTGCACCCAAGGATTGTTTCTGATATTGAGCTGGTGCATGGAAGATAATGTAATCAGATGTTTTCCTTGCTACGTGATTTGCATGTTTTGTTGTGTAATTTGTTTCTTCAGGTCGTACAGTGGGGTCCAAATATTAAGAACGCAATAAAAATCTAAATCTTAACCCTAGATAAAAAGAAACGTTAAACGTTTTGGAGTCCATTCAGCTGATCTCCGGGTCTGGCGCTAGCACTTTTAGCATAGCTTAGCACAATCCATTGAATCTGATTAGACCATTAGCATCGCGCTAAAAAAATAACCAGAGAGTTTTGATATTTTTCCTATTTAAAACTTGACTCTTCTGTAGTTACATTGTGTACTAAGACAGACAGAAAATTTTAAGTTGCGATTTTTTAAGCAGATATGGCTGGGACTGTACTCTCATTCTGGTGTAATAATCAAGGACTTTGCTGAATTAACATGGCTACAGCAGGCGTAGTGATATTACGCACTGCCAGAAAATAGTCCCCTTGGTTACTTTCAATAGCAGGGGACTATTTTCGGGCACTGCGTAATATCGCTACGCCTGCTGCAGCCATGTTACATCAACAAAGTCCTTGAGATTATTACGCCAGTTTGAGAGTATAGTTCCTAGCCATATCTGCCTAGAAAATTACAACTTTTAATTTTCCGTCGGTCTTAGTACACGATGTAACTACAGAAGAGTCAAGTTTTAAATAGTAAAAATATCGAAACTCTTTGGTTATTTTTAGCATGATGCTAATGGTCTAATGAGATTCAATAGATTATGTTAAGCTATGCTAAAAGTGGTACCACCAGACCCGGAGATCAGCTGAATGGATTCCAAAACGGTAAAAATCAAACGTGTCCCTTTAAGAAATGTTTATGATTCTGGATTATTACTAGATTGCTAATTTAATATGCAAAAGCATACCATGAAATGTTTTAACTTTACTGTATGCTTATGTTATATAATTATTTAAAAATTTACATTTATTTACATTTATGCATTTGGGAGATGCTTTGATACAAAGGGACTTAAAGTGTATACATTTTTTGCACATATGGGTGTTCCCTGGATTCGAACCCATGACCTTTCATGGTGCTAACGCAAAGATCTACCACAGGAGTAGCATAATAATTTTAGTATTAAAGTATTTAAGGCCTCACTGTATGTGCATGATAAACACAGTAGCTATGCATGCAGGTTAAAGCCGTGCGTTGCAGATTGACTCACCCTTCTTTTGTTTCTTTTCTATTCGTAGTAAATAAAAAGAAAGGCGACACTGGAGAAGAGATGGACATCAGATAAAAAGGAGCAAAAAGGATAAAGAAAAGTGAATAATGCATACAAAATATACAAAAAGAAGTTCAGAGGAGATCCTTACACCGGGGCTGTCAGGAGAAGGCATTATATCTCTGCGGGGACACGAGACTGACACAGCCAAGCTGTGGATGGGTAGAGGGGTTAGCTTTCACCTGGGACAGCCTTTCTGGTGTGGAGGATGAGACGTCATCATAAAACTTTTTATTTTTCTAAACTTTTTTAAGTTTATGGTTTCAAAAAGATGAAAAAGATGAGTGTATATATCTATATAGCGATATATATGTATGTATAAATATGTTATAAAAGAGAAGCGAAGTAAAAAAACACACATTAGCTGATGAATTTGTGCTTTGGGAGGGGGGTGGGGGGTGTACCTGTCGTTCCTTGGCACCCCCCACCCCCCTCCCGCCAATCAAAGCGGCCACACACGATTCCATGCGGCCCCTCCGAAGCCCTTGAATATGGCACAGCTGGGATTCAACTTGAGAAACGGCGTTTGTATGTGGGGGCGGCGGTATTACCTTTTTCGAACTTTGTTTAGATGTTAAACGAAGGCGAAAGAGCTTGCATGGTAAGATCTACGTGGAGTATAACTACGAGTTATTCAGGTGTAACGAGACGAGAAAAGACATTGTAAATATATATCGACGATATCAGACGGTCCGTCTCGTCGTAGATGTAGAGATGCGCACGCCCTGTCGTCCTGCTGTTGTTTGTAGCACAATATGATACGGCCGGCCGAGGTGAAGCGCAGGTTTTACTAGGTTGCGTGTGTGAGTGTGTTCTTGTGTACGATGATGTGAGTCGTAGGGTGGGGTTGGGGGGGACGTTATGGGCTGAAGGGGGCTTTATAGAGTCGTGTAGGGCGCAACAGCCCCAGGGCTACCAAAAAGCATTTCATTGTAGTGTTGTGGAGGTGGCCGTGCTGTGTAGTAAACACTTTTGTATGTGGTGTCAGGAGGCTACAAATTAAGAAAATTGGAGCTGTCTGCTCGGTATTGTCACAGGAGTTTCACAATCCATCTTTAAAATGGGTTCCTGCCCGATGCAAGGTGGAAAACAGCGCCGGTTTAGTCACAGGACTGCGTGCGAAAGTTTTATTAAAGACGTATTAACTTTATACTTCTACCGAGCTCATTTCAGTGGCATCATTATATATTTAAACGTTGTACTAATTACATGCTGCTCAGCGTGGTCAAACGTCGATTGTAGCCATTTACTAATGTTGTATTATTGTATTACCAGTATGAAAAACATTTATATATGGATATATCTATTTGTGACTTTGCGACCCTTGAAGAGGATTGTATCTTTTTTGTTTTCAATGGTAGTCCAGGTTTGTTTCTTTTTCGACGGCGATTTATGCAAGAACCGAGAGATTTCAACTTGTGTGGCGTTGTTTTCGTTCGTCTGTATCTTTGGTTCAGCTATTGAATGTAATTCTACTTTTTATGTACATGTCTTTGTTTTTTAAGCGGTACTTTGTAAATGTGTGGATATGGTTTGTTGTGAAGCCGGACCCGATTCGTGATGGAGATCGGCGGTCCGGTCGACACCTCTCTTTTATAACAGGAGCACTCCAGCACGCCGGACTTTATCCTAACCCTGCAGGACAATGACCGAAAGAGACATACGTGGATTGGAATGGTTTACGGATGCTGGTTTATATGGAAAACATTTTTTTTTCAGGTTTTCGTTTCCTTGATGCAAATGGTAAACAACTGACCCACATCTTGGTAAGAGTCACACATTTGGTTTCCTGGGAAAGAATGCACTGTAAAAAAAAAAAAATGTCTTGTAACCTAAAATGTTGTGATAACATCTCAATTGAACAGGTTTTATTCTGATTAGGTTACAGCAATGAAAGTCATTTTTTTTAAGGGTCAGATCAGGTAGAAATATCTCGAAACGAACAACTGCACGTTTTCACTTTTTACAGTGTGTATTTTGGCTCTGTGAGACGCAACGGTACATTCAGTGAACCTATAAATAACTCGCCCCCACAGACGGCATTCCCAAGCTTTGCAAAATCATGCGCTTCCTCGGACTCAGGTGTTACACAACAGGACTGATGTGTTCCCTTCCATAAAGATCGACCTCCTCCTTGCTGCATTTTTCCTCTCAGAACAAAACTTTATTTTCTACAAAGCTGGCGACTCCGAACTCAGCGACTATACTACGTTACCTAAATGATCATCGAAGACGACCGCATTCTGGAGAGCGGAGGCGTCCGTACGCCAGTCAGATTGGAAGGTTAGCGGTGCTTTGGCCAAGGCGTGTTGTTTCAGGGACTCGAAGCAAAAAGAAACCGGATTGGCGGATTCTGCTCTAGAAGAGACTGTGACTGATCAACCTAACAAAAAGATGTCAATTCAACAGAGATCCGAGACCTCTGGGGTTATTTATTTGCTTTAGTCCGTACGAGACATTACTTGTTTACATGGTTTTTGACCCTGCTGTGAGGTATACTGTATGTTAGCTTTTGCACTGTATTTTTTGGCTTGTCGTCTTCCCTCAACTTTCTGTTTCCTATCGAGTGACCCATTAACCTGAGCACCAAAGTCATTTACTGTCTTCCTCAACCCAAAGCAGAGAACCAATGCAAACTGTAGTCTGCTTCTAGTCCCAGTACTAACTTGAGACTCGAGTGCATGTATCTGCCACATAAAAACGTCCTTCGAATTTGTTCTGGTCGTCTGCTCCTTAGGGCAGGTTCAAGACCAGCTATGCAGCTCACTTCTATCGGCACACAGTTATTACAGTTTCACACAGTCGAGCCAACGGAAACGACAAACTTATCCTGGCAAATGCGTATTTCAGCCCAGTTCAACACAAAAACAAGGAAAAACGAATCCTGATTTTCCTCATCGTCATTGCCAGATCCCCGAAGCACAAGAGTTTGAATGGAAGTTGAGTTAGTTATAGTAACCTAACGTATGTGTGTGCGCGTGCTTCCAGTCCCATTGTTTTCTACTGAAAAATATACAAAAGCTACTTCCTGTGTCATCTCAGTATAAGATGTATTATATTTAAAAACAACAAAAAAAACAAAAAAGGTTCTCTTCATGTGCAACACAAGCTGTACACAACAACAAATCTATTTGAATCACTTGCTTTTATTTATCACTTGTTTGTTTTTGTTTCGTTTCGTTCTTTCCGATTTTCAAGTCGTTGGAAAACATACACGTAAATGGGGGGAAAGGTAAAGAAAAAAGAAATTAATATAAAGTATTCTATTTAAAATGAAATGACTAAACTTCTGCTGTCCTGGATCTATACTCTCTAAATTTCAGTTTTCTTTCTGTATGCATCCAATGTGCTTCAGACAACCAGTACTGTTTATTAATGAACCATTATATTATGATTATTATGATTATTATTATTATTATTATTATTATTACTATCATGATTAATATGGTTATAAATAAATATTTCTTTCTTCAATAACAAAGACTCTTTTTCTATGAGGTTGCCATATTTATATGTACTTTGCACACTGTGTTTACACTGTAATAATTCAAATGCTTTAATAGTTAACCAACACATGAATGTCTTCAATTGTTACTGTTGTTATGTATAAGGCTATGTCACAGACCTTGTACATGTTGGCATCTTTTACCAGCTTCTCCTAAATGTGACCCTGTCTGTGAAATCTAGACCAACGTTTCATCTTATTCTGAGCATTAAAGTTTGATTTCAATTATCGATTTAAATCTTTGACATGACCTTAGTTCATATTAAAGCTTTAATAAAGGTTATAATAAATCTTTATAACAAAATATTCAAGGTTATAGTTTCACAGAACATTCTTTACATTATGTAAGATTACAACCCAGTATCACGAAATTACGTACCTATAGTCACGTAAATTTGCCTTTTTGCGAACACGAATTTCTGTTTACGTGTCCCTGTCATGTATTTGTTACTCAACTGTTTTGTCCTATTTCAAACCATTGACACTCCGGTTTAGGGTTAGATTTACATAAAATGATATCCTTACCAAAACCCAACTCTAACCCTAATGCCAGGCGACAATGGTCTAAAAATCATAAAATATAAAAAAATAAAATAAAAAAGTATAAACCAATTGAGTTACCAGTTGAGTAACAAATACGTGACAGTGACACGTAAACAGAAATGCGTGACATGTTCACGCAAAAGGCAGAAAACCATGTCAGTGTCACACTTAAGACTCACAAATTTATGTGACTATAGGTACATAATTTTGTGGAAGATTACTATCTGTTGAAAACATGACTTGGTTTTTACAGACTGGGTTACAAATGACAATGATACTTTATTAATCTGTGTCAAAATACCATAAAGTCTGACTGGATGCACTTAGACCTTGTTCACACCGTCAGTCCAAATGCCTATCCGATTGGAATCCAATCACATTTAGAACGTGTGGACGTCCAAAAAGCGCATGAAATCCGTTTTTTTCCTAATCCGTTTCAGGCTACATCCAGAGGTGGTTTGAAATTCGTTTCAAATCGCATTTCCGGAAATCCATTTCAGTCTGACCGCTCTGATCGCATTTATGTAGCTTTTTGGTTACGTCATGCGGTCAGGTCACGTAACGCAACCCCAGCGTGCACTTTAAAGCAGTCCATTTCTGATGAAATGATAGGGGTGTTTGGGAAAGTCCAGGTATTGGGGAATATAGTTTCTACAACGTCAGACTTCAAGGCAGATTGTCGTGCTAGCGCAACGTCATTGCCATAGAAACAGTGCAGATAATCCAAAACACGGCAGAACGCTACACTGTAAAAAAATTCCGTAGAAATTGCAGCTGGGTTGCCGGTAACTTACCATAGATTTAAATTTATGTTTTTTACTGGCAACATTTTGTTCAAAGTTAAATGAACATTAAACATTTACAAGTCTTTGTCTTTACAGAGTAAAACTAAAAAAAAACAGCATCAAGCAAAACATTCTGGGAAACAAAATCTGAAGCGAAAAACGGAAAAAGGTTGAGGATGATTTCTGGTTCCCAGAATGCTTTGCATGAGGCTGTTATTGTATAGTTTTATTCTGTAAAGATAAAGACTTGTTAATATTTAAAATTTACTTAACTTTGAACAAACTCTTGCCAGTAAATAACATAAATGTAAATCTACGGTAAATTACCGGCAACCCAGCTGCAATAACATTGTAATTTCTACAGAATTTTTTATAGTGTTGGACACACAGATTGGATCTGAACAGTTGTTATACAAAATGTGGACAATGAGTCTGTCAAATCGGATATGCATCAAAATCGGATTTGGACTGACAATCAAGGTATTAGAAAACTATGCACACCCAGACAACAGACGACTCTAGGCCTGATCTGCATCGGATTTGGGCCGAAATCAGTGGATTCGGCACAACCAATTCGGATCTGGGCCGAAGTCAGCGGATCCGGTGCAGCTAACCTGGATCTGGGCCAGAGGTCAGCAAATCCGGTGGGGCTCCGGGGTTGCATTTAGCATTGTTTGTCCCAAAGAACCACTGCTTTACATAACACAGATTTAATATAATATTTCCAATGTACTGCTATGCTATCAAAAATATGCTTGATTTCCCAAAACGCTAAGTATAATGTTATTAGCGCAAGTATTGTACAAGTTTAGCACAAAGGGGCTGTTATTTAAGTAGTACTGTATGAGTCGTAAATGAATGAGCCTCAAGCCACTCGTAAATCCATTATATGCCTGCTAAATTGACAGCTCATTAATGATATGAATGCATTTTGATGAATGCAAAGCCAATGTGCAATTCATCTGAGAGTAAAATATTGCATGCATAAATTTACCTGAATTTACCGCTTTCACAAGAAACGAGTTTTTTCTGCTATAATATTTTTAATTAAATTCTCTCTCTCTCTTACTTGATTTCTTTTTCAATTGTATTCAGATGTGGCCTATGGAAGAGTTGAGGTGACCAATAACAAATGCTAACCACATGATCTCGAATTCTTCTGAATGAATGTATAAAGTATAGTTCTGCACAGTGTGGGTAGACCTGTGCCCATCATTGTTGGCTCATTTGATAATGAAAGAGCCCTTTATAATAATCCTCATTCTTTTATGATACCCAGTAATATTTAATAGCTTTCTGTGAGTCAGCAAGAAAAAATGCAGCTTTCATGTTTGGCTTTTTATCGAAAGCGACTTACAGTGCATGACAAGGTATACATTTATTATCCGTTTGTGTATTCTCTTAACCTTTTGCACTGCTAACGCAATGCCCTATCCCTAAGTTAAAGTATACAAGGGCACCTTTGACCCACTCCAAACATGAAAGTGTCCCCAAAAGATATTGGACTCAACCCTTCGTCCAGGCTTCTCTATATTCATCATTGCCAATGTTGTTATAGAATGGAGAGTGAAAGGCACGATGGGAGTTTTAGACCAATTTGTCTTTTGTTCCCCTGGGGCCACAAGACAAAGTGGTCTTGTCCATCTCCACAATGATCATTTACCTACACAAAGCAAATGCATCATCGATCCCCTAAGACCCTACAAAGGAGCACAAAGATGTTCACATACCTACGCTAACGAACAGCTTTCCACCTCCAACATTGATCCCATGGTTCAGTACTTTGTCATTCCCTCATTACACGAGGCTATGGAAGGTCTCACCCAATCAAAGTCCTCCACAACTCTTCAGGAAGTCACCGAAGGAGATGCGAGTAAAAACAAACTTGCTGAACAAATAAGAAGATTGTTCTGGAAGGACAATAGGAAGAAGTTTATTTATTTTTTGCTGATATATTCATGTGTAATTTAAGTTTTAAGTGATCCCTTCCCATTATCTGGCAAAAAAGTCAAATGTACAGTACAAACAAAACAGAAACAGTCATACATCATCACACACACCTTTACCAATACAAGTTTTAACATGGCACTTCATCCGTATAGCGGCATGTAGACCCGAGGGGCGGTTCACACATCTTCGCAGTTCTCCATCTCTTTCCCAAATAAAACCAATATAAACAGATCCTTGTGGAATTCTGTATCCAATTGTCTAATAACCACCGTCACCTTTTCCCATATAAAAATCAATCATTCATGTCCAGGTTGAAGAGTAGCTTCCAATATGACTGACAGCCATGACAAGCACCGTTTCAGACACCGTCTTAACCCTGTCATCTGGAGACAATGGCTGCCTTCCCAGGGTGAAAGCTATTAAGGGTACACGCAAGCTCGGCCCTTGTTCTCTGGCCGGCCTGTGTTAATTACAGTACACATGAATATCACATGTAACAACAGTCTATATCCTTTCATCCGAGCTCGGCACAAGAGAGAGTCAAGCAGCAGAAGAGGAAGAAAATGCCAAAGCATTAATACTAATCACTGGTGCGGTAAATTAATTTTGGATTGCTTCTCTGGGTTCGTACAAAATTGTTTTGTTGAGGGGAAAAAGGAGATTAAAGCTTTAATTATACTTGGTAATTCATTCCACAAAATAAATCCCCCCTCCCTTTCTAAAGGGTCTCTTTCCATGTGGTAATGTGGTGTCAGTCATGAGGTGGGATTATAATGAGACCCAGCGGATGAGATTTTCATTTGTTCCTGAGCTGGGTGGGCACTGTATGAATTTTGGGGAATTGTTAAAAGACTTTCAGATTTTTGGTCTCATTCACTGGTGACATAACATTACAGTACAAAACACAAATAATGAACATTAACAGACATAATCTCATGTGACACGCTCATGACGTGTGATGTCTGCTTGAGCATGTATGCACAGTTTTGCAAAAAATAAGCTGACAGGTAAGTAGTACATCCTAACTAGTATAATTAGGGTTAGGGTTATGATCTTGATAGATAAATGCGAGACTGTCTTCCAAAAATAACTACCTAATAGTTTGTTACAGTGCAAGCACCGTAATACGACGTTAATTTACGTGAAAGGGATTAGTAGCGACCTGTGCTTTTAAGTTTTTTGCCGTATAGGTCAAATTAGACACATTTTATTTTGTGCATTTGTAAATTTGCAAAACATTTATGGTTTTAAAGATATTTTGGAGCATCTAACCCCATCCTTACCCTAAACCCCACCAGTGTTAAGAGCACTCATGTCATCATGTCAGGCCGCATTACCACCTTGGGTGTGTATTTATTTTATTTTAACGGCCTGTCGTCAGTTATTTCACTTATACCACCATGGTTACCACAGACATTGCTCTGGGGGTAATTGTAAGACATTTGACAGGTTAAAAGGATAGTTCGGCCAAAAATGATATTAAAGCCATGATTTACTCACCCCCAAGCTGTCCGAGTTGCATATGTCCATCGTTTTTCAGACAAACACATTTTCGGATATTTTAGAAAATGTTTTAGATCTTTCAGTTGATTAAATGTAATGTTATGGGGTCCATGACCTTCAAGTCCAAAAAAAGTGCGTCCATCCTTCACAAAATAAATCAAAACGGCTCCAGGATGATGTCTTCTGAGGGTAATCTGCGCGGTGTTGTTGTAGAAATATCCATATTTAAAACTTTATTAACGTAAATATCTACCTTGCGGTAGCGCCGGTAGTTTTCAAAAACATACACTTTAAAACCCATTTTTGAAAGTTGGTATTTTCAGGACCCAAAATCGCCATTCTTAAACGTTGTAAACAAACAGCCAAAATACATAAAACGTTTCCTGTTTTTGGTTAAAAACGTTGTGTAAACGGCCCAATAGTTATTTTGTTGAGTTAACACCAAAATGACCAGTTTGGTATACTGTATACACATATTAGCTTATATAGTTTAACTCTTTCCCCGCCATTAACAAGTTATCTCGTCAATTAAGAGAAACATTTGCATAAAAAACGTGTTCCTGAGGAGTTTTTATGGTTATCTGTAATACTGCGATTATCCACTAGATGACGCACTTACCCAATTCATAAAAAACTGAAGCCATTTTTTTTATTAATTTTACACTCAGTGTATGTTTTGATAATCGTTTAGAATCTGAACTCTAACAAAATTTCTTCACAAAAATGCAATTATCTCCGCTCTTTTAAACCGCAGGTTTATAAGCAGAGAAAAAAATATCAAAGTTTTTCCCCCGTTTTGTTTGTTAATTCTTTATATGAAAGCAGAGGATCTGTTCTTTCATTTGATATATTTGTGTTCATATATTTTTAGAAGAAAAATTTCCTGTAAGACATTTTGTGAAACTTTTGTCAAAATCACAAAAAAAGGCTGGCGGGAAATGTGTTAACTTTCCTGCTAAAAAACTAAACATTAGAAACCATCACAGAAATTCTATTGGATCTAATGGTTTCAATGGGAATTTTATTGGTTGTAATGGCAACTATAATGGTCTCTGTGGGTCTCTACTGGTATGTGTTGGGTTCTATTGGTGGTACCATTAAATCTTACTGGATTATGTCCCAAAACACACTACAAAAAGGAATTTTAATGGTAAAAGCTAATTGGTTCCTAATGGTATTGTAATGGAAACCAATAGAATTTTCAGCAGGGTTTTAAAGGCAGTTTGATTTAACAGAACAACAGCAGTCCCAGTGAGGTCTACCAAAGCAAAACCACAAAAATAAAGAAATATCAAGGGAGGGCAGTGGAGATGAGTGTATCAGAGCAAAGGGAAGTAAGACTTTATTCTGAGACACAGTTGAGATTACAGAGGCGAATGAGTGTAAATATTTACTAAGGTCTCAAGGAGAGCAAGAGGGAGCATTCAGTCATCAAACACAAGCAAGCACAAACACAGATACATACAGGTACACAGTGTGATCGCCTGAAGATCTCATTAAACTCAGGTCAGCTGTTGTCTGCCCACCTCTGGGCTCTGAATTCACTAATCTGCCATCACTGCAACTGCATTGTCCAGCATTACACACACTCACATAGAAACGCACACAGATTTCCAGACACAAGAGCAAACAGGCGGTCGCTCCCTCGTGTGTGCTCTGTCTACAGGTCTCCAAATCCCGATGCAAACACAACACAGCAACACTGCTGATCTACTGCCAGCTTTCAACAGAGTCTGAAAGAGACTGTTGAAAACGCAGAAAAATAGGGTGGGTATTGCTTGCTTTCATTTCACTCAAACCCTTGTGTGAGTTTTACCTCTTAGATAGGCTGCATTCAGTCTGCTTAATGAAAATTGGGTTGAACCGAGCACAAATCTTAGACGTTTTAGTGCGTCTGTGCATTAAATCGGGGGTCGACGACTCCAAGGACTGAAGTCGGTTCTTATGAGCCTGACATGAAAGACTTTTGTTAATTTACTTAACTAAGGCCTCTGTTCATCAAAAAGTCTCATTCAGATTTGTTTATTCTGTGATTTTCTGTATGGTTGACATCACACCACTAGGTGGCGACTGGGGACTCACAATTATTATGATCGATTTGTGTCACTCATTCAACAAAAACATTTTTTTACCCTTTTTTCTTACCCTCATACCCTTTTTTCACTATTCCCAACATTGCTTTACCAATCCACTTAAAGGGGTGATGAAAAGGAGTGAGGAAATTTGGACACCAGTCTATCCCCTTTAGGCAGTGTTTTTTCAATCCTGGTCCTCGAGTACCCCCTTCCAGAATGTTTTAGATGTCTCCTTAATGAACACACCTGATTTAACTCATCAGCTTGTTAGGGTGACATGTTAACCATTCTGGAAGAAGGTTGATAAGTTCATTCAAGTGTTTGAAATTAGGAGACATCTAAAACTTTCTGGGAGGGGGTATACTTGAGGACCAGGATTGGGAAGCACTGCCTTAAAGGAATATTCCGTTTTCTTAACAGAAAAATCCAGATAATTTACTCACCACCATGTCATCCAAAATGTTGATGTCTTTCTTTGTTCTTTCCAGAAGAAATTATGTTTTTTGAGGAAAACATTGCAGGATTTTTCTCATTTTAATGGACTTTAATAGAGCCCAACATTTAATACTTAACTCAACACTTAAGTTTCAAAGGTCTATAAACGATCCCAAACGAGACATAAGGGTCTTATCTAGCAAAACGATTGTCATTTTTGACAATAAAAATAACAAATATACACTTTTAAACCACAACTTCTCGTCATGTAGATCCGGTCGTGATGCGCCAGCGTGACCCCACGCAATACGTCTTGACGTCAAGAGGTCACAGGGGACGAACGCGAAACTCCGCCCCAGTGTTTACAAAGTGTGTTGAAAGAGGACCGTCCCTACGTTGTTGTATGTCAACTGATACTAATTAATGTCTTTCTGTCAGTTTATTGTTTAAAATGGTCCGCAAATGTGCGTTTTATATATGTAACACGTGACCTCCCTACGTCACTACGCATTTACGTTAGGTCACGCTGGACCGGATTTAGACGAGAAGTTGTGCTTTAAAAGTGTATATTTGTTATTATTATTGTCAAAAATAAAGTCCTTTGAAACTCCGTTGAAAAAAACTGTTAAGTGTTGAGTTAAGTGTTAAGTGTTGGGCTCTATTAAAGTCAATTAAAATGAGAAAAATCATGCAATGTTTTCCTCAAAAAACATAATTTCTTCTGGACTGAACAAAGAAAGACATCAACATTTTGGATGACATGGTGGTAGTTAAATTATCTGGATTTTTCTTTTAAGAAAATTGAATATTCCTTTAAGGTAATATGGTGCATCTTTTCATGTCGTTTTATGTATTGGTTTCTCTTTTTTCTGTTTTTTAAACCATTGTCACTTGAGTTTGGGGTTAGATTCCGATTTGCTTTAGAATTTCGTTTAATATATATACATATATACATTTTTTCATGTTTTGTGTAGGGGATTGGGGTTTGGGTTAGGATGTCAAAACCAAGCAACAATTGTAAAAAAAGACGGAAAAAAGATAAACCAATACATAAAACGACACAAAAAGATACGCCGTATTAATGTAAGTTAAAGAGTAACTAAACCCTAAACCAACTTTTTTTAGTTAATGATCTGTAAGAATGGGGCTTTATTAGTGCTGTTCAATGATTTGAGTAACTTTTTGACATTTGGGTATAAAGTGTTTCAATGCTACAATATATGGTGTAAAAACATCTGAGTGCTGCCCTCTTCAGGTTGAATGGTGGCTACTGCAGTTGAATTTTCCTGTTGGATGTTGCGGTACTACATGACGTAAGCGGTACAACGTGATGTAAGCAGGTTCAAGCTCACCACGCCCTTGTTACGATCTCAGTTCATCCCCTCTATCTCCGTTGGGGTCTGCCCACTTTTCTTGCATTTTTCAAATATTGTCAGTGGGTGGAGTCAAGCTCTGACATGGGGTTTAGTTATTTTTCAACATGAAGATCTGGCGTATCATATGTACGCAAAATTGGAGTTTGGCATATGTATTGCACGACACTTCGTATGCATTTCATGAGAATGGGCTATTTTTGAAGCTTTGCCAGACTAATGCTGCGTTTACACCAACCGCGTTTGAGGCTTCAAAATCGCGTCTACTGCGCCTGGTTTGCTGCTTGAACAGTATGAATGCATTTGCTTCTAGAGCGAATGTGCAAAAATTTGAAAAAGCAAGCATTTGACGTGCGTCTACCGCGACGTGCCAAACGCTTCATCTGCGCCGTGAGACCTCCAGAGGCGAATCAATGCATCTTCACATTGACTTAACATTGAAATCAATGCTTGACGCCTCTACCGCAGCTGGTGTGAATGCAGGGTAACACCCATATAAGAAAATAACATTATGGCATTTTTTTTCTTTAATTTATTTTTATAATAATTTATGTTTAGTAGAAAAGTATTGCGGAATGAAAAATATGAGCAAATTTTTATATTTAGGTGAACTATTTTTTCAAGATTGTTTGTTTAAAGCCTAAGGGGTGTGTACATGGCGTTTACACCTGCGGTCAGCTTATGTTTTTAATAGGGTTTGTCCGTTTTTCTGCACATTTAGGGTGACCATACGTGCCATTCTTCCCGGACGCATCGCGTCCAGGATTTCGGTGCGTCTTCCAGAAGTCGTATTTGTTGACCGCATACGCCATTCAGTTAAAAACATAAGATATACAATCGTAGTTTTATTCTTACCTTAAAATGTAACGGTTGCTTTTCTGTAATAATAATAATAATCCTCTATGACGTATGCGGTCGACAAATACGACTTCCGGAAGACGAACACAAAATCCTGGACGGGATGCGTCCGGGAAGAATGGCACGTATGGTCACCCTAGCACATTTTACAGCGCTGAGCGGCCAGAGTTGAAAAATTTCTTTTTTTTGCATCAAACGCTTAGCTCGTCAATGTCACTATTTACTCTACTGTCCAATCACAGTGGCGGAGGGGCAGGACAAATACCACAACAATCAACCGGCACATCGTACAACGACTGTTTAACAGAACAGAAGTATTATAGCAACCAAAGTGCCCAGCTGAAAAAACACTGGCATGCAACCACAATTGGCATCCGCCTGGCCTTTCAGCCATGTTTAAATGCTGTGGTGTATACGACCCCTAAAAGCATAGAGTTCGTTTATTAAAAAAATACATTTTGTCATTCATATCACCAATCATTATATTTTATTTCACACAGTTTGATATGTGTCTGTATTCCCTTTTCCTTTTTCAAAAGAATGTGGAAAACGTAATTGCGAATTGACTTTGATTTCAAAAACCTGGAATAAAACAACCCTCATGCATACTTCTGGACATGCGTGTGACCCTATTTGTGCTCGTTTGATTTGAGGTGTCTGTTATGCGTTCCTGTGTTTTTAAGCCGACAGGATTTGTCTTTTGGTTTTCAGGGCTTGTGAGTATTAGCTGTGTTTACTGCTGGCTGTGAGGAATAGTCCTATTTAAGGTAGCTCATCTGTCTCAGTCACATTCAATACAGCTACGGCTATGGCTTACGGCACGCCTATTTAAAATGGAAGCCCGCAATCATAATAATGCCAGGCTGGGTTTGTTACATTATTGTTATCCTCTCTTTCCTTCTATTTCCTTATTTTCCTTTTTCTCTCGTGCTCTCAATTGAGGAACACTTGCTTCGATTGTATGAGTAACATCATTACCCGAGCTATAAAGTACCAGCCATGTTTAACAAAATTTAGAGTAAATGATGAAAAGACAATAAGACATTAATTGCATGAGTTTGGATGTTCGCTGAATAAAAAAGATTATAAAAGAATAATGAAAAATTATGCATGCGCCCTTTCTCTCTACTCATTGTCTCTCTCTCTCCCTGGTTCTTCTACTCGACTTCTTCAAATGCCCAGAGGTCCACGGAGGGTCTTTTTTCTGTTTCTTACTGCCGTTCAAAGAGATCACATAAAACTGAGCGAGAGACACAGCGGGAACTGTAATTGTGCTGGAATATTGTAACTATGGTGACGAGCAACACATCATCCTCTTCCTCTGGCTTTATTATGGAAGTTTATCATGAACGGTGTCAAGTTTATATTTTGAAATCAGTCATGCACAGGGACTCCATGTTTTTATTTATTGATTTATTTATTTTTCACTGGTATGAAGAGATACATTTAAGTATGAATATAGTAGCATCCAATTCTGATTTCAGTAACTGATTTCAATCTTCGACATGGCGTTACTTGTCCTCTAAGCAGCCTTATATAAGTTTGCATTTGTTATTTGAGTGACATGGCTATTAATTAGCCTGCTGGGATAGGGAGGCAAGGTGTCCATTTTAGTAAAGCAAAGCAGTCGAACATCAGCCCACATCAGTATGTTTTGATAACGGACTTTAAGCATTACACGCACTCCTGATGGACCGTGTTCTCCATGCCATCTCGTCCAGCCTCGCTCATTATTCATTCTGCTAGAAAGAGGTAAAACATAAGCACAGGGATGAGAAACATTAGCACATAATCACCCGTGTGTCTGCACCAGATGCATGAAAGCCCCTCTTTCTTTTTTTTTTGGTTTTTACATCAGGTTAGGTGGGAGGAGAAGGGGGGTGGTGATGAAGTGTGTGTCAGGGTGTTTGGTGGGTCCACTGCAACAAGGCATCAGAGATGGAGAAGATGGCATGCTGATAGACCCCCAACTGTCTTTCGTATTTGACGTTCTCCTCCCCCTTTTCTCGACCTTCTCGTTCCGATAGTCAGCTTGTGGCACAGAGTCATTTATTCATGAGTGATTAGAGGCCTCGGAAGCAGAGGATATATCAATTCCACTAAATGAGCTTTGTTTTGTCTTGTGTATGTCATGTCGCGCATCAGAGTTTTTGGTGAAAGTGGGGGTTGGGGTGGCATTGAATTGTTATAAAAAATATATTTTAAAAATTTGCCCACATCCAGTGTACATTTTACCCCCCACAATTTAAGAGATTAGAGAAGTAGTTACATACAATGAAGAAAATTACAATACTAGCCTAGTGCTATTTTTATGTAACAATTGTGATGGCAAAATCAGAAATGGCAGAGGTTTTTTAACTTTTTGTCAGCCAAACCCCCCTTACCAAAATTAATTACTTAAAGTACCCCCTGAGATTTTAAGTAAATATTTGAACGATTTAAAAGCACATTTGCATATTTAACTTGTATTTTTTCCATCCATTTAAAGTTTTATCAGTAGTATTTAACTATTGTTAATATTACCTTATTTTATCTGGTATTTTTTGTAGTGTTGTGTATTAGTCCAACGCTATCTCACGAGAATTCATACATATTTTACGAGTTGGCTAAGTCGTATTAATTCATACAACCACATTTGTAAGTTTTGCTATGATTTGCCTGGACCCCTGTGATGTTGGGGTTAGGTGCGGGATTAGGGGTTCGGTTTCATTGTTGTTGTTTTTTTCATGAGAATCGTAAAATTTTGCATGATTAACTTCGTAGGAATTGATACAAATTAGCCAACTCCTAAAATATGTACGATTTATTGTGAGATCAGGCTGAATCATATGACATGCAAATTAAACAAATAAAATATATCTTTTGTTAATAAAAATGTAATTTGTTAGTAAATGTTTTATTAAGATTTTTTTATTTTAAAAAATTTTTTTACCAGTTTGGGAAACCTTGTCCTTAGGCATTGATGTGAAGAACCCTTCAAAACCCCTTTATTTTAAAAAGTATACAAATACTACCATGAAATAGAAAAGCTATAGTGTACTGTCATGTAATTTAATTCACATTTACCATTTTTTTTCACATTTCACTGAATGCAATATTTGACGAATTTTAAGACGTCATAAAAATTAATCAAATTGTCATAAAGATTAATCAAAGAAACCCCAAATTACCCTTAACTGAAAACCCTAACGATTTTTACCCCCTAAAATTTGTGTGAAATAAGGTTTGGGAAGATTTTTTATTTAAATCGAACAATCTGTCAACCATTTATTTCAGACAGAAATCTTTTGGATTATTTTATTGCGAAATTAAGACAAATATGGACAGTGCGATCATTTTTAATTGATGTAGTATTTTAATTTTAAAGGGGAAATATCATGAAAATCTGACTTTTTCCATGTTTAAGTGCTATAATTGGGTCCCCAGTGCTTCTATCAACCTAGAAAATGTGAAAAAGTTCAACCCAGTAACTTAGTTTTGGTAAACCATTCTCTGCAAGCATGTGAAAAAATAGGTCATTGAAATTTGGCTCCCCTTGTGATGTCAGAAGGGGATAATACCGCCCCTTAATCTGCACTATCCAACCCCGGCACTGCAATTTAGTGCAGAGATCAGCTCATTTGCATTTAAAAGGACGCACACAAAAACGGCACATTTTGCTCACACCTACAAAGTGGCAGTTTTAACATGCTATTATAAATTATCTATATGATATTCTGAACTAAAACTTCACATATGTACTCCGGGGACATGAAATTTGACATCTTAAAAAAGTCTTGTGAAATGTCCCCTTTAATTAAAACAAGGGGACCGCCTGATTGATATTTTTGTGCTTTTATAGGGGGCCCCTAAATGCTTATAGGAGGTCCAGCCCCCCAGCCCCCCCATTCAAACACTATTTCTTTAACAGTTAACTGGAATATACATAATTACCAATACAAAATTTAAGATTAAAAATTTAAGCGTATAAATGACCAAAAAAGGTTTTGTGCCCTGACTTTGCTGCACAGCTATATGGCCATACACACACAATCTCACACAAAATATTTGAGGCTGAAGCACACACTGACTTCCATTCACTGAGCTAATGCATCTTGAACTGGACAGAATACGAAACAGATATTCATTACGCACATTTTCACACGCACCGAATATCAATATCTCACGCCAGCCAAAACTTTCAAAACCCAGCTGTCATGCGGTCTACGAGAGCAAGGGCTTGAGTAATCCACTCAGCGGGCTGACTCAGTTTCTCTCTTGTTAATTAATGAAATGGCTCGAACCGTTTCAGGTTGGTGACTCATTGGGCCGGTACAGTCATTGATAGCTTCCTGCAGCAAGCAGGCATCGGGAAGCACATGCAGGATTGAGAACCGAGCACGTGTGCTTGCCTGCCGTGTTTATCCACTTCATTATTTAGTGTTAATTAAGTTGGAAGCCTTCGTCAGTAAGGCAGAACAGTAGCATCTGCTGTGGGACAAAGAAAAGATGGGCGTTCGAGCGTTTGAATTTGAGGCGAGGGGGCCGCTTTTCACGCCCGGCGCATCAACGACCGAAAGGAAAGGAAATGAGCACCGGCGCGATAACTATTTAGTGGACCAATTAATGAAGTATGCAAGGTGGGGAGCGGCAACTGGGATGGGACAAAGCGTTGGCATCTGGGTGGGCAGCACATTACAAGAGCCTATTCTGCTGTTTGGACACCCATAAAAGGTGCATTAAAAGGGAGGTTTCCTTTAACTCTTCCCCATTGTGTACTAGCCGTCCCCCCGCACATGTGCACGGCCGTAGAGCGAAAGCGTCCAATCAGGGTTTAATGGTCCTGGAGTCGCAGGACGGTCGCGTCGCTCTTCCCAAAGTCCCCGGGCTCTAATCGCCCACAATTAAAAGGGAATCGTGCGGACAGAAAAACTGGCCAGAAGCACCTCGGAGAGATCTTGTCAAGCGTCGGGGGGGAGCTCTAATGGTCTTTTAATGTAAATATTTGTTGACTTCAGCAACAGGGCTGTGGAATGTTAAAATCAGTTTGAGGGAACCAGAGTTCCTTCCTTTGCCAAATGTAATTATTTTCAGTGCTGATAAACTTTTCTCTCTGTAAAAGTGTCCTCTGAGGAGCGGATGTTAATGGTTGTTTGTGCTGAGGAATGTCAGCGCATCGCTCCGTTTTGTTTTTTAGAGGCAGAGCTGCTGGGACTCGGGGTGCAGATCAAATTTAACCATAAGGGGTCAGAGGTCACATTAGTCACTCAGGGAATATCACTCAAATCTTTTGCTTTCTGTTTCTGACGCTTTTCCTACTCTTTCTCTTTCTTACCCTTCCTGAAGTGTGCCAGAGATGTAATCGGCACTAGGAGGGTTTCTTCGCTGTTGTGCGTGTAGGTTTATCTTACTTTTACCCAGGGAAGTCGTAAGTAGCAACAAAGCAGTCAAGTTCCTTCCAACAAACAAATTAACATTACAAATAGACCCGATTACCTGAAATTAAAAACCAGTGGGATGACTAATAAAGCTTTCCACCCTGACCACTTACAGTTCGTATATGCCACGTCGAATATTTCAACTCTATATACAAAGTAATAGCAAAACTCTCCAGTGGGAAAACTTTTCAAATGTTTGGTACTTTGGGTTGCAAAGTAATGTTGTTTTTTTTTAAATTAAATCGTAATATTAATGATAGTTTTTTAAACAGTGTGTGCACATTTATATAATTTATTCACTTACAAATACTATTAAAAAACTTTTCAGTAAGGAGATATACACTAAGGGAGATTGTGTGTCATGCTTATCAATGATATAGCGAGTGCACCAAAGTTTTCTTTCAACCCAGCCTGGAATTTATGTTTTAAACTCAAAAATACTGCGGGTAAATGGAAATAAATCAGAGCTTTAGTGAATCCTGTGGTACTTTATAGTAGCAGACAATGTAACAAAAAATGGCCGTCACCTCAGAGCAACAGTGAATTTGATTACATGTAAAGCCATCTGGTCATCACACAAGGTACCTGCCAAATCACATACTTATGCACTATTCTATGCCATTTTGTAGTATAAATATAGTATAAAAATAGTTTAAAAAAAGTGGGAATTCCAAAAAAGAAAGTGTACTTTAAGTGGCCTACCCAAATTTCACTCATTTTACTGACTGAAAGAACCCAGCAAGCAATTTTGCATTTAAAATACGTCTAATAGCTATACAAGCTATACATGATGGAATACCATACATCTCATTAGTTATTTTTGGGCAAAAGCGGACTATATTGGGTCTAGATGGTGAAATGACAACTATTGTTTGCAGGACTCTTCATGCACTCAACGGTCGCAGTTTTGCTTATCTGTCAGAAGAGAGGCGGGGCTATCAGATGTTGTGAAAGGAAAGTTTACCTGCGGAGACACTACAGTCACTTCAGAGGTTTTGTTGGACAAAACAGATAACACTGACTTTAAAAGAATTATAATATAAAAATTCAATTTCATTGTGTTATGCTTTTGATGTAATTTGCCCTCATCTGGGAAACCATTTGTACTTCTGGTTAGTAAATAGCTGTTAAAGTCTATGTAAAAAGTAATTTCTAAACACATTATAAATGTTAGAAATGAATTGCTAAAACACATTACATAAACTATGTAGTTAACTATGTAATACTCAATTGTGGAGTTACACCGTTAAACAGTTTTTCTCCATTTGAGTTAAGGATTTTGTGGGCGGGGCTAAAACAGTTACTTGAAGATGCACTGAAGCCACGGAGATAACACAATCAAGACAATCCGTTCAGGTTGTAGCGGTATTTAAAATTTTAGAGAGATGGTGTTACGAGATTTTTGGTTTCTAAGATATTCGGTTTCATTGGGCTGAGCTTTCGCGAGTATTCATAAACTTCCCGAGCATGCGCCTTAAAAATAATGTGACGCCCTTGCAGCACATCTAATAGATTGTGGAAGTTTATAAATATTTATGTAAGCTCCGCCTGTAAAACCAATATCTCAGAAACCAAAAATCTCGTAAGACTGGCAGCTTTTCCGCAAGAGGGCATGGTTTCAGCGCAAACAGCGGATACGCCACCACCATTTGAGAGTAGAGAATTTCGATAACTTATTTTAATTAAATGGCATTTTTTTCGCCATTTACATTTGTCTGTGTGGTTAATAACACTTTTGGGTGATTCTCACGAAATCTATATTTGGTAGGTGTTCAGCATCAGAATTTTTAAAAAGCCCTTGAAGCCTATTTTTTTTCCCGCACATATAAGATTAAGGTCTGAACTTACTATAACCATTATTTTTTGAGGATTTAAAAAATATTTCCTATATAATTATTTACATTGTTATGAACATATACATTTACAAACTCATGTTTTGGTAATGAGAACTAAAAAGTTGTCTAGGTACTATGACGACACAAAATTTATCTATAAAGAAAAAATAAGAACTGCTTACCTGGTAGCCATCTTGAGTGTCACAGTCAATTATGTCCCTTACAACAATTTTTTTTTAATGTTAGTTCCTCGAGGGCTTAAAAAATGATTGAAAATGGTTGCGGAGGATGAGAAAATTGGTCTTGAACACATTTATATTCCTAATTATTGTTTTTACATTTACCAACGATCACCAAATACCACATGTTTCTTTACTGTAAATGTTTATAGTATAACATGCATTGAAGCTTTTTTTTCTCTTTTAATTATAAATATTTTCACGTCAAATAACCCAAATCCAGTCATGGACACATTGCGGTAATGAAAATGTTCCCCTTAAATGTGGAAAAAACAACCAAATTGGTTTGTATGATGTCATTTGAAATCATGTGCAAAATAGTACATGAAGAGATGTTTGTAACTGTATGCTTCTTATTTTGATAGCATTTACTTTTTTATCAAAATGTTTTATGGCACCTCATAAGTCTAATTTTGCAAGAATCACCCTTTTACTGTGGGGTGACAAACTGAGAACACATTTAATATCTGACTTTACACAGACTAAGTGTCTATTTGGGACGATAGTACTGCAAAGTCGGGTATATATAGTGCATTGTGTAGTAGCCTACATCATTTGGGACAATACTGTAAATATTATTGGCCATTAACTGTATGATACATAATTTTCTGCAATTACACTTTTGTAGCCTATGGTGTACGCATATTTATTTGACTATATATGAGCAATATTTTAACATGCAGCTTTTAAAAGTAACGCTCTGCAACACTGGCCCGCTGTTGACTGTTTCGATTGTGATGTTAAGGGACGCAGAGGAGCAGTTAAAGGTGAAAACTGCACGCACATCACGCATATTTCTCGTCCCGTCTCGTGGGAAAGGCAAGCAGAAGTTCAGCCTTTAGTGTCTAATAACCCAATATAAAAATTAATCCCACAAGAATTTGTTTAAAAATGCAGGAGTGCATTAGGTACTTTCACAATTAAAAATTCATGTCGCCAGCAGGCTTCGGAGGTGGACTTTTTATTATATATTGGCAAATGTTAATAAACATGCAGTCGGATTAAAAATTGATATTGCTTGTGACCCAGACACTGGATATGCATCTAGTGCATCGCCATTTATATAGGCTTACCGACCCGAGGGGTTTTAGCCGAATCGGTCGACGCGGCCTGCAGTGAGAGGGGAATTCAACCGGATTGAAACTGTCACTTATTGTATACACCGCTTAACCTAAACGTTCCCGTAGTTGCCTATTGACTGCATTTTAAATCGAATGCATTTTTCAGATTAAAGGAATTTTAAATGAGTGCGGTACACGCAAGATTAACTAATACAGCTGTCTGCCGCAATTAATCCAATGTTGCACACATGTCGGTGGTGCATGGGGAGATACGGTATAGGCCTTCATTTACCGCTGTGTTTCATTTCATGGACAGACTGTTTATTGTATCTCCTGAGATTGGCAGCTATAATCAGGGTTTGTAAAACCGAGCTGGTGCGTGTCTGAACCGCATTCAATCTTGGATCAAATATCTTCTTATCTCATCTATCTTCATGAGGCGTTTGATTCTGACCGGGTGTGACAGCGGTGAAACGTTACTGGTTTTGATTTTTAGTCAAGCATTAACTGAGAACAAAGGTGTATTAAAGATGGTGTAGCGTGGTGGATGGGTTCATGTACACAACCCAAGTTGTGTATTTCACGCCAAGACTGTTTATTAAAACTGACCATTTTAGTATATCTATAAAGTTCACAAGGACCGGTGTGTATGGAGCACATCTGCGATTAGGCAGACATACGTATGTAGGCATGACACTGTCTTCTCCGAACGGTTTGATGTTGAGCACCAGCAGTTGCAAAGGACTTAACAGGCAAGTGTGCCATCTTCTGGCCTTTTTAAGACATGCAGTGCACACTTAATAATGTGTGAATATATACCGTTGTGTTAGATACAAGAATCAAACCCATGACCTTTGCATTGCTAATGCAATGCACTAACAGGAAGTGCAAATACTTTTTTTACTTGTTTATTTTCTCCAGTAAATAAACAGCAACATTTTGTTACTCTCAGGAGTGAGATGGACTCAGAATCATAATGTCATTCACTACAGACTCATTATCATCAGTCCATTGGTTTCAATTAATGCATGAGACACATTTGATCACTCCCTAATGGGTTAAAGGAATAGTCTACTCATTTTCAATATTAAACTTTGTTATTACCTTAACTAAGAATTGTTGATACATCCCTCTATCATCTGTATGCGTGCACGTAAGCGCTGGAGCGCGCTGCGACACTTCGATAGCATTTAGCTTAGCCCCATTCATTCAATGGTACCAATCAGAGATAAAGTTAGAAGTGACCAAACACATCAACGTTTTTCCTATTTAAGACGAGTAGTTATACGAGCAAGTTTAGTGGTACAAAATAAAACGTAGCGCTTTTCTAAGCGGATTTAAAAGAGGAACTATATTTTATGGCGTAATAGCACTTTTGGGAGTACTTTGACTCGGCGCAGTAACACCCTCCCTCTCCCATTATGAGAGGGAGAAGGGGAGCGGACTTTTCAGGCGAGTTGAAGTACTCCCAAAAGTGCTATTACGCCATAAAATATAGTTCCTCTTTTAAATCCGCTTAGAAAGCGCTACGTTTTATTTTGTACCACCAAACTTGCTCGTATTACTACTCGTCTTAAATAGGAAAAACGTTGATGTGTTTGGTCACTTCTAACTTTATCTCCGAGTGGTACCATTGAATGAATGGGGCTAAGCTAAATGCTATCGAAGTGTCGCAGCGCGCTCCAGCGCTTACGTGCACGCACACAGATGATAGAGGGATGTATCAACTCTTCTTAGTTAAGGTAATAACATAGTTTAATATTGAAAATGAGTAGACTATTCCTTGTGGGTAACAAGCGGGCTGATCTGTTTCCTATTATTGTTTGCTTCATTGAAACTTTTTCCCGATGGCAAAATTAAACGGGGTGGGCACAGACCTGCAGCATCCACTACAGCATCCACCGATCTCTGGGTTGCCTTTACTGTGTGCGAACTGGGAACTGATGACACTCAACATCCAATGAAAGCAGATGGTATCACATCGGTGAAGGACTTCAAGGACTAACAGTAGACAGGTGAGCAACCACAGCAGAACACAAATTGTCCTCCCTCCTCCTAAAAGTGCTTAGCTTGTCTCCAAGTGAGGCTTGGGAAGGGTAATGACCGTTAAATAGCTAAAGAGTGATGGAAAAGGGGTACAGCTGCACTGAGCTTTTAGCTCCATCTTCTCTTATTTTCCTCTGCTTTTCTCGCCCCTCCGTAACTCGGTGGCAATGATAAAAGAGAGATGGAGAGTTTCGTAGAGGCTTGCAATGAAGTGCGAAGTCAGAAGAGGTCACTTACTGACGGCACGGGCTGTCAGGCAGAGAATCAGGAGGGCAGGGGTGTAAGAGACAAGCAGACCCCCGTGTCTGAGAGAAAACTGAGGTGGGAAATGAAAACGAAAGATTGAAGATCTCAGATGACTGGAGGGAAATCAACAAATACAACAATGCACACGCAGAGCAAATATACAGAATAGAGCACAAATTCGAGGAAGAAAACAAACCGTTCTGAGGGAGTCAACGGTTTGCATCAGTGTAGGCCCAATGGACATTCACTCGGAAAGTTTGGATTTAAATGCATTCCAAAAGTATGCAAGTTTTTGCGTTGAAGAAAAAAAGATCTGCGGGATTTGCTAAGGGAATTCACCTTAAGATAGATTTTTTCATCAATTATTAAACAAAGAGTTTGTGTGTAAAACTACCAGAGCTTGAGTTTTGTAGATACTCGACGCTGAAACTAAAGTGATACTGATCGCAGTCTGCTTCTATTTCAATGACGCTTTCCACAAGCAGAATCACAAATCAGATTTATGTATACCTGAGTGTGACCTTCTGTACACAAAGAGATATCGTGATAAAGTGTCTCACTTAACATAAACCCCTTTAAAGCAGGCCAAGTACTTAAAGGAAAACACCACCGTTTTTCAATATTTTACTATGTTCTTACCTCAACTTAGACGAATTAATACATACCTATTTTTTCAATGCGTGCACATAATCTTTGTACAGCGCGTTGTGAATGTGTTAACATTTAGCCTAGCACCATTCATTCCTTAGGATCCAAACCGGGATGAATTTAGAAGCCATCAAACATTTCCATGTTTTCCCTATTTAAAGACTGTTACATGAGTAGTTATACGAGTAAGTATGGTGCCACAAAATAAAAGTGGTGCTTTTTTTAAGCTGATAAAAATTAAAACTATATTGTATGGCAAAAGAGCACTTAGTGTGCAGCACTTCGACCTCAGGCGCAGTAATATTGACTCATGTAAGTCTTTAAATAGGGAAAACATGGAAGTGTTTGGTGGCTTCTAAATTCATCTCTGTTTGGATCCTAAGGAATGAATGGGGCTAGGCTAAATGCTAACAAATTCAAGACGCGTTGTACAAAGATTAAGTGCACGCATTGTAAAAAGATAGGTATTTATTAATTTGTCTAAGTTGAGATAAGAACATAGTAAAATATTGAAAACGATAGTGTTTCCTTTAAAAAGACAAGAATTCACCCTGCTTACCCTGTTATTCTTCATCCTACAGTATTTTTATTCGGAATAGAAAAACTATTCAGACCTGTCTTTACATTATGTGTCCACTCATGGGATCCACATTTTGGAAATATAAAATGCCCTCCAAAGTGGGAATAACACGGATGAAACTATGGGAATTATTTTGAGAATAAAAAATGTGAAGAAAAATAAATACTGTGCTATATTTTATTAATGTGCAGTTTCTTTAGGTCTGGGCTATTCTGGGCCTTATCTTTATAAATAATCTGTACATTATTCTGGCCAATATTTTACAATTTTACATTAATGTTGTTAAACCTGACACCAAGTTAAATGCTTGTTTTTGTATAAATGATTGCATAACACTATTTTTTATGCCAGTGGTTTTCAAACTGGGGGCCGGGGCCTCCAGGGGGTCTGCGAGATGGTGCCAGGGGGCCCCAGTTTTATGACATTTTATGAAAAACATTTATTTATCATGAATTCTGTGTAATTAAACTTAAAAAAAGCACTACTTTTTTGTATCATTTAATGTTTTTTTATTAAAATGTTGAGTTTTAGAACAGTTTTTTGTCACAAAATTTTCTTTGGGAGGCCGCAAGGTAAAGCACCCTACACAAGGGGGGGCCACACACTGAAAAAGTTTGGGAACCACTGTTTTATGCATTTGGCAGACACTTTTATGCAAAGCGACTTACAGTGCATTACAAGCTATACATTTTTATCCATACTTGTGTTCCCTGGGTTCGAACCCATGACCTTTCACGCTGCAAACGCAATGCTCTACCACTGAGCTATACAGGAACACTATACTACACTATACTATACTATAATACATTACATTATATATTATATTATATTATATTATATTATATTATATTATATTATATTATATTATATTATATTATATTATATTATATTATATTATATTACATTAAATTCATCTGTCAGTGGGGCGGTACCCTTTTAAACGGTATGCGGTATGTACTTAAAGGGGGCATAATAGTACCTCAAAGATAAATACTGGTAATTCAAAATACTTATCGGTACATCAAAGTTGCATAACTGTACTTAAATGATACTGTATTATGACCTTTTGAAAGGGAACCTCTCAGTGACAGCTTTTGTTCTTTAATTTCTGTCAATATTGTATTATATTATATTATATTATATTATATTATATTTCTGTCTAAACATGTATTTCAAACATTATGGGCCTTCAGAGAAACATTTTAGTCCAATAACTCTTAACTTTTGAATGCTCCTAAGTGCACATTGGACTTTTATTGGTGTTTTGTCTTTTTTAGTAGACTGTCGGCCCCAGTAAACATTTCCTTTTTTTGTATAGAAAAAAGTATTGAAAATGATGTCTTTTATAGAAAGTAAGTCAAATTCCCTGTTATTCTGTACAGTCATTGGAGATAAAAGCATCTGCTAATGTTTGCATGCTTCCTTGCTCGATCTCAGATCTTAAAGCAGAGGATCGTCCCTCTTATTCACTTCATCCATATCGTTTATCCTCTCTTCCAACTGCCTAATTAATTAGGAACCGACTTATTTACAATGATGACCTGGCTAAGCGTGAAGATAGGAAGCCACATGGCCACAAATGCACAGTGGATTTAGAGTCTCATTCTGAGCCTGTGATATCTGGCTGATGAATCTCAGATTTCCATCCAGCAAACCCCACTTTTTTTCCCCGGGCCTTTCTCTCTGGTTCTGGATTTTGCTTGGCATTGAGATTTCCTCAGAGTCTGTGTTAATTACTTGGAGCTTCGTAATCCATTTTCATGGCTTATTTATCCGTCTGTGCTCTTGGCTTGCTGATTAAAGCTTCGTAAATCATTTTTCACATCTTCATCAAGGCGGCGAAAGAAGCAGATTTGAGAAAAGGGAAAGAAATGTTGTCGTTTATTTTCTTTCTTCCTTATGTAATATTTGCCGTTCGCCCGTGCTAGTGCATCAATGGCAGAGCTCCAGGACTTGTGCTGAAAATCTAATTTGAGAGGTTAGTTCAGAGCCAAGTCCAGGAGCCAAACATAAATCTGTTCAACATAGTGCTGGATGAGCAGAAGCTCACTGCTTCACATCTCATGAGCGATCCCTCTTTATTTCTAGCATACCTCTCTCTCTCTCTCTCTCTCTTTCTTTCTTTCTCTTGCTCTCTCTTTCTTTCTTTCTTTCTTTCTTTCACTCCCTCGCCTCTCTCAAGATTCAACAAGCTTTATTGGCATGGTTAAAAGACGTTTTACGTTGCCAAACCATTAGCAACGTTATATAGACATACACATTTACACACACACATACACAAATGCAGCACTGCCTAGCCCTGTCTCTACATCAATTGTCACAGTGAATATGTGACTTGTCCTGTACTGAGTCAGTGTTAGCTTAACTGGTTAAAAAGAAAAGCACTCTCGGGTGACACCTTAAAAGGGTGCCTAAAGTGCTAGAAAGTGGGGATGTTCGGTTGAGTGTGCTAAAAGGGCATAAACACACACACACACACACACACACACACACACACACACACACACACACACACACACACACACCATCATTTGATGGCCCATCCAGATAAAGACCCATCACTAAGGCAGCTCACATCAGCAGCATTTACCTACTGCTATTTAATGGACAGGACAAACTTTGAATCCATTGCCTGTCAATGCATTTCATAGCCTCAATTAAAGCAGTACCTGTAGTTTTGCATAAAATATAGCCTTCATTTAAAATGATTTTGGCGACTGCCGAGTGTAAATGCAGTCATTTTTCTGGACAGTATTTGGGTCATTAACTTTTGAATAATTCTCTTCAATTTAAATGGCTGCATAAATTCAACTAAAACCAAACGAATCGTACAGGCAACCCTGATACTTGTTTAGGTACAAACTTATATCAGAGAAATAATTGAATTGTTAAATTGTAGTAGATTAAGCAGAGTACATTAGAGGATGGATAGATTTTGGTTCTCTATCACATATATTGAGCCAAACCTGATTTAATGAGTTCATTGGAACCTACAGACAATAAGCAAGTTTTACCACAAGAGGGCGACAAAATGTTTCTGCATACAGACCAAGAGTATCAGGGCCCTATTTTAACGATCTAAGCGCATTGTCTAAAGCGCACAGCGCAACGTCTAAATGGGCGTGTCCGAATCCACTTTTGCTAATTTAACGACGGGAAAAATGGTTTTTGCGCCGAGCGCATGGTCGAAAAGGGTAGGTCCTATTGTAATGGGAGTATTTTGGGCGTAACGTGCAATAAACCAATGAGAGTCACAGCTCTCATCCCCTTTAAAAGCCAGTTGCGCTGGCGTTATGTCTAATCCCTATTTAGATGACGGACTTTGTAAACTGAAAAACTAAGCGGAGGAAGAAGATTCCCAGTTTAAGATTAATGTTAAATAATTGTGTTGTTTTTCACTTGTATTGAAATTTTTATTTTTTTATTAAAACCTTTAAAACCTGTTTTCTTTTAGTCATGGAAGTAAAAAGCAGGCTTGTAATTGCTTTAAATGTATGGCTATCCAATATCATCAAAAAATAATTTACAAGTATGTAAGATAAGGTTTGTACTCTAAAAATACTTTATTTGTAACAAACAGGAGATAAAGAATTTACAAACGGCTCTCCTCACGTTTCAGCACTTTGGACAGCGTTTTTTTAGCAAAGAGTTTTTTTAAGCATTACTTAAAAATGTTTCTCATCTCACCATATCCGCAGGTACAGAGTCATCATATACAATAAATCCGTGAGGTAGCATTAAAAAAAACATTTAAAAACAGACGCATTTGTTCAAAGCAAAGCATTTATTTACTTACCAGGTGAAGCAGCTCTTTGCGCCTTCTAACGTCTCATAATTAGTCCTCATTTATGTCCAAGAGACTCAATAATAATCTTTTACATTCAATCCTTTAATCTTTCATATTTAAAAGCATTTTTGTGCTGCTGCGCATTCATGTACCTTGTGATAAGCAAACCCGCGTTGTCCTTCCGTGTATAGGCGCATTTTACTAATGCGCTCTTTAAATAACATAAAACACATTGCGCCATTGACTTTAGACTTTAGACCAGGTCTTTGTTGGTCAATGGCGTAGTCTATTTTAGTTGCCTCAAAATAGCAACGCGCCAACAATGCGCCTGAACACACCTCGTTTTTACATCAGAACGCCCATGGGCGCAAAAGGGGGCGCAAATGCATTTGCTATTTAAACAACGCGGCGCTAAACGTGAAAATTAGGGTGGAAACTAGCGAAAGACACTTGCGTCGCGCATTGCGCTGCATTGCGCCGGGTGTAAGATAGAGCCCTCAGAGTAACACAAGCAATCTTAAAAAGCTTTGTGCAATTTATGTATTTATTATTAAGTCATTCATTGGCCATTTTGTGTATGTTTATATATCTGTTCACACAAAAAACAGTGTGATGTATTAAAGTATAAAAAGTATGACATTAAAGTAAGAATAAAAATAAATACCACTTTAAAAACAATTTCTCAGCTAATTTGTAATCACCTAATGTGTGTCTAAAGGGGTAGTTCACCCAAAATGAAAATTCTGTCATCATTTAACCACATTTTGTTACAAACCTGTATAAATTTCTTTGTTCTGATGACCACAATAGAAAATATTTTGAGGAATGTTTGAAACCAAAACGATCATGAGCCCCATGACTTCCATAGTAGGAAAAACTACTTTGGAAGTGAATGGGGCTCATGATCCGTCAAAATGAGGGTCAGTAAATGATGACAGAATTTTTCATTTTGGTTTTAATATTAGCAGAACAAAATAAAACAATTTTTTAGTTTTTTTAGTGTAACATGTTAAACTGAATTGTGATGGTGTTGGAAGATCGGCCATTCCTCTGGATAGTGTTTGTGGCCACCTAGGCCCTTGGAAATTATGCGACAACCAACAGGCAAATATACAAATAGTTAATAAAACATTTACAAAAAGTAAGTTACTTTTAATTTATTTTATTTTTTAACATTATACTGACTGGTAAAGACCCGTGTGGGTGTTGTAATGACTGGTCGGCAAAATGATTAGCTTCATAGCAATTCACAGAGCAAAAACATTTACAACAACTACAACAATAACAAAATGTATTTTCGTTCCTGAATTTTTCTGTTCCTTTCATGATAAACCAGAGTTCAGGGTGGCAAATGTTTCTAAAGATGTTTTGGTTTACTATCCAGTTCATGGTATTTACTTTAGCCGTGTTCAAGGCAGGGAGAGTTTTTTTCCACAGTATAATCATAATTATATTTACTGTACCTTGGCTTCAAAAAATTGGTTTCTTTCACTATTAACAAATCCATGGTATTGTTCCTTATGCACTAATATATAGTGTCTTACTGGATTCAATCACTAGATACATTAATTTATACAAAATTTACATTTACATATTCAGATGCACCATCAAGGTGGATTAACATAATTTTAGTTCTTACAAAACATGGCTGCTCATAATGTGACTTCAAATATAGAGTTCAGATGCTGTTTGAGCATTTCTTATCTATGTTTAGGTTCAGTAATTTTACTTGAATAGCAATGAAAAGGTTATTAGTCAGTAATTGATATGCCTTATTCTCACAAATGTCACTTTAGTCATTTCATTAGTATTTAACAAATTTGATTGTCTTTCGCTAAAAAAACGCATGCAAGCTTTAGCAAAAACTTTCACTTCTAAAAAAATTCACTTCTTTGTATAAGACATAGTAAATAGTTGCAAAGTCATTAAATATGCAACTAGAAACATTGCAAATGATGAAAGTCACAATTCCAAAAGGTAAAAATAAAGAAACTGAACCACACACTAGGGGGCGCTGTGATCCATGTTGTTTCCACATTTGGGTTGTCTAGTTTGTCCACCATGGTGTTTAACGGATTCTGCCAACAAACTGGTATTTCTGAATGTCCTGCGTCCAGGATTAAGCAGATTTAAAGCGAAAGTATTTGCTGAACATATAATACCGTGCCGAGAGCATGTGGTTAATATATCATTATCTCATTTTTGATTGAGTTGGAGTTTAGCTGTGCATCTGAGCTCTTAAAATATTATTTTACTAAACGATTTAACCTAAATCAAGTAGTGTTTTAACTTTTTTCATGAAATTGTACTACATACATGTCGATGTGAAAATGCACCATTTTGTTTTTCAATTCATTAAATCATAATTCCTATATTTTTGTTAGTTTCTTAGCACCACAGAAAAAGCTTAAGGATCACTTTCAGACTATAGATTATAACCAAAAAACATTAATACATTTTTCAGTATATTTTCTGACATTTTATGAATACTGAGGTTTATTTTCACTCACATATGTGTACACACTTGTGTGTATACCTAAAAGTATACACTGTAAAAAAAATTCTGTAGAAATTACAGTATTACTGGGTAATACTTACTGTAGATTTTACATTTATGTTATTTACTGGCAACAGTTTGTTCAGTATTAAATTAAATTTATTTACAGTGTACTTGTTTAAAGTATACTTGGACTCCCATGAACAAAAACCCTTTCTTAGACTTTTATAGCAAGGTTGAAAATCTATAGAAAATGCCACTGTGTGCTATACTGTAGTTTTGAATATGGAGAACTACAGTAGTTAAACATGTCCACATACTGTACCTTTGACCAGGTAGTGTCTATGTTTATGCTATTTATTTTACTAACATCTAAAGAACGTCTACATATATTAATGAACACTTTCAGGAAAAAGGTACAAGAAGGTTCAAAAGTTTTCACTGGGGCGATACCTTTTTAAAAAGTAAATTTTTGTTCCTAAAAGTGCAAAAAGGTACACATTGGTATAAACACTGGTTTATATCTGTACCATAATGGTACATATTAGGACCTTTTTAAAGCGTATCGTCCTAGTGACAACTTTTGTATGGGGTTTTTTTCTGAGAGTAAATGATGCCGCTGTCTTTGGATTTATCACTGTCAGAAAAATGCTTAAAAACGGACCCAGGCTGTCAATAGGTCAGTAGTTCTCTATAAAAAGATCCTAATATGTATGATTTAAGTACAGAGACAGTGGCAAGAAAAGAGTATGTAAACCCCTAGGAATGAATTGGTTTTCTTCAGAGATTGGCCATAACATTTTTATGGCCAATCACTATAAAAAAACAGTTCATTCCTAGGGGTTCACATACTTTTTCTTGCCACCGTATGTATACATTTGGTACTAACATACCATTGAGGTACTAATATGCACTATTTGGTACCAATAGGTACTCAAATTGGGCATAAAGGGGAACATTTTTTAAAAAGAGTATCCACACTATTCCTGAGGTAAATGCGGGCGACGCCATCTTGAGCTCAGATGGGTAAAACTTCCGGTGAGCCACTACAGCTAATAATAGTCCTATTGCGAGGGATACGAGTCTGCCGTTTTGACTGGCATTTTAATGCTTATTATGAAATCCAGGAAGATCGGCATAATTTGTGCAGTTAGGGGTTAACATAATAGATGATACAAACGCAGTAAACCTTTACAAAACGGTTGTTTTAACTGTAATACACGCTCAAGAACTGAATGTTTATGTGGCGCACGTGCATCTATTAACTGTATCCACACATCCATCCAGTAAAACCTTTCATAGAAACTGACAGTGAACAATAAATACAATAATTATTCAAAAACAACATATTATGCAGATAAAAATATGCTGATTTATTTATTCTGCTACTAGGGCCTATATATTATTACAAAAATGAGATTACAGTACATAATATATAGCCTACGACATTAACTGCTTATTAGTTAATGTTTATAATAGTTCGTGATGTGTTACGCATACCGTTACTTTTGTTGTGTTTTAAATGAATTATTTAAGCAAATAATTTCATAAGCTCATGTCTTATTTACTGTATAATATTTTCATAAAACGAAAACTGAAAACATGTAATAGGAGTTTAATATGTTAATTATGGTTTGTTTAAATAACTTACATTGTATTGAATGAGAAGCATAAGTTACTGCTGCTGTCGGATCGCGTGAAGCTTGATGTGTAGCCATAAAAACTCGATAAGTCGATTAAAAATTGCCGTTTAAAAAAACCTCACACCAGGGACAGTTGTGACATTTTAAACCATCACCTGAAACGTTTAAAAACAAGAAGTCTCTGTATATTCCATGTATTAAACACTCGACTGACTGTCCCACTGTAGAGATACGGCATGTCTCTGTGCTTTTATTTGCACATTGAAGATCCGTCGCCCCCGAGGAACAACATGAAACGATTGAATATATCTTGATGTATCAGGACACTTCTTAATTTCCTCCTTACACTGGTTCATACATGAAATTATGACCGTAATCATCATGGAAATCACCGGCTCTGGTCCAGTGACAGTATGCGCCGGAAGTCGCACCCACAATTCGCACAAAGCGTCATGGGGCGTAGGAATAGTGTGGATAGCCCCAGTGAATTTTTTTACAATTTTTTCTGACAGTGTACAACAATTCCTGCCGTTCCTATTCATAAAATAGCACCACTCCAAACACTGGTGAAAGTGGTCTGTGAAGATCAAGATTTCTCTTCAGGTACCATGTAAAATACTATAAAATCATTACTAAACAAATAACAAGAAATTGTTTTATATAATACACAATGCTACTGTATAAAAATCATTGCTGTCCATCAATGTTGTAGGTTAACCGCCCATACATTTAACTTTGATCAGCCTTCAGACTTGGCTTTGATGAGGTGACCGTTAAACGTGATGTACGTGTCAAAATCATCACTAAACACAGCGTTTTCTCGCTCGCCCTTAAAAAGCCGAACCCACACCTGATCATCTCTCTCCAGCTCCAGCATGATGCTCTGGCTCTGCATGATGGAGCGATCGCTGGGTTGAGCATATAGGATTGCCATCTCCTGCTCATTCTTCATGATGTGCAGGTACGTCTCCTTCTGGTTCCAGGTATGAGCGTTCAAAGCGAAGAAATAGATGCCTGGAACATAGCAGAAGAACTTTCCGGTGAACATGTTGAAATGGCCGTACAGGTTGACGAGCTCGGTGTCGAAGATCAGGGTCTGGTAGTAATCGTTGCTGTGCAGGGCTTTCTTGCGGCCAACGGAGAATGCAGCATAGTAGGACTTACAGGGTTCACCGGGGGACCCCAAACTTCCCTTAGTGCCCTTAATGCCATGTGGCCCTCGGGGTCCAGTTTGCCCTGTCTTGCCTGATTTCCCATAAGCTCCTCTCTCTCCGGCATCTCCCTTCTCCCCTAAAAGGAAAGAAAAGGAGGGATACATTTTTTACATTCTTAATTCATGATGTCCCACTTTTCTGAATCCTCATATGAGTGTTTCTCATATTAGATGTGTTTCTCAAATGTAAAAATTAAAAATGATTAAGCTCAAATTATATATAATCATTTTGTTTGTCTGTTGTAGTTGTTTTTGTAGATGGCGTCAATCTGGCAGACATTTTTTTGCAGTTTTATGCAGATCGTCCCATAGAGACGTTTTCTGCAGTGGTTTGTTCTTAGTGGTGAACGTTTTCCTGCCCGCAGCGGCGAAGCAGCATGTGATTAACCAGTCCTGACCTATATCCTTCACTGACAGTTAACTATTCTACTTAGAGCTTCATCTAGACTGACATGGTTGTACACAATTATAACTAAAGGCAATACTGCCAAAATTGGTTTTTCTGTGGCATCATGTACCACCGCTATTTTTAAAAGTGTAGCTGTACAGTATGTTTATGGTATGCAGATTTTGTACCTTTTAGGATGGTGACATTTATATGTGGCACAACTTTGTACTGTGGGTATTGAGGAGGGTTCTCTCCAGGATCACAGCATCGCTTGCATTCAGTACCACTGGATTCACAATACGAAAGGAAATGTTACTGATCACCATCAATATCAACTCTATATATCATTATTGATAGGATAAATAGAGGGATTGATTAATAGATGTAGATAAACACATACCTGCCATCTCTGTAGTGCTCTGTGGCTCTTTGATAATCTCTACGCTCATATCTGTCCACATCTTGGTTTGTGGCTACATATGGCTCAGTCCATTTTGTAAACACGACCATCAGCAGAACCAGACTTCTCAGAGCCATCTAAGACATGACATCATTAAATATATTTATATATTATGGTCACACAATTAAAATGCAAACACTGACAATGTGGTGCCCAAAAATCTATATCAAATGTGATTTGTCGTGACAGGTGTGTTGTTGTGTCACATCTGTTGACAGATTTACATGCTGTGTTCAACTACTATCAGGTGATGAAGTCTCTGACTGTCATTCAGGATCACTTCTACCTCAATCCTGTTCATGGTGATAGTAAATCATGCATTATTTGCATTTTAACCAAAAAATCCTCAATGGGAAATTAAAACTAAGTGCTTATATAGGTCCTACAGAGTGTTACAAAAATCTGTGACTTTATCCTCTCTATTACCATCTCTGTTTGAAACCTAAAATTGCGTTTTACATCTTACTTGTAAAGTGATTTATTAACTTAGGTTTAGATGTAGGCTTTGTTTCATTTAAAGTCGCCATTATGGTGATCAGTGTTTGTTTGGACTCTTGACTTTTAGTTTGTTCGTTTTTTTCTGGCTGCTATAACTTTGTGTATTTAAAGCATATTTGTTATGGTGAAGAAGAGACCATGTTGCAATTCTATTATGGTGGTTGATACATAATGTCAAACATCATTATCTAGAAAATGTATTTGTTCATTTTGTGTTTGCTTACTCATCAGAAGTGTGTTTCTCTCTCAGTAATGCGATACTACAATATGAGATCCAGCACCCTCATGAAGATTTCGAAACAATGTATAGATAAAAAATAACCATGGTGTAATTTAAACAAATATCAAGACTCAGGTAATGAATCAAAACAATGGTGACAAAGAAAATAGTCATGATTTTTTCATGCCGCAGTGAATTCTGGGAGTTCTGGGTGAGATTTGTAATTTGTTGATACCCAGCATGCGTTGCAGCATGAAGCTTTTCATTTTATTGTCACCATTGTTAAAATCCATACTGTCTAAATTAGACGTTTTTTTTTTTTTATTGTACAGTGTTCCAATATTCTTCCGAATGACAAACTGATTTGAGAGTGCCAGATATCATACTTTAGTATCACATTATTTACAGAAAAAATACTTCTGGTGAGTAAGCAAACACTAAAATAGTAAATCAGTTTTTTAGATGAGAATGCTTTACATTATATCCTAACCACCACCATAGAATTGTACTACAGTCTTCTTTTTTGGCCACAACAAACATGTTTTAAATACATAAAGTTATAGCATCCAGAAAAAAATGACAGCTAAAATCATGTTGAAATGAAGGCTAAAATCAAGAGTAAAGAGTCAAGAGTCAAACTAAAACAAACACGGATTACCATAATAGTGACTTTTACTAAACAAACACTGATTACCATAATGGTGACTTTAACTAAAACAAACACTAATCACCATTATGGTGACTTTAACCAAAACAAACACTGATCATCATAATGGTGACTTTAACTAAAACTAAGCCAAAATATAAACCTAAGTTAAATAAATAACTCTACAAGTAAGATTTCAAACAGATTGTGATAGAGAGGATAAAGTCACAGATTGCAGCTATTAACACTTAGTAGTGTGGACCTATATAAACACTGAGCAGTGTTAATTTAACACCAGGGACTTTTTGATGTGTAGCAACTGTTTTGAATATAAAAAAATCATCCTAACCTACCCCCAAACCTAACCATAAATCCAACATTTCACAAGATTTAGGCCATAGTTGTATCCTATCTCAGTGTTTCCCAACCACTGTGCCGCGGCACACTGCCACATTCTTTGAAAAAGCGCTCCAAGCTAGCTACCAGGTTGCTGAGTTGGTCACAGCTGCATGTGTCACTGTCCTCAATTTCAGCCAGGATATCATTTGTGTTCATCAAAGCAAGATCAAGTTTCACATTATAACTTAAATACGTTTAATACATTTTAATATTTAAGTTTAACAAGTCATTTAAGCATTGTAATACAGGTTTATGCAGATCTGTTAATGCTTATTGTGAAAGTGGTGTGCCGTATGATTTTTTTACTTATCAAAACTGTGCCGTGGCAGAATAAAGGTTGGGAAACACTGTCCTATCTAGCCAGAACCCCTGTTTTTCACTCTAACCCAACCCCCAAACCTACCTAACCCTAAACATACGTGTAAAAAGTGGACTATCCTTAACTCATTGTGGAGAGTTTATGCTTGATTAAGTTTTTTAAAAATGCACAAAAAGTTTGTGGTGTACATGCAAAAAAATGGTTCAATGGTTCATACACTTGACATTTGTATACTGTTCAGCTTAAATTGTTCATATTAAGGCAATATAAATCCTTTTACATACACACATTGCAAAATATTTTGCACTGTTTCTTGGCCACTAATCCAATGCTAAAAATGAAAACATTCAGATTTCTGTGCTTCCACTGAATTGCAGATGTTGCTGGGTTGATATTTGCAGTAAATGAAAATTTAGCAAAATAATGTGGAAGTATTTACACTAGTGGTATGACACTTTTGGCCCAGTCTTTCTAAAGAAATATTCAAATGACTCCAGACTCCACTGCAGTCTGTATCACAGTAATGAGTGGTTCTCAAACTTTTGGGTGTGCATTTGTCAGATGCTTTTGTCCAAAGGGACTTGCAGTGCATTACACGGTATACATTTGGGGAGGGAATTCAATCCCACTGCGAACGCAATGCTCTACCACTGAGCTATTCAGGAACATGTACGAAATGTAAGACAAATGTTTAAAAAAAAAGTTTTTTTCTGGTTCCAACAGACTAACAGCTGCTGTTCTGTGTGTCTAATTCGTAAAGTCTCTTTAATCTGTTTCAGATTTTTCCCTTTCGGTCTTTGCTGCCGTTTCTTTGATTATCGTCTTTTTCATGCTTAGTTTTGTTTACGGACTCACATCTGATATCCCGGCCTGAGAATCCCTCTCCTTCCTGCGGATGCTGGGGTCGTGAGGTTATGTTTACACGTACAAAACATCATTGAGAGCTCATTTAGCTCAAAGCAAGCCTTCCTGGCTTTAGCAACATTTGGGCTGACCTTTAGAAACGCTTATTATATAAGCTGAGAGTGTTTTTGCTCCCTTCCTCTCCAGAGAACACCACACTCCAAATCATAAATATCCTACTTTTGCAACATTTAAAAGTCCCTTAACCCACTGTACTGTGCCATCTCTAAAATAAGGTTAAATACATAAACATTCAGCCGCTTTGATCAGTCATCTACAGTAACCAGATTTGGCCATTAAGCTTCACTAGAGGTCGAATGGTGCAGATGCAATTCTGGCGACCAGAGTTTGAATCCCGGCTTAAGGTCCTTTGCCAATCCCATACCCCTCTCTTCACCCTATACTTTCCTGTCATCTCCTCTATCCAATAAAGGCAAAAATGGCCCAAAAAACAAACAAAAAAAAGCTTCACTGGAGGCTAACTTCTTATGAAATCCCATATGTGCATGATTGATGGTTGAATTGAATGTGCTGTGGTGGGTCTCAAAACACATCTTATAAATACAAAATTAGACAGAAGTGGATTGGATTATATCTGTACAAACAGGTGACTGAAATCAAATCCCTTCTCTCAACTTCACTTTTAAAAATAAAGGTGCTTCACTATGCCATAGAAGGATGAATTCATCAAATTCAAAAAGGTACTTTATAGTATAAAAAGGGTTGTGACAAATGTCAACTGTGTTTAATAACCAGTGCTTTTAAAGGCATGCTGTGGCCTGTCTGATCCATAAGGTGTGGCTTATGTTTGGTAACTGGAAACACAAGTTATGTGGCATGCGGTCAGTGATGCTGCTAAATCTGGTGTGTATACAGGTCAGCCAATTCTTTGTCCTTTTGCTCTTGTGTTCGGTTCTGGATCACATGTATGGCGAGGCTCACCACACTCTTAAAAAGAAAGGTGCTGCAAGATGCCATAGAAGAACCTTTTCTGTCTAAATGGTTCTTTAAAGCACCGTTAACATCTGAAGAACCTTTCTGTCTCACAAAAGGTTGTTTAAGAAGGTATAAAAATGCATGAAAAAAATGCTTCAAGCATCGCAGTGAAAAACCTATAAAGTACCTTTATTTTTAAGAGTGCAGGTGCATGTAACGCTACTCTAAATTCTGCTGTCTGAGGTCAGTGACCAAAGATAAACAGTTCATCACGATTTTAAATAAAGTTGGCTACAGAATTTATGTGCTGCCACCTCGAATTTTTGTGTTTGACCAAACAGGACCTATTCTTGACCATAGCTTACTAAATATTTAGCTTATCTGTCGCTAGTCATGCACCGTTGAAGCCCACATATGTCTGGTGTGCGCTTTTAAACACTACAGACAACCCACTACAGTATATATCTGGGCTAGTCAACTGGCGTCCTGCGGGCCAAATGTGGCCCTCCATTCACCTTTATCTGGCCCCACGGTCATTTGTGTCTGAATTAAAATCAGCATGGTGACTTTTACCTTTCTACTGCCGATAAACCAGAAGAAGAGTCGGAAAGGGGCTGCATGGGGTGCTAACCATCTGCGGGTGCATAATTATCGGATCCAATTTGAGCATTAAAAAAGACACCGTATGTGACACGGCAACCGGAATTAATGTATTTCAGTGTGTTCCAATCATGATGAAAATTATTAATCCTTTTTTTTTTTACTTTATCAGAAACAATGGAATCCTTTAAAAACAATTGATTATTAATAAGTTAATTATTAACTATAAATATATTTGTAGATTTTAAGGCACATGCGCTGAAATGAGCTTCTCTCCCATATTGACATGGATTTTGTCAGGATTCTGCCACGAGAGTCTGTTTTATATTTATGTTTTATTGTGGTGGCAGAGTTCTGACAGTCTCTTGTTTGATGTGGAGGTTCATGCCTTGTTAAGTGTGGCATGGCCTCTGGTGTCCCGTCTCTAGGCCCCGCCCCCTTGTTCTCCCTGTTAATTATTCATTATGAGTTCATCCCTTGCACCTGTGTTGCCCTCGTTTAGTTTCCCTATTTAAGCTCCTCTTGTCTCTTGTCTAGTGCTGGATCATTGTGTTCATTCGTGCCATGTTAATGTATGTCATGCTGTTCTTCAGTTTAGTTTTAGTCTGGTTAATCAAGTTGTGTCTGTATTTTTGAATATCATGTTTTATGTAGTGTTGCCCCCTCGTGGGCTTTTTGTTTTCATGTTTCATGTAATAAATGTTCTGTGTTCACTCCCCGATATCGTTTGCGCTTGGGTTCTCTGTTCCTCGTCTACAGTTCCTGACAGAATGATCCAGCCACAACTGAACCCAGCAGCGATGTCGGGGAAGTCAGCGCGTATAGCGCATCTGGAGCTGCCGAAGCCAGCGCGTTCAGCGCGGTCGATGTTCCCGAAGCCAGCGCGACTGGAGCCACCGAAGCCAGCGCGTTCAGCGCCGCCGGAGCTGTCAGTGTCAGCGCGTTCAACGCCGCCGGAGCCACCGATGTCAGCGCGTTCAGCGCCGCCGAAGCTGCCGATGCCAACACGTTCAGTGCGACCAGAGCCCCCGAAGCCAGCACGTTCAGCTCGGATGGAGCCGCCGAGACCAGCGCGTCCAGCGAGGCCGGAGCTTCCCAAGCCAGCGTGTCCAGCGCAGTCGGAGCCGCCCAAGTCCGCACGTCCTGCGCAGCCGGAGCCGCCCAAGCCAGCGCAGCTGGAGCCGCCCAGTCTGCACAGTTCAGCGCGGCCGGAGCCGCCCAAGCCAGCGCGTTCAGCGCGCCCGGAGCTGCCCAAGCCAGCGCGTCCTGCGCGACCGGAGCCGCAGAAGCTTGCGCGTTCAGCGCGGCCGGAGCCGCCTAACCTGCGCAGTTTTTCCTGTTCCGCACAGCTCTCGCGGTCGACTTGTCCCGTGGAGCTGTGACTACGGACTTTGGTTCATGGACTTTGTTTTGTGTGCCCATGGACTCATGTTTGTTTTGTTTAGTGTTTTTGGTCTTGTCTTGTGTGTTCCCCTGAGGAGCGTCTGGTAGTCGCTCCTTTGGGGGAGGCTACTGTCAGGATTCTGCCACGAGAGTCTGTTTTATATTTATGTTTTATTGTGGTGGCAGAGTTCTGACAGTCTCTTGTTTCATGTGGAGGTTCATGCCTTGTTAAGTGTGGCATGGCCTCTGGTGTCCCGTCTCTAGGCCCCGCCCCCTTGTTCTCCCTGTTAATTATTCATTATTAGTTCATCCCTTGCACCTGTGTTGCCCTCGTTTAGTTTCCCTATTTAAGCTCCTCTTGTCTAGTGCTGGATCATTGTGTTCATTCGTGCCATGTTAATGTATGTCATGCTGTTCTTCAGTTTAGTTTTAGTCTGGTTAATCAAGTTGTGTCTGTATTTTTGTATATCATGTTTTATGTAGTGTTGCCCCCTCGTGGGCTTTTTGTTTTCATGTTTCATGTAATGTTCTGTGTTCACTCCCCGATATCGTTTGCGCTTGGGTTCTCTGTTCCTCGTCTACAGTTCCTGACAGATTTACAATTAAACTGGAATCTCATTACTCCGACAGTCGTGTCCAAATGTAGTGTACACTGGAGAGGCGGTTTAGCCTATATATCTTTAAAATATTCAAAGAGAAAACAGGAAGTGCAGTTTTAGTCATTACTTGAAATGTAACACTTTATGAAAGTTTAACGGTTATAAACAAAAAAGTTTAAGCATAGTGCTATACAAAAATATTTGTTGATTATTTACACTTGCACTTTTTTTGTGCAATGTTCAATGTTAAGCTGCAATTGTTTTTAAAATATTAAAAAGAAACTATGAGTAATTAAATATGAAATAGTTATAATAACATATATTATTTTTATCATTATATATAATAGGTAAAAGTAAAAAAGCAGGTAAAAATAGGGGTAAATGTATGGCCCGCATCATATTTACAATTTTAAAATCTGGCCCCCGAAGAAGAAGAATTGAAAACCCCTGGTATGTGCACCATTTCAGTGTGATACCAGATACAATCTTAAAAATAAAGGTGCTTCATGATGCCACAGAAGAATCATTTTCCTTTGAATGAATGGTTCTCTAAGGAACCAAAAATGATTATTTTATGGCATCCCTGTTAAGCCCCTTAATTTTAAGAGTGTAGCTTTATCTGTAGTGCCAAGTGTATGCTTGGCCTGACTTGCTTTGAGTTTAAAATCCCGCCAACTTTGAGGCATGTTTCATGATAGAAATTTTGCAGAGGAAGTTGAATAAACTCCGGGGAATGTAAGTGAACCTGAAGGACACAGCCAAGAACATCTACTGTATCTACAGAGTAAACAAACATCCAATTTATTATTAAAGTAACTGAAAGTACACTCGGATACATAAACACGCATAAACTTTGCAGGTCTCAAATGGCTTGAAAGGAAAAGAAAACTTTTAACACTTTCTCTAAGAGAATAAAACACTTGAAGTCTAAAACCCCCAAGTGCACAATTTCGGGGGGTGAACGGTTTGCAAGCGTTAACTGACATTACATACAGTACCTGTACCAACAGGTATTTCCCCTGTTCTTACATGGAATGGGTATGTACCAAACCAAGATTACACCTTCTGATTATTCACTAAATATTAAGTCATCTTGGGAAGAAACTGCAATAATTTTAATTTCAGAACAGAGGAAAATGTGAAAACACGTCCTTTCGTTTTGGTTTTTCGAATGTGTTCATGCAGACAAAACAAACATAGGGCAGCTGAATGTGGTGGGCTTACACAGGAATGCAAACTTAGGCTACTTACTGAACACTGGGCAGTGTATACTACAGTATATACTGCATACTTTTTAACAAATATTAAAAACATTGTTTTAGGTATAAATTACTAATAGATACAATACATTTTACCTTGAACTATAAATACAAAACATAGCAGGATTGCATGCTGGAATTGACATCAAAGCTAAGACAGTCTTTGCGGTCACTTTGAAGTCCAACACTGAGGTCAGACACATATAATCCACTTTGCCTTAACTGAAACAGCCTCCATAGTTCGGTTTACTAAAGAAGGGTTTTGAGAGGAAAAAATGCAGCAAGTTATGCAAAGTGAAAATGAATTGAGAAAAACAGGATATTCAGTGGAATTGTAGGGATGGACTTGATTTTATCCATTGGGAATTGATTGAATTGTGAAATGTCTGTATATGACATGCAGTTGGAGATGAGGTATAAAAATGAAAATGTTTTAGGTCAATACTATTTGCATGTTAACTAAAAATATAAATCCTGTATAAGCATATAGATTTTTTTAGAAGGGGACAAATCTGTCCAAAAATATGCAATGAAACCCTATACAGCATTACATAACATTGATTGTTTTGTTTGGAAATGTGTTATGTGCCACTGCTCTCTGTGTGTAGCAGATGAGGCAATTTGAACTTGGCCTTGTGATGGCATGCCTCAAAAATTCCTGTCCTAGATTCTGATCCTGCACTTGGCACTGTGAAACACTGTAAATCTTTCCTTGGACAATCAAAAGCTATAAAAATTTAAATTCATTTCTATGAAATTTTCTAAATTGCCCATGATTTTGTAGATTTTCCTCAGGGACAGGGTGTGAGCCTTAGCAAGCAGAATGAAGTAGTATTCATTACACTGAGATATCAAAACCATATGAGGGTGTTATTTTATATAATAACATTCAGTCCAGCCATTTTATTTTTCCATGCACCTGCTGTTAAAATTTATATCTACACATTCCCAGGCTTATTTGAACCAAAGATTATCTTAAAATTGCTGTCATTCATCAAAACACAAAATGTCATTAAGAAAGACAGTCGCAATGGAGAACGCTGAATTGTTTGATTTTTTTAAACAGCTGACATGCACGCATGCACTTTATGCAAGAGAGAAGCTGAAATTATGGTTTAGTATTTTATAGCTGTTGCCATTTTTACTTCACACAGTGTATCTATAAAGATGTATGAATGATCTACCAAAAAACATGCATGCAACATACCTGGCTGTCATTCAAACTCTTATGTTATAAAAATGTCAGAAAACTTATTTCTTAAAGTGGAAATACACTCCAAGCATGTTGAAGTTACTAAGGTATATTGTGTTTTCACCTGGATCAAATTTTCTCTTTGCACATTGTTGCACTTGCAGTTGTGTATTATCCATGTGGTTTTATTATAAATAAGACACACAGCTGTTTCATGCATTTCTATCAATACCAATGTACTATCCAAAACCACTCAAGGGGACAGTAAGTTGTTTAGATAAATCAACCAAGTGATGTGCCCTACCTTTATCTTGGCAGATCCAAACCTGAGGGTCCACAGAAGCTCCGCTCAATTCTCTGTTATTGCACTGAGGATGCTTCTGAGAACTTTTCTGCCTGTCAATATTTTTAAAACGTCCCACAAACTCAGCATGACACGAGAAGCCAAGAAAAAGTACAGAAAGGGAGGAGAACGGAGGGAGGAGCATTGATGCATCCAAGAGAGAGGAATGAATCAAAACAAGAGGACTAAAGGCAAGAAAATAAGGCTTACAAAAGAGACCAGAGTGGGCTGACTGTATAAAGGAAATTACACAAGAGGAAGAGAAACTGGGAGAGAGAGAAAGAGAGATTAAAAGATAAAAGCAAAGAATTGTGTGCTGATACTTCCCAGACAATTTGATAAATGTTGAAATGGCTGCTCGGGGAAGATTAACATTTCAGAAACACAAATGTTTACTGCTAAAGGGATAGTTCACCCAAAAATAAAAGAATTTGTCATCATTTACCCACTTTAATGTTGTTTAAAACATGTATGAGTTTCCTTATTCTGTTAAACACAAAAGAAGATATCTTCATCTTGATAAATGACGATAACGTCATACCATCAAATGTATGCTTGCTTACCATCTATGATCAAAATATCTCCTTTTGTGTTCTACAAAATAAAGAAACCCGCAGAGGTTAAGATCAACATGAGGGTGAGTAAATAATGAAAGAATTTTCATTTTGGGGTGAACTATCCCTTTAAGCCAAACAAAAGCCTATAAAATAAATGTTAAACTTTTAAACATTTTTATTATAATACACTCTAAAAAAACAAACGGTGCTATATAGCACCAAAACAATTGCTTTGGATCGTAACGATAGAAGAACCATTTTAGTGCCATATAGCACCGGTGAAGAACCAGTGAAGCACCAGTGAAGCACCAGTGAAGCACCAGTGAAGCACCAGTGTAGAACCATATAGGGGCCATATAGCACCACATATGGTTCTACATAGCACTATATGGTTCTACACAGGTGCTTCACTGGTGCTTCACTGGTGCTTCACTGGTTCTTCACCGGTGCTATATGGCACTAAAAATGGTTCTTCTATCGTTATGATCCAAAGCAACTGTTTTGGTGCTATATAGCACCGTTTGTTTTTTAGAGTGTATGATCAAAACTAAAATATTGAACTAAAGATTATAAAGAAATCAGTTGTATTTTTTTATTTTTCTGGCTGAAAAGCTTATGCCTAAATTTATTAATGCCTTCATTTATTTGATCAGTTTTATTAGTGTGTGTTCCCTGCGGATCAAACCCACAACCTTTATACTGTTAATGCAGTGCATCACCAAATTTGCCACAGGAATAAACTTGAGATGATTGAAATTAGATTAGATGTTACTAATTTATTTGGAGTTGGTAGTGAAGAATAAGCATACAAGATGAAGTGTAAAAATGTCTAAGGTGGGTTCCTTGTGAAGCTGGTTGAGAGTGCCCAGATTGTGCAGACAAATTCATTAAACGTTCCTAAAAGGTTCTTTTTTGGGGCATAATACTTACATAAAAAACTTTTAAAGGGGACATATCATTAAAATCTGACTTTTTCCACGTTTAAGTGCTATAATTGGGTCCCCATTGTCTCTTTCAACCTAGAAAATGAGAAAAAGAACAACCCAGTAACTTAGTTTTGCTAAACCATTCTCTGCAAGTATGTGAAAAACAGGTAATTGAAATTTGGCTCCCCTTGTGATGTCAGAAGGGGATAATACAGCCCATTAATCTGCACTATCCAACCACAACACTACCATTTAGTGCAGAGATCAGCTCATTTGCACCCAAACACGGCACCAAAAATATATGGTATTTTAAGCTAGAACTTCACATACGTACTCTGGGGACACCAAAGATTTATTTTAGATCTTAAAAACGTCTTGTGAAATGTCCCCTTTAACATCCACAAACTTGCATGAATGGTGCTTTGGAAAAACGTTCTAGAGACTCTTTTAAGCACCTTTTAATTTTTAAGAATGTACACAGTCTGTATTGCTCTACAAAACTAGTTTCAAGCATTTTAATATTTATCTAAAGGCTTTTATGAGATCACAAAGACACCAAAGTCTTGTCCAAACTTGTGACTTGTGGTACAGTGTATACTTCTATCCTATCCTAAACAAAGAAGGAAAAAAACTACCTCTGCAGTTCTTGTAACATATTAACTCATAAACTAAAAAGAAGTCCACAGGGGCATCAAATATTGCTAGTAATCAGACCCAGGAAAAGACCTTCATGTTTAAGGAGTTTTCCCTCAATCGCATGGTTCATCATAAAATAAGACTTTTGGTTATTATTACTGAATTAACCTAATGTTAAGGTTAAATACATAGCAAACAATGGAAACATTGAAGAAATAGATGTGCTTTAAATTGTGTATTTAGAGCAATGTAAACAGCTGAGGGTACATGTTTCCACTTAGGACTTTATGCATCAAAGGTTACCCATTTAAATTCATGTCTCAGCATTAATGATCTACACATTTTGCTTATTTATATAGTAAAACACCACACCAGGAAATGTTACAAACGTGCCTGCAAGCATGTTACATTCTCTCATTACTATAAACGGCACAAACTAAACTCATCTGCTTTGCAGATTTCTCTACTTGTTCAGTTGCTTTCTGCTGTTTATATCAATGACCACTAGATGTCCTCATGAGCAAACACTTTATCCTCCAAACCCTTCAGTGCGCCACCACTTAACAAAAAACAAAAAGCTATGTGATAGAAAATAAATATTTGGTGTGACGCATTTAAAATAAAACTTTATTTAACAAAAAAAAAAAAATAAATAAAACACTTAACAATAGACGTTTTTCTTAGACGTGAAGCTCTACCCACATGAAATATACTGCAGTATACTTAACTGTAAAATTTTGCAGATTGTTTTCAAACTCGTTTCACCCGTGTGATCTTGTTGGCATGCACTCTTTGTGATTATTGTTTTGTCATGTAATCGTTACTGAATCATTAAGTGTTTCCTTAACCCATATAGTTAATACTAGAAATGCGCTTGATTCGTGTAATACTTTCGGCTTTGTCCCATGGTTTGAGTTTCTTGTTTTTGTTCTCTTGAACAGCTTATTGAATTGCATGAAAGGTGCATTGAAGTACACGTGCAGTGACTGTTACGCAATCCGCAGAAAAACATGACAGCAACGTGATTGTTCCGATTGGACCGTGTGTGACAAATCCAAAGGCCGTCCACCAATCAGTGAGCCGATGGGCGTGTACAGAAACTTACAAACAATCGAGAGTACAAAAAATGGCAATTTCCAAACGGCATTTATGCACCCTCAAGGGCCCTTCGCGAAGGAGATGTAAAAGTGAACATCTCTGAACCCCCCCCGAGTTCTCGCGATGCATTTAAAAGAAAATATGGCGAGGGAATTTAATACAATTTAAGTAGAATTATTTCGTTTGTCTTTTGGGTCTTTATACCCATTGATCTGGGGTTAAAAGTTAGAAAAGGGTAGATAGATAGTTTAAATGGTAGCGTTAGCTGTTGTGTTTATTAACAGCCTGTATCTACGTTAAACACCAAGCACAGCGAAATAAATCAGTTTGAATAAAACAAAAATAAACCACATTTGACAAGAAATAATAAAAATAATATTTATATGCAACAACTGAATACTGGCTTTAATTCGCACGTGCAGCGTTGTCAATGTAAAATATTGATCAGTCAGTCACCAAAAATCCCCGCCTACACCCTTCAAAAAGCTCACTTCAAGGTAGTATGGCATATGAATGCTACAATTAACGTTACTGTCACCACTGGGACACCACATCACTATTCGTTTTAAATGTAGTCTTCCAAAGCATTTACCAATTTACCAATGCCAATTTATGGGCAATTTACTTTATACTGTTATTGAAAACAATGCTTTTTATGTTTACCAACACACAATATTAAATAAAATATATCTGACGGAGGTAAACACATTCACATAATAAATTATAATCGACACTGACTTAACGAAACTCATCCAGCGTTTCTTCCACGTGACTGTGGCGAGCGAGGCGTTGCCAACTTGCAAAGGGGAAGTGACGTCACATCTCTACGTTCGCGTTCGACACAGGAGATACGAGCTGAGGCCTGTGACAGCTACGTTCCTTATTACAGCGACGGGGTCATCTGTGAAAATCCAGCTCCATCTTCTTCAAACTCGGGGAAAACCATTATGAAACCACCAGGAGCATAATCTACACATTCTAAGCTTTCGCCTGATATCAAAATTGTGGCATTTCAGGCTTTTTTACATTATAAAAGGAATGGTGAAAAGTGAACTCCGTCGGACGAATCGGAATTCTCCTCAGGGATTCGGGGGGGTTGGGGTCGCGTAGCGCAATAAAGGATTGTAATATTTAAATAACGTGTGTTTGTTAAGGTAAAACTGATTTTAGGGCTGCCAGCGACTGGTTTTATCAAATTATTTGAAATAGAATCGAGTGACCCGTTCGGGAGAAACCGTAAACAACGATGGAGCTACGAGTTGGAAACAGATACAGATTGGGCAGAAAAATAGGAAGTGGATCATTTGGAGACATCTATCTGGGTAAATATATACATCTAAACACTTCTACTTTGTTGCTCTAAAGCTGTCAGTAGAATGACAGTGTTAATATATGTTGTACGTATGTGTCAAAATTTGTAAATGTCGTTGGTCCTTTTCCAGAGGTTTGCTCAGTAGTTTCTCTTATGCTCTGCTTATATTGTTTATTTTCTTATGTCATTTATGTGAAATAACATATCTTGTTTTGTGTTGACGACTACGTTTAAAGCATTTTCAGTGGAAACGTTATATTGAACTTGCTGGGTACATAAAGTTTCCTTCCAGATTAAAACAAGCTATATAAGTTAATGGTTAAACGTTACCTCTGTATAATATAAAACACTACACGATGTTCCGTGTAAACATAAAATATATTTCTTTTGACGTAAGAGTGAGAGTTTTTATGGATTCAAAATGAGTGACATCATCAAATTGACAACACTGAACCTGTTTTGTCAGGACTTATGTAGGACTACTGTATAAATGAACCTTACCAGTCCATACAGGTTTCACTGTAAGCATGAAACACCCAAAAGGCCAAACCTGCTTTAAGTCAGCTTGTTTAGATGGACACACCAACCTGGACTGATTGACATGCTTGAAGCTAATGCATTCAATAGAAATCGGTTTGGTAAATCTACATCAAGCTCCCAGTGTTTGTGTTAATCCTCATGTTTGATTCAGTCACATTGCTGATCACTTGGTGAAACTTGCATTGATCAAAACTGTTGTCAAGGAGTAACACAGATGGTAACCAGAGGATGCCTTTAATTTATTTGGCGGATGGACTTTTGGTTTTAGCTCCATAGAGGACATCAGTTTCACATGAGGATGTTCTTGATTATTTGGTTATCTATGGCTGACATTTAGAGATCACACCAATGACAATAGGGTGCCCTTGTTACATATTATTTAAATAAAGGGTTGGGAAACCAAACTAGGTCATTATGTTAGTTTTTATTATTTCAGTGTAGTTTCTTTGTTCAGATAGGCTGTCTCAAAGCTTGCTGGCATTCAGCCACTGTTTATTGTTGAATTATGAATTTTTCTTGTTTACTAAAATTACATGCCTGAGTTTATCCTCATATTCAGAATGTGTTACAGGGAGTTTACAACTGGTGTCCTTCATTTCTTGCTGTGGTTTTTCGCCCTGACCTCAATAACATTGTTATATCGAATGAAACATTATTGTCAACTTGTGGCTGCTGAATACTTAATCAAACTTTTTAACTGCTCATCAGGCTCAAAACCAATCAGCTTTCTTAATTTTGATAAACAAGCACTGCAATGTTTACAAGGGGCCTTTGATCATCATATTATGACCTTGTGTTAAACTTTGAAGAGTCCTTTATCTTAGAGCTGTCAGGCTGAGAGAGACTTGTTTAAATCTCTTGTGTGGCAATAGGGTTGGTGGGTGTGGTGAGATTGTAAACTCCATCTGCTCTGTAACTTCTGTTTCATAACTGCACCCCCAATTTCACATGTGACCAATGACCATGAAAAAAGTGTTTTCGAATAATACAGATAATATTGTGAGGCAATGCTGCAGAAGGTGAATGCATTTCATGCACATTCATGTACGCAATCATTCAACAGTCACATTTACCTCTCCCTTTTTACCTGAGATTCCTAGAACGTTCCATGCTTGCATCACTTGGCATCATAGGGCGCCTCAGGTGTGTGAATTACCCAGGAATGTCTCATTCATCTACAGTTCTGGTTTTAATTTGTCCGGCCTTTTATAACCAAACTTTGTTGTTTCCGGGTTTGGCTTTTTATTTTATGGTCTGATTTAACACCTCATCTAAAACTTCCTAATCTTTTAGCACCAAAAATTAGGATTTCATTGAGCCTTCGGTTGCATTGTACACCTTAAGGGCGATTTATAGTCATGCGTAGGTCCTACGGCGTAGGTTCCGCGTCGGTTTTCATTTATACTTGTGCGTCGCCGTCCACGTCGACATGCAAACACACGCAAAACCGCTGGTTGGCAGTAATCACGCGTGTAACCACAGTAGCAGCAGAAGTCGTTACAGAAGAAGAAGCTAAGCAATTTAACCCACAAACGAAGAAGAAATAGCAACTTGTTGTGTATAATTTGAGAAGACCAGCAATGATGGAAGTAAATAAACAGCGACTTATGTTTCAGTTTGAGTTAAATCACTCCTCAACTTGGCTCATCTTTGTTTTCACCGTCTCAAATGGAAATACCTATGACGCAGTTTTTTTTTACCTGACGGGAGGGGTTCTGGTGGACCAATCACAGCGCTTACGGTCCGAGTAGAGCCGACGCGCTGTTAGAAATTTTGTGAAGTGCGCGTCAGGCTACGCAGAGCTACGCACAGGCTACGGATAGCCTACGACTATAAATCGCCCTTTATCCACTGCAGGGTTTCCCGCAGCACTTTTCAGTTCGGGCGGCCCGCCTAAGCTGGGAAACCATACCGCCTTATCTAGGTCGTAAAAAAAATGCTGCAAAAAAGGCCGTCAAGTGCATCTCGGGGGAATAGTTTGCTCTTCACACCGCCAGCGGGCAAACAAATACCAGTACGCAGGTTGTAGCAGCAAACACACTGTGCATTGATCATGCTGAATTTTTGACATTCTCAGAAAACTATCGTAGGCCATCCATGAACGCAAGACCGGGAAAACTGCTGTCTTTGAATCTCTCTCACTGTACAACATGGGACCACCGATGAAGAGCCACGATCACAGAAATCGTGACGATTGTTTCACGATGGCAATCTTTCGTCTGGGACAGCCAATAATTGTGCAGTGTATCCCGGGCTGTAGATAATGTAATTAATAGTGGGAAATAATCAGTTTTTACAATTTTTGTGCCATCAATCATCGTTCGCCAGACGTTCTACAACATCTTCTTTAGTTTGTGTTTATTAACCCTTTAGTTTCACTTCATCACGCAGTTATTCCCGTTAGAGGTTAAAGCATTTAATTCATTAATAATGTAGTATGTGTTCATTTTCTGTCATAGTTGCTTCAAAATTAAGTTTTATTTGAGTGTTTTAAATAAAAATATTTTAATTTTCATCATAACGCGTGTGCCCCGCACCTTTGGAAACTTATTTTTTATTCCTTTTTTTTTTGGAAGGGGGGGCCTCTTTTGCAACATTGATTTTGGCTTTGTATATCATGGCTGTAAAACTGATATGAAGATAGAAACTATGTTATTTACATAGTTTATAGGCAGGGATGGGTTTCAACCTGCTCACTCAGTGTTGGAAGAGTGTTCCTCTTATAATCTTAGTGTATTTACGGAGTACTGACTGTATATGCTCTTAGACTAAATGACAATAGTTTGATGATAATGATGTGGGTTTACGCCAGACTTGCTTGAAATGAGTTTGTTTACTAACAGCTCAAGAAAATCTCATTCTTGGTGCCAGTTTGTTTGTTTTAAAATTTCTTAGGAACCTGCAGAACAAGTCTTCGAGTTTCTGTTAAGTCCGATATGAGTAGTGGCTTACAGTATGACATAACTGGAACATAAGCTATGTTTTCGTATTAGACTTATGCGCATAATTGCAATATCGCATAAAACATTTAAGAATAAAGCAGCGTTTCCATCCAGTGAGCTGAAGATGGCAAAATCATCACTTCCTGATAACTGACAATTTTCAGTAAGAAAAGCGTAAAGCCACTGTATTTACCCATTTTTGTGTATAATCGCCACACACACAGTGCACAGATGAAATACTATACACCTGTTATCTGCTTTTGGGTGTGGATTCCTGCTGTTTGAGTTGACAGTCAAGTAAGACAGTCCTGTAAAGTAATATTACCAGACCATTAAGGTGACACACTTTATCTATTTATTTCAGAACTTCCAAAACTGCCATTTATATGCTGTTGATTAAGTTTTGTAAGCTGGTTAGTCCAGTTATGCCGTCCAACGTGCCAAGTCCCATGACTTTTTGATGCGCATCTATGGACTTATTCTGTTGTGTTTCCATCGTAGTTCATGCGCATGTTTTCCGTGGTTGATTATACCACGGGCCTGTTGAATGCTTTATTTTGATTGACTGAGAACGTTCCATGGTTGTTGATTACTTTTCTTTGAATTATTTGAAAATAATGTACACACACGGTGTAACATTGCATTGCACCTTGGGTGTGCATTATTTTCTTATAATTCAATAGCCCGTCGTCAATTATTCCTTACATAATGCATTACCACCTTGGTTGTGCATTATTTTTCAAATAATTCAGTGGCCCTTAGTCAATTATTCTTTACATTAAAAATTGATCCGGGTCAATCTAGGCATGGGCCGATTACCGGTTTCAAGGTATACCGAGGTTTAAAACAGTCAAGGTTTCAAAACCACTAAAATGTTCTGTGATACCGTCTCCAAGGTATGAGCTGTGTTTATACAAAATTCATTAAATCATGAAGTCATGTGATTGATTTGATGTTTACATTTAATATATATTACGAAAATATTATATATGTTTTGAAAGCATATTATAATTTAAAGGCTTTATTGTACCTGGCATTTGAAAATAACACATTTTAGTGTTGCAATGGCAATACCGCAACACCGTGAAACCGTGGTATTTTTGCTAAAGGTTATCATACCGCCAGAATCTTATACCGGCCCATGCCTAGGTCAATCATGCGCATAAGTTTTTAATGCACATTTTTAGAATTTATTTGTATCTAGGAGTTTCTACCCAGCGTTTTTATTTTTTATGTAATAAAATGCACATAAAAATAGGTGGATGGAAACTGTTAACAATATTTAGATTAGGGTTACGGTTAAGATCTTACACTATTTGCTGCTCTGATACATCGGATCCATTTAATATTGTGGCAAGCAGCTTTAAAAGACTGTATGAAAGAATATTGGTAGCAATATTCAATTTAGATTTAATATACAATGTGTAAAATGGCAATGCATTTCTGTATTTGAATAGACATTTCCATGCCCATATGTTTAGGTTAAGTGACCAAAACTGTGATTGATATTTGCAATTTCCTACACTAGTTATAATATGCAATTTTTATACACTTTATAAGTTGCAAAATTAAAATGGAAATGGATTACAAATGTAAACAAACCATATCTGAATGATAAGGTGTAATGACTAAAAATACAACAACTAAAGCAGTCAATATTTATTTGAGCTGTGATTAAATGTTTGCTGTTGAAATATCTGTACTTAAATGGGGATACTGGCCCCGCCCTGGTGCAATGAATGACAGGGTGGGGGCGTGGTCGACTCAGAATGCATTTTTAAATACACATTTGCTATATCCATCGCATGGTGTGTAAATGAAAATGCAGTGTCCCACCTTTAAATGTAAAATTGCATTAAAATTATTATTTTTCTTCAGTTTATCCTTGACCGTGTGAAACAAATCTAATCATTTTGCGTAATGCATTGTAATTTTGCAACTTGTAAGCGTATGAAAACTGTATTTAAATTGCATATCAAAACTAGTGAAAGACATGGCAAATGTAAATTAAATTGCATTTTTTTTTATTTGCACCAAATATTGCACATATTGGCAAGAAAATGTAAATTTTAATACAGAAATGCATTGCCATATTGCATTGTGTCATTGCATATTACGTTACAAATTACATATTGCTACCAATATTCTTCCATAGACTAGGCTGTGTTTAATGCAGATGTGAATCACATTAAATAATCTTGGAGATTAACAGTCATTCATTGATAAACTGGGGAAATCTCTGCATTCTGCCAAATTTCTGTTTTGTGTTCCATAAAGCAAGTCATATTGGTCATAACATGGATATGAGTGTTTGTAAATGACATAGTTTTCATTCTTGAACTTCTACAAAACATCTGTGACCCCTAAAGAACATATGTGCAACAAATATAAAGGTCTGTTTATTATGATTTACAGTGGTGTCAGTTTGTACTATCTGATGTTTTAATGAGTATGTTTCTTGATCTGCCCTAGGCACTGATATTTCTGTTGGAGAGGAAGTGGCCATCAAATTGGAATGTGTGAAGACCAAACACCCACAGCTCCACATCGAGAGCAAGATTTACAAGATGATGCAGGGTGGAGGTAATGAGAACAGTCTGTAAATCAGGGGTTCAATAAATCTTTATGATCAATTAAACATTGCCGTTCGTTTAAACACACCACCATGTGTGATTTGTGTGCGTGGGTTCTCCTTGCAGTTGGCATTCCTATCATCAAGTGGTGTGGTGCAGAAGGAGATTATAATGTGATGGTCATGGAGCTGCTGGGCCCAAGTCTGGAGGATCTTTTTAATTTCTGCTCCAGGAAGTTCAGCCTAAAAACCGTCCTTCTTTTGGCTGATCAGATGGTATGTCCTAAAGAATCATAATTAAAAGTAAATTCCAAATTTTGTGAGAATATAGGTCAAGTGACCAAAACTGTTTGTAGTCTCCAAACACAAATGGTGGGATTTAATTTTTGGATTAGTATTAGACTGTAATGAAATGTCTTTTCACAACTGTGTAGATAAGCCGCATCGAGTACATCCACTCCAAGAACTTCATTCACAGAGATGTAAAGCCTGACAACTTTCTAATGGGCCTGGGGAAGAAAGGCAACCTGGTCTACATCATTGACTTCGGTCTGGCCAAGAAATACCGTGATGCACGGACACACCAGCACATTCCCTATCGTGAGAACAAGAACCTCACAGGCACTGCACGCTATGCATCCATCAACACGCATCTTGGCATTGGTAAGAACACTTACATACTTTCTGTTCCCAATGTATTGCTTGTATTAGCCGATACACAGCCCTAGCTTGTATACATGTATACTGCCTGCTAATTTTTTTACAAAGTAAAATGGGTTATGCCTCAAATGATAAATATTTTAAATTGATACCTTTTGATCTGTTTTTTTGCACACAATCATCACATTAAGCGTGAACTGGAAGTCAGGATTGACTTCCGTGTTGTGATGTATTTTCGGGTGAAACGGAATATCACGAGGGAAATAGTAGGCGTGGCTTTTGTTTTCCACTGTGGTTTGATTGGATATAGAAAAGTGGGCATTTTTTTCACACATTATATATTGGCCTACACGGATAAATTGTTAGCAATAAACACCGCAATATTACATTAAAAAAATAAGAATAGTCTGTTTTGATTTCTTTGGGACTTTAATAATTGACATCTGGTTATGAATTTGGTAAATGCATTGTCTTTGCTTGCATTTGTCTTTGATTATATTACTTCCTGTTTTTTTTATATTTTCAATTTTGACGAATAAATTGAATTTAGTTGTTTTTACTCGAATATGATTGTTTTTTTTAGATGTGCAGTTTAAGCTTCTGACCCAGAATCATACCAATGTAATGTTTTGATTTACAAGTGATTTGACAACTTTAACAATTTTTTCTTCCTGTTAGTCTGCTGGTTGTATATGACGTCATTGTGTGCTCATGCTTGAATGCATATATTTTTGCCATTTTCCATGGAAGATTTTGTGCAGATGTTATACATTACATTACATATTCATTCTTGAATGGGTACAGTGATGTTCAGCTTACGTTTTTTTCCCCCATGCTCCATGTAAGTTTTAATAAATAGATTCTTATGTGTCTGTTTTTACAGAGCAATCTCGGCGTGATGACCTAGAGTCTCTCGGCTATGTGCTCATGTATTTTAACTTGGGCTCGCTGCCTTGGCAGGGACTTAAAGCCGCCACCAAGAGACAGAAGTATGAGCGTATTAGCGAGAAAAAAATGTCCACCCCCATTGAAGTTCTCTGCAAGGGCTACCCATGTATGTACAAGCCTTGATATGTCATTTTAGCAATTCTTTGATAAAGCTCATGCTGAGTTGATTGTCATAGCCAGATTGTAATGTATGTTTATTTGCTCTTTAGCTGAATTTGCCACATACCTCAACTTCTGTCGGTCGCTTCGATTTGATGACAAGCCAGACTATTCGTATTTGAGGCAGCTCTTCAGGAATCTATTCCACAGACAGGGCTTTTCATACGACTACGTGTTTGATTGGAACATGCTAAAGTTTGTAAGTATATTATGTTAGCATGCTCATGGGGTTGTTTTTGAAATATGCATGTGGGTTATTCAGTTTTGCTTGCATGCACTGAACATAATCTCAATCTTAAGTTACATTGTAAGTAAATGTACTACTTTTAGGACAAAATTATGCATATCTCCAATTCTCTCTTTTTTTAGGGTGCCAACCGCACAGCAGAGGACGCAGAGCATGAGAGGAGAGAGAGGGATGAGCGGATGAGGCATAGCAGGAATCCTGCTGCTCGAGGTGTCCCCGCAGCCTCAGGAAGACCCCGCCCCACGCAGGATGGAGCTCCTCCCACCCCACTCACACCCACCTCTCACACAGGTAAGCGCATACATCGGTCTCTTGTCAGACAAATGTTTATGTAGCCTGTCATAAAGCTTTTGCTTCCTGCTGTCTCATAAAGCAAACACATCCTCACCGAGACCAGTCACTGGCATGGAGCGCGAGCGGAAGGTCAGCATGCGGCTTCATCGCGGCGCTCCAGTGAACGTGTCATCCTCGGACCTGACGGGACGGCAAGACACTTCACGCATGTCCACATCACAGGTATAACCAGACCCACTTGCCCACCTCAGCCTTCTGCACATGCTGACCAGTCAAATTCTTAAAGGAGTAGTTCACTTTAAAACTATAATTTACTCATCCCCACATCATCTAAGATGTGTATATATCTTTATTTCCTTAGTTAAAAAAGAAGTTCAGGTTTTTCCGGGAAAGCATAAAAGGATTTTCTCCATATAGTGCCCTTCAAAGGGGTATAAATGTTTGAAAGGTCCAAATTGCAGTTTCAGAGCGTACTCGCACTGTCCAAACCAAAATGCGCCCGAGCGTGTTTGAACCCCAAAGCTTGGGTCAGTTGACTAGTGTGGTCGCTCCGTACCGTGCCTCGGCGCGGTTTGGTTAATCGCACCCTGGCCCGGTTGCAGAGGTGGGCTCGGGCGCGGTTTACTTGGAATTGGTTAGCGCGAAACGTAGCAGAACGTCGTTCAAACGGCGAAACCTCAATTGCGCAACAATCATACAACTTCATCTGCTTTCGTAAAAACCTTCTGATGCGCCAGGCATGGTTACGTGAACGTCTAAGTGGCACAAGCGTCCAAAACAAATCCAAATAAAAGCCACGAACTTAGCATTACGATGTTATAAGAGAGCTTTACTTCCGGTTTTCTTCAAATCAATCACATGCTTGGTGTTTATAGACTGGGCTCGTTTGCTGCAGTCTGAGCTCGAGTGTGAATGTTCCCGACGCCCTCCGCAGTGTTGGGTTGGTTTCACACTGACTTGATTTTATCAAACACCAGTTTACTTGCGTTAATCTCATGTCATCACCAATGCGCCTGTACAAAAGGATGTAAAACATGGTCTTGTCATTGCAAGGCAATATGAAGAAATGATATCTATTGCATACATTGAGTGATTTACATTAACCTTGAGCTGTATGTTTGGTTATAGACCACATCAATGTGATCTATTTACACCGATCCATCAGTGGGTAACAGAAAGTGTCACTTACAGCATCATTTGAAGTAGTCCATTTCTATTTACGTATAGCACGTTGATGACGCAAGTGTACCGCAGTTCAGAACAAAATATTATAACGTGACCCGAAATTGCCGGAGGAAGAGTGAGGGAGGGGCAATCAAATTCTGGTTCGGACCAGGCAATCGAACCTAATATGAAACCACCCCTTAAAGGCAGGGTGCATGCTTTTTAAAAACGCTTTGGAAAAGGGATTCGGGCCGAGTACCAAAACACACTTGTAGCCAGTAAGGGCATGTCTACTAACAGACATCGTTGCCTGGGTTGCGTATGTCTGGGGTGGGTCTATCAAAACAAGGTCCAGATTCTATTGGGGTAGGGGCATGTTTGATTAGGTGACTTCAAATTAGGGATGGGCATTTATCTAATTTTTTCATTTCGATTAATCCATAGGTCTGAAGAACGAGTACTCTATTAACTGGGGGCGGGGCAATCAAAGGGGCGGGGCGTATACGTCATGGTGAAAATGAAAATAGAACAATGAACACATACTAGAGTCTTAATGAATTAAATGTTTTTAACAGAAACCTCTTACAGGAAAAGCTGCGTGATGAAGTGAAACCAAAGGGTTAATAAACACAAACTGAAGCGCTTTCTATATGACGCACTCTACATAATATTAAGCTTTTATACAACATAAATGGATTAAACAACATATATCTGCACAAAATGCAAGACTTCAACTAAGTTATGTACAGAAAGTTTAACTCCCGTTGTGGACGTGCACCATAACAGCGCACTTTTAAACACGTCCAGTCAAAGCACAAGCTTCATAACATTAAGCAGCTTTAAGTGTTTTGCTATCATTTTTGCGATTAGCTGTGTCGTGTGGTGTCATCACCTTACCTGTTCTCAGTCAAGATGTAATGTATATGCTCGGATGGCTCTCTGGTATCTCTTGGCATTTGATGTTTAAATATAAGATGATAATCCATTGAACTTTTGACGGTGCTGTACATTTTGCGCCTGACCGACTGTATTTCCGAAAATTACGGCATCCTTTTAAACCATAGTGATCAGTGATGTGAGGTGTGGCCGGCTTCGCGAGATCGGCGGGTTGCCGCGTGGCGGTGCGCGGAAATATCTGTTTGTTTTTGAATCAAGCATGGTAATGTTATGTCATACGCCGGTCTGCGTAGCTAAACACGACGTCAAACACACATCTCCAGACCCAGTCTTTACTACCACAGGCGCTTGTAACGCTAACCAGACATCCATATGCCGCCATAACCACAATAAATAAATAAACCCACATGATCATCGTTTTCTTGATCGATCATCGATGCCACGTTCGAGTACTCGAGCAATCGAGTACTAGTGCCCATCCTTACTTCAAATATCAACATTGACATTCAGAGATCATGCACCCCACCTTTAAATGCATGCTGCCTCACAAAGACAAAAGACCCTAATTTGCAAGATCACACTTTAGCAAGTTACGGTCTTTTGCCTTTGTAGGGCAGCATGTGCCTGTGCATTGTTTTTTGAGAACCTCCATGTGTGGAGCCGTCTTGCTTGAGCCCGTCATTGCTGCTTGCAGCTATATTTCATCTTGTGAGATGACTATTATCCTTAATTATAATGTTAAATATACTTAAAGATTATTATAGATTATAATATTCTTAAAATTAAATCTGCTTATTAGGCTTTTCTAGGACACCACAAGCTTACATTTTACATTTCTTGGTCTCTTTGTAGCACACATAGATGGTTTAAGTAAAATGTCAATCCGCAAATGCCTGTTGTGGGACTGAAAAAGCTTTAATGTTCTTTTTCTTTTTTTTACTTCAGAATAGCATTCCTTTCGATCACCACGGCAAGTAGTTTGTCAAGCCCTTGTGTGAAGGCAGGTGCACCAGGTGAGATCAACTGGCTGAAAATGAAATATTTCATCTCCTTATCCATTGCTAATGCTTAATGCAGTACAGGCTTTTCTTCTCCAAATGCCTTTTATTCTTTTTTTAAAGTTGTTTTATTTCCGTTTCACTTTTTGTTACAGATTGTCTCCATGTCCCAAATGCCTCCACTTGCAATATGGAGCACAATGGGAAGCCTAACTACACATGGCTGATTGACAGCTCTCCACCATCAGCTAATAGATAGGGCAGTCAGTCTCTTCTCTTCTGTTGACGAAACCAAAATGGTGTAGAACCAACCTGACCTCTTTGCTTACAGGCTCTCTCTGTATTTCTCTCTCTCTTTCTCTCTCTCTCTATTCTTATTTTTTCTTTACTTTATAAATGTTCTTGTGGACATGAGAGCCTAAGGCCTGTTGGAAAATCATCATTAGGTTGACCAATCAGAGACTGGATCAGCCACCCACACCGCACCTTGCCATCATTGTGTCCTTCCTTCACAGTAACGCTCCATACATCCAGTGCTGCACAACTTTCTCTGATTCAGGCTCCTCTTAGTTGAGGCTAATGTATTGTCTGTATGGTTAAAACGAGTCTCTGTTTCTTTGCATACTGGGTTTTCTTTTGTATTTTAACCTGCCTAACAGACACGTTTGTCTGGTGGCGTTGTATTGGGTTCACTTAAATTTTTTTATTTACTCTTGTGTATTTATTTTTTACTATACATTTTAATAGCCCTTCGTAACTGGTGAGCTCATACAGGTTCCTTTTCCACGGGGAAGCAGGGGCCAGCATCATTCTTAACAAATTGACCCTGTAAACCTCACCGGTTTGTTTGCTCTATTGATCTCTAGCTGTACAATATTGCCCTCCCCCATTATTGTGTGTCTTTTGTTTCTAAGCTGTGAAATAACTGTAAAATATTTGTGTAAATGTTTCCATGCTACACTTTAGAAAGACTATGAAATTGCCAGAGATTGTTTGAGTCTGAAATTTATCACATATTCTTTTTATTCCACTTTTTCATAAAGCCACTAAAATGAAGTGCCAGACATTGGGGGGTTTCATACACTCAAAACTTGAACTTTGACTCTTTGCCGGTTTGATTCACGAATGAAGACCATGTTTTGAAGTGCTACACGACACGTGTTTAAAAAGGTTGGGTGTATTCAGCATAGAATAATGTGGATGCAAGTGTTCTTGCGTGAGTCCTGATGTGTCTAGGTGGTGTTACGGAAGTGATTGTTTTGATTGATTAAACAGATTGCAATGGTTGAATGGAAACAAATCAAAGAAGTCTTACTCTGCCCTCTTTTAAGAATTATTCCAGCACTGATGTGGCTTTTCTAATGCACCTTGAAAGCTGGTCTGGTCATTTGTTTACTGTTCTCACATCATCTGTTAAGGGGACTTTGGCGTCTTCCCGGGTGAAGTTTTCCATCTAATTTTCCCTCTCTTAAGCCCATGGCTGTTTTGGGCACCACACACTTTTGTGGAAGTCATGCCAATTTGTCAGTCCTGTAACAATTTGTATTACCACCGTATTTGTGTATTTTAAACCATGTAAATAAATGAATTACTTGTATTTGCTTGTGTTGCAATCATTTGACTTCTTTTTACTTGGGTTTTAAAGTCTTAAGTTTACAAATCGGTCTATAAAAATATTTTGAATCTATAGTTTGCTTTTTTCAGAATTGCTGTTAAGGGTCTTCAATGGGGGTCCTCAAAATAATAGTTAGATTTTTTTTTATGAAAGTAAGGCATCCAACAAAATATATGTTTATTAATAGAAATGACAACCTGATTGAAAAAGGTTCTCATATAAAATATAAAAATTAAAATGATTTTGTCAGTTCGACTTCATTGTGGCGCTGCAAGAACCGACAGGAGGATGACGTCAAGGTACCGCGAGAGTGATTTGAGAAATGGAGACGTCAATTTTCGACCCCACTCTAAGGTTACCCCATTAAAGTCTATTCAGTACATTTTAAATGTGTTGTATTTTAAGTATCTGTGTATAATTTTTTTTACATTTAAAGTCTTTGTAACGTAACAGTAAGAAACAAAGTATGTAGAGCCATTATTTGATACATGCACTGGGGGGCCCTGCATGCTCCTCTCTTTCCATAAAGGGGTCCTTGACCTGAAAAGGTTTAAGGCCTCTGTGTTACTGTATCCTATTTTTGTACGGTCAGGTCTTCTGCACGTGGTGGTGTTAAAGATCACTGTATGTGTCTAAAGTGGTTCTCAATCTTTTCACCTCGAGGCCACCTTTGCCCTCCCCCACACTCAAATAAAATAGCTCAGCACGACTACACAGATGTGTATTCGTTAAAAAAATAACCAAACAATTGATTAACCCTAACTAATTGCTAGTTAGTCAGACTAGTTCTTAAGACACGGTCTTAACACACCGGTTATGTTAATGCAACAGGCCACTGGTTGAAAAACTGAAAAGTAGGATTGACCAATGGTAAAAAAATAAATATCCACAAGTGGCCCACTGCTTATGTGTCTTGCTCCTGGAGATTTTTCTTTCCTGCAGAATACAGATCCAACCATGATAAAACACCTGAACTTTGAAAATTTCAGGCAGTACATTAGGGGCGGATCATACAAACGCGTTCATGACGCCCGACGTCACTCGCGGTTTTTCCATTGTCCAATCGAATGAGGGGAGAGGCGGGCCTTCCGTTGTGGTGTTTACAGTTGTAACCGAAGACTGCAGTCACTTTACACCTCTCACCCTCGATAAAGGTCAGTGCAAGTGTCCTCTTTTAACGTTTCTGGTATTATTTTAGTTAACAGTCAACCAAGTTTCAAGAGCGTTCACGCTTCAATGTTTGATTGACAGGACAGCTGTATCTGTGGTCCGCCTCGCGTTTTAACCGCTACAAACGCGTTCCGTCTGATCGACTGCTTATGTGTGTCTGGATAATACATAAAATTGCAAGAAAAAGTATGTGACCCATAAGAAACAGGTTTTCTAAAGTGATTTGCCATAAAATGCGATCTAATCCTTATCTAGGTCAAAAAATGGACAAACACACATGAAGGAAAATGTAAGTGAACCCATAGACTAATCTTTGATGGAAGCTAATTTGTGTCAGAAATAAAACGAGTTTATAAAACGATTAGTTCCAATCCTCTTCCCACTTCACCCAACGGGTCTGTTTATCACTGCGCCCTTAGCAACACCCTTAGCAACCACATATCGGTTTGTTGTTTTTATTTGAGCTTTCTTGCATATTACACATAGATCAGTGATTGGAACACATTTTTGTTCACATCCATTTTCATCCTTATGGAGTGTACTGTAGGTTCACACCAGCCGCGGAAGAGGCGGCAAAAACGCGTGAACCGCGTCCAGTTTGCCGCTTGAACATTTTGAGTTTACTCGCTTAATCCGCACGTGAACGCCGCGCGTGAAATTCTAGTCATTCGAGAAATTCACGCGGAAATCCGCGTCATGGGAGGGGCTTCTGCGACTCTGCGGAGACTACACCACTCCGCTCGCTTTCTGTAATCACGTCACTACTACAGCAAGCTCCTGATTGGTTAACGCGGCGCGGAATTCCGCCAAAGTTCAGATTTTTGAACTCGCGCGTTTCCCGCGGCAACGCTCAATTCGCGCGGAACTCGCGGAACGCCTCGCGCCTTCCGCGCGTTCCGCGACATCCGCGCCGCGGCTACCGTGTGTACCGCGCCGCAGGATGCCTAATCGCGTGTTTGCATTGACTTAACATGTAAATCATCCGCGCTTGCCGCCTCTTCCGCGGCTGGTGTGAATCAACTCTTGATCGCGTCGTGCCTAACAACGCCCTTCAGCCGTTACTTATTCACGATACAGCACAGCCTCTCGTACCTTATTGCTTACTAAAATGTGTGGTTTATTGATAGTTTGATTGATAAGAAAGACACTTAAACATTTTAAGATTGCTTTCCTTAAAGAAGAATCAGTTTTTTATGAACCATGCCTCGCAAGGAGGAGCTCTCTAAAAATATCCGATCAAGAGTTGTTACACTCCATAAGGATGAAAATGGATTCAAAACGATCCCAAAATGTTTAAACATCCATCAGTCGACGGCCAAAAAATGGAGACAGTTTACTACTGTAGCTAGCTACCCTTCCTAGAAGTGGGCGCACAGCCAAGATGACTTCCAACACAGAATACACAATAAAGATGAACCCACGATTAACAGCTAAAGGCTTAAAGGACAAGTTCGGTATTTTAGACTTAAAGCCCTGTTTTCAGATTGTTTATGGTGAAATAGAATGGTTTTGACTGAAATTTCGACATTTTCGGCTGCCCTGAGAATTTTCGCGTGTTTGTGTTCCAGCTCAGACCTCTACAATGGGTTTAATGGTGCACTGGAACAATCCTTCCTAAAATCCATTAAACTTTTGTTTACAAAGACGTGAAACTCACCGAGTGGTCAGGGGTGTTCACTGATATGCTCACACAAAAATCGCTACAAAAGATGCTTTCCATCAGCTGTTTTAGCATTCGTTGTTAACTTGTGGACCTATTTTTCCAAACGCCTCACACCCGTACATTCTTCCGCTTAGAGCTTGAATAATAGACACTCCAGCCCAGGTGGTGGCGCTAATCCGCCTTTGCCAATTGCAAGAATAGAAACAAAGTTCCCGGCGCGGAGTAATACCGTACCTCACAGCACAACTAATACAAGTCAATGGAGTTGGTAAAAACTACGATAAAACCTGTTGGAATGCGTCTTTTGGAGCGATTTTTGTGTGAGCATACTAGTGAACACCCCTGACATCTCGGTGAGTTTCACGTCTTTGTAAACGAAAGTTTAATGCATTTTAGGAAGGATTGTTCCAGTGCACCATTAAACCCATTGTAGAGGTCTGAGCTGGAACACAAACATGCGAAAATTCTCAGGGCAGCCAAAAATGTCGAAATTTCAGTCAAAACCATTCTATTTCACCATAAACAATCTGAAATCAGGGCTTTAAGTCTAAAATACCGAACTTGTCCTTTAATGACATTATTGGAACTAGTACATGTTTCTGTTCATAAGTCTACCATACATAAGTCTCTGAACAGGCACGGTGAACGTTATGATTTGGGCATGCTTTGCTGCCTCACGGCCTGGACCACTTGCCATCTTGCCAATATCCTACAGGACAATGTTGTCTGCCAGTTGAAGGCGGTTCTTTTCTAAAATTCGAGAAAATCCTTCGCTACACCTTTAAGAAAAACTAAATACACTATTTGCAGTGGCCTAGACAAAGCCCAGACCTTAACCTGTGGAATGACCTTAAGAGAGTGGTTCACAACAGACATACTACAAATGTGTCTAAAGTGGTTTTGTAAAGGGAATGGGTAAAAATTCCTTCTGAAATATGTGCAGGTCAAGACAGACAAGACAAGAAACTAGAATTATTTGTGTTGTAAAGTTTATGCACAGTGTTTGTCTATTGTTGTGACCTAGATCAGATCACAGTAGAAAACCAGTTCATTTCTAGGGGTTCACATACTTTTTCTTGCCACTGTACGCTTCAGAAGGTAAACCTACAGCAGCAGGATTGAGCACCCCTGGTTTATGGCGTTAAGACTCACTTACAGATGGACACCAGCTGCACTGAACTCAAAATACTACGCAAATCCAATGCTAATAGGATTTGTGACTTGCCCGAGTTCCACCTTTCTGGATTTACTAATATATATATATATATATATATAGTAGTCAACATTTGAAGTGGATCAAAAACATTCACCAAATTTGTCCTAAAACAAGAACGGGTATTGGATATTGGTTTTAAGAAAACTTTTAGAAAAGGTTTTGATCCACTTCAAATGTTGACTAGTGTATATATATAGGGTAAACACTGTGACCAGTTCATTCTTCAGTTTTTAATGATTACTTAAAGTTCCAATTATGCTTCCAGATTAAAAAAAAAACAAAAAAAACAAAAAGAGGACTATGCAGTTTACTCATAGATCAAATCCAAACAGCATATTTATGCATTTTAAATACACAGTGAAAATGCACAAATGTGCTTAAAAGACAAAAATACAAACAAGACTCATTGGAGAGGGATGGGATGCCATTTATTACTAGAACTAAATTATGGCTACAAATCAGACTTAAGGCACAACCAAACATATGTGTCTTTAGTACAAAAAAAAATTAGAAGAGGGTCCCTACCCACAAACTGCTGGGATTAACAGCAATCTGTACCTTCACAATTGTTATCATACTGATGTTTGCCTTTCAAAAGAGTGCTCAATGAACAGTCCATACATACTGAACTAAAAATAAATGTTACATAACAGACATTGCACACATACAAGCGCACCAAATGGTCCTATCCCGGTGAATGATGCAGTTGGTCATTTAGATGAATAAAACAAAAGTGACTACCAACTAATATTAACATTTTGTCTATTCTCAATAAAACATAATAAAAACAACCTACAAAAATATGGAAGCTTACTCCAACAACTATTCTGTATCAATTGAAACACTACACAAACACTTTTAAATGCATATCTGAATTTTGTACATTGTCAAAACACGCATTTAAGTGTACAATTTAAAGAGACTAGAACTAGGATCCCATGTTTCATAACAAAACAGCTTACATTGTTGCATTTAAAACTCTTTGCAAGTCTGTATTTGTTTGAAACACGGGACTTTGATACAACGGAAAATAAATAAATGTGTGATCCTTAGGACCAGTTTGAAACGTTACAGCAGATCAGATTACTACAAACAACTCACATAAGCAAACAGTATGCGCCACAAAGCAGTAAAATGCTGGTGCGTATTGTGGAGTGTATAACATTTGGTGCCACTGAAGTACAATTTTCTAGATTTAAAAATACTCTCCTAAACATTTTAAAATCTCTGGATCACCATAAAAATAAATAAAATTATACTCCTTAAAAAATGTGTACGATATCCTGCAACGTTAGCATACATGGCAGGGACAGGCCTTTCAAAAAAAATTGCTCTGTCTAAATGCATGTGCTATATCTGAACTGCAAAGCAGATCTGAAAGCAGCTCTCTGTACCCAATTGAGAGCCACACTCAAAGCATGATACAGAAAAGCATACCTAACATCAAACATCTATAAGAGTTTAACACTTTGATTTCACCGACCAAGCGTGTTCATGGGCCCTATAGAGAAGGTTGTCACATATGTTGTTCTACTACTTTCTTCAGAGGGAAGATTCGGGTTCTACAATGACACCATTTGCTTCAGTCAACTTTTTGGAAACTTCAAGCTCTGCAGAGTCCACGCCTGCGCTTTCTGACTCTTTAACCTTGTTATCCTCAGGTTTTGGGCTTTCCTGAATGCCCGGTTCGACCGCTTGCTCATTCCCAGTCTCACCATCACCTTTGTTGTCTGGTTCCTGCGGTGCTGCTTTGTTGAGCTCCTCCATCTCCGCATCAGTAATGGCCATCTCCATCTTGGCTGGAGGGTCAGGATGTTGGGGCTTTTTCTTGATGAAGAGCATGTTACCGATGAAAATCACAATTGCAGAGACAACCACCTCACACCCTGCCAGCAGGAAAACAAACTGGTAGTTCTTTGTGTAGTCCAGCAGGCGACCTGTGAAATGAGAGAACAGATGTGACATCACTTTTTATGGATTGGCAAACCATTGTGATGGACATCTAACGGTCACTAAGAGAAAAAATTGGTGACCTATGACCAACAGCTGTCAATGGATTTATTATTATCCGAACATTCGTCTTTGGTCACTGGGCTTTTTAGGAACCATTTGGCGTAATATAAATAGATTGTCCTTGTAACCCCTAACAAAGGTTTAGGTTAAGGTATGTGACCTTTCTTTTCAATTTCATTTAAAAGGAACTCCACCTACATGTCTTTCATATATCTTTAAACCCATTGCATGTTTAATGATCAATGCTTTTACACCAAACTAAAAGAACTGACCTGCTCCAGGTGGTCCCACCAACACAGCAAAGGCTTCGACTAACAGCACCAAGCCGATTGCGCTGGAAAACTTCTCTGTTCCAACGATGGTCATCAACACTTCAAACTGTAGGGCTCCAACCATACCATAGGAGATGCCAAAAAATATGCAGAACCCCACGAGAGCTGGATAGTCTTTGGAAAAGGAGCCGACAAGATCGGTGATGCCATTGAAGAGCATTGCGAAACTGAAAAGATACACGCATCGTGGACGCACCCACTTGAGTCCAGCGATGACGCCGCACGTGGGCCTGGCGAAGATGTCGACGAACCCCAGGATGGTGAGCAGCAAAGCAGACTTGGTGTCCTCATTGCCCAATTCCTTTGCGTAACTGACCACAAACACAGGAGGTACGAATAGACCAAGTACCATAACAGCCGCAGCCACTGTGTAAATCACAAAACCCCGATCTTTGAAGACTGTGAAATCAAGAAGTTTGGCTTTTGGTTTCGCTTTAGCCGCTTTTTCGGGAGCATCCACTTCAGGCTTTTTGGGACCGGTTAAGGGTCTCATGAGGGCCCCACATGCACAGCAATTCAACAGCAGACCTCCGAGGATGAGAAAGCCTCCACGCCAACCATAGTTGTACTGAAGAACCTGACCAAGAGGAGACAAACAACACAAGGCCACAGGACTTCCAGCAGCAGCCAGTCCGTTAGCCAAGGGTCGTCTCTCACTGAAGTATCTGTTCAGCATGATAAGTGACGGCTGGAAGTTCAGGGCAAGACCCAAACCTGCAGTGAAACCAACAATGTCATGCATTATTGAGGTATTTTACGGTGGTAAAATGCAGTTTATAAGTCAATACTCACCCGTTATGACTCCAGTGCAGATATAAATATGGATAATGCTGGTTGCAAATGATGCCAGAATCATTCCCAGTGAGGCGAACAAGCCACCCACCATCATCACGGGGCGACACCCAAAACGGTTCACCAAGATGCTACATATAGGCCCTGCAGCAAACAAACCAGCATTAGCATGCATCACATTAGGTTACAGAAAAATATAACTTTGCATAGGTGAAAGTTACTGTGTTTTTCCATAAGACAGCAAGATTTTTGCATTGTGGCCTATTCATATGCAATGCAAACAGATAATCCTGCTATGCTTACTTGCACTCGCTTTACAAGAGATGAATGAGGCAAACATACCAGAGCCATAAAGCATTGCTAAAAGGATGGAGGAGATCCAAGCACAGTCGCTGTAGCCCACTCCAAATTCCCGGATGAGCTCTTTGAAAAAGACACTGACCGCTTTGGGGAATGCATAGGAGAAGCCAGTAATAACGAAGCCTCCGAAAAGGACAGCCCAACCCCAACCTCCATCGGGTGCCTTGATGCCACTGTCATCATTGTCGATTGCCACACCGCCCATGATGCCGAACACGGGTCAGATTTCAAACTACATGGAAAACAGAAAGCATCACAAATAAATAACACAACTTGACTATAAAATGTACAAGTATATTATCTGACGAACTATTAAACATGTGGTTTATATAGCTTGTTTTCTGAATGGCCCTGTACAGAAAGAACTGTTCCACTTGCTTGGCATCCTGTATTTACACCCTCCATGTCATGTTCTTGCCAAGAAGTACATATCTTCTATCTGCACCGGTCACTCATATCTTTATTTCTGGATGCAACGTGTTATACGTAATCCTTGCCACAACAATTTACAAGTCATTTATATTCAGTTTCACCAGTGTCTGTAACTTTAGTTCAGAGTAACTCTCATGTTGTCTCTCCGTTTCTCAACGATTACTCAATAGGTGCTGCCAGAACACGTCGATAACTACCCTACTGTAAGATATTGCTTGTTATTTCATTCCTTATTTTTACCCTTTCTGCAACACTGATAACAAACCAGCTTTAAGGGATAGTTTAGTTGTTGTGGTTACAAACCTGTATAAAAATTTTTGTTCTGCTGAACAAAGGACAAAGAAAGTTATACAGGTTTGTGACAACCACAACAACCCGAGTGAGTAAATGACCATTTTTTTTGGATGAACTATCGCTTTAATTCAAACATAAAATAACTAAAGGTTTAGTCTTATAATATTAACCTGCTTAAAAGACAGTAACTTATTAACCTGTAGAGATGAATCAATGCTTTTAATTCAATGTTCAGTCATCACAATACTTATTTCAAACAAGTTGCTTGTTCTCAGTTTAAAGAGAAATATAAATTCTAAAACTAGTCATCTAAATGCCAACTACATGTTAATGAAAACCATTGAAATAGTACAATTCAACTAAAAACAGATAGATCAATAGCAGATTAGTGTTTTATGAATGATTATGTATTAGAACAATCTTATCAAAACTTCAATCATGAATGACATAGGATACAAAAGGATAATCAATAATCATTACACAAAAACATTGATGTGCAGTGGAAATAAATTGACCAACGAATATACACAACCTACCTTGCCTAATGTCCCTGCAAACTGCTTGTGTCTTGCTCTGCGTAGAGCTTCCCATATATCTACTTCTCCTAATAAGGGTTTTAGGGGGCAGGCTTTTCGGGACACACCTATAATAAAAGCTCCAATGGGCAAGTATCCTACTAGAGCCAAGGTATTTATCCTAATTTAAGAGCCTGACATTTTCTCACGTAGCATTTTTTAAAATGACAAGCATCAACTCATAAGTAGTGTTACAATTTAAATAATATGTATGTTATGTGGATTATAAGGGTATAGGTTATAGAAAGGTCACTGAATTGTTTATCTGAAACAGGTCACCGCTGGTTGTCGCTTTACTTCATTAATTATGATCATGCCTTGTCTATGCTAACTAGTAACACGTGCTAATACTAATCTGTCAGTGTGTTTGACAAGCAGATTTACGCTGGGTGTTTTATTACTTGTAAAGACTGTATCCAAAGATTTTGTTTAAACAACTAACCACCCTAACGACACAAATGTTTATTAAAACGGCTACTTATGTTTATTCATATATTTGTATTATTATTACCACAGTTGATTGATGAGTAACGCAAGGTTTGGTATTCTCAGAAAAAAATAAGGATTTCTAATACATCAACATCCCAGATTTAGGCTACTTTTCACATATAAGAGTCTTAAAGCAACTGAAGATGCTTTAAATGGGGATAAATGGCTTTGGTAAAACATTTAGACTGACTTTGTGTACCGTTATAAATGACGCATGTGCTATTAGCTCAAGATGTGGGCTAAACACGCTTCACGCGTCTACTAAATAGACCATACACCAAATACACCAGACTAAATACCCCATAAATACTAGTATTCATTCATTCTAGGAATTATTTGTCATCATTCGTTTAAACATTGGCATGAAGTGGAAGTGATGCAACGGAGCTCTCTGGTCTACGTGCCAAACGTGACTTTCATACCCTTCTCCATCCATACGCGCGGACACTGCGCATGTATTGTAAACCCACCTGCCGTCGGTAAATCAATAATTTTCGCTTAAAAATTACAAACGGGGTTTTAGGCAATCGCTGTAGCACAAACTGTACATCATTTTTTTAAAGATTATAAATCCTACGTTTGACAACGTAGTATCGGCATGTGTGTTTATATACGCAGTTATAAGCTACGTACATTATATAGCCCAGTGTATGATTTTAATTCGGCTACATTCTATGGGCTATATCTAGCATGATACTTGGATAAAATATATCATTGTAATATACTTTGATGCTTTAAAATGCATTTTAATATATTACCGAACCTTCCAGAACCTGTTACTCTTCACCAAACTCGGAGGAATTCAGTCAACACCTCTTTTGAAGCCCACCACAGCATCCCCCCATCATCGCGCAGACATTATAACGTGCGCACAACCACCCAATCGTTATCCCCGACACATGTTGGTATATTTAGTAGCATCGGTCACGTACGTACCTTATCGTAGTTTAGTATTTAAGGTTTTCTGATGATGCTGTCCAGGGATCTACATCTTTTGAAGAAGAACTTGGATGGTGTGTTAATCTTTCCTCGGTTTGCCGATGTTCATCTGACTGAAGCCGGTTCTGTGTTGTTACCTATGAATCACAATGACGTGCTGCCAGCCAATGATGCGACTGGGTGAAGACACTACGTGCGTTTTTCCCACCGCTCGCTCTCTCTCTCTCTCCCTTTCTATCTCATCCCCATACATACCATGTGCTCAAGGGATTTAAAGGGGATTATGGACCTTTCCTCGTTGAATATTTGAAGCATCGGCGTTGTCTCTGTTTGGATAACGTGGCACTTTACAAATATATTTATTAAAAAAAGGAAAATGTAAAAGTTGCAAAACATGGTGATGCCACTTCCTTGAAATTCAGCAGTCTTGCCTATCAACAATGATATAATAGTGTTAACAGACGATTTTCTTTACGTTGCACATATATATCAAATATGTATGATTCAGTCTGTTACAGTACAGAAGAGAATAGAATACTACAGAAGAGAAATAAGAGCATAATTTGTACTCTAAAGTACAGGTACCAGTTTGAACGTGACAGCAGGCAGGTAGAAAGCACGTGAGTCAGGTGTCTTATTTCCTTCTGCGTCAGTTGCGTTGAACAATGAACGCCATGAATAGAAAATAGCAGACTCTAAACTGTCTGTAGCATTCATTTTTAACTTAAGAAATGTCTGATGTGTAATATGTGTTTCATACATAAATAAAAAACACTATTTTATTTGTACTTTACATTTTTATTTTGTAAATCATATTATTTAACCTATTAATTTCAAATTCGGAAATATGTTTTACCTTTTTTTAAACGGTCATTAAAGGGAAATAATTATTCATGCTACAAAAATAACTTTTTCCAAAGTGAGTTCATTATTCCCGACATATGGAGTAAACAAATTATATTTTTGCTACAGAAAGAGGGAACTTCAGAGATAAGCATGAACTAGTCATCCTGTGGTAAGCAGATACCGTAGAAACGGATGTTGTCACCACCGCCTTATGTTGCCATGGAAACAAGCACAGTGAGGCGGAGCTGTGCTGCTGTTTATGCTATGCATTAGCACACAAGCTAACCTGACCAAAAACGTTCACTGCAAACTATTTTAAAAGTATTTATCAACTGCGTTCATGTGTTTTTATTGTGTAGTTTGTATTTAATTCATTTCCGGATAACATTTGTCCCCAAAGCACCAAAGAACAGTCGGCAAACAGCTGAAGATATCGTGCCACACACGCGAGGTAAATATATATATATATATATATATATATATATATATATATATATAAGGCAGTAATATTTCAAATTATGTTTGTGTGACCTCGGTTAGCATATTTATCGCTAAAAACATTCAATTGAGCCAATTCATCACTCTCTGGTTCGACCTTGGGTTTTATGTTTATACTTCAGACTGTACTAATTTTAAATAAGTTGTTTTCATTCTTTTATGGTCTTAAAGGATTTGAACTATTTGATTTGAGATTTTAACTAAAGCTTTGATAGGTAGTAAATAACTACTTTATTGACATGTATTCTTCAAAACATCTGATGTGCACTTTGTTGTAATAATCTCCTGTGTTTACATACTTGGTTAACAGGATGACAGCTATTGCAGTATCCTGTTGTTCAGCATCTGCCCCATAACAATGCAAGAAGCTGTGGATTTAGATGCCCAGCTGGCCCGTAAAGAAAGAGAATGGAAAGAACTGCAGGCTTTGCGGATCCAACAACTGGAGACGGCTCTTAAGGAAGCCACATCAGAGCTCTTGGTCCAGAAAGAGCGTTTCCTCCGTTTGCGGGATGACTTCCAGTACAACCTACATGTGTTGGAGGAACGGGATAAAGAGCTGGAACGTTACGATGCCTCAGCGGCCCGTTTTCAGACCGAGGACAGTGCCAGACGGGAAGAGGTCAGTGAGCTGAGGATTGAGATAGCAAAACTCCAGGATGTTCTGGAGGAACAAAAAAGGATGAAAGATGACTTGGAACTGCAGTACCAGAAGAGGGGAGTCGAGCACAAACTCAAACTGGAGAAGGTGCAGAGGTATGTTTTATTTAGTAATATCAGGTTTAACATCCATCTTTTTTTCCAAATTTCTTTCCAAGGTTTTTGCTCACCTGCAGTGAATTTTGATGACATTTGTCATTGTTCTGTAGCACGATGGGAAGCGAGATTGAGAAACTGAGGGAGGAGAATGAAACATTGAGACGGGATCTCCAGAGACGTATTCGAGAATCTGATGGGGAGCTGACACTGCAGAAACAGGTATTTTTGTGATTTACATTATTCACTGATAATCTTTCTACCTCAAAATTGGTCATGTGACCCATGAGAACCAATGACATTTGGTGTTAATGATGTCGAACCTGGGGCACGCTCCAGTTTTCTCCGGGTTGCTAGGGTTTCCTGGAAACGGTGCCCTGCGCACCAGGGTTTGAGATATGTTTTCTTATGTTTGGTGGGTCTGTCAGAACTGCAGTCCAATCAGCAGCGAAACATGTAAATAAACCACAGTACCAAAGAGACAGCTCGCACAATGGGTCCAAGTTGGAATGTTCTCTTTTATTCTGGAAAGCAAGGGCAGTGACTGTAACATCAAGTGTATTTTACAGTATCAACATGTATTTATAACAATTTCATTATAAAAAATATTTTCAACATAAAAAAACACAAAGAATGGGCCTCTCAGCTACCGTAGTTGCAACTCTTGCGTCATCAGAACAGGGTGTTCAGCGTACAGCGCATCACCCTTTTTGTTTAAACACATTGTGCAACGTCACGGATGAAAGCAGCCCTGGTGTGAACATTAATTTAATTAATTTTTAATGATTACAAAAATTTTATTTTTGAGAACTGTTTAGGCTATTTTTTTCTTGATTTTTACTAATTAAAAAAAACATTATATTGTTTTTATACTTTTTTTTTTTCAAAAAAACATAGGCAATGAGGAAATATACTGTATAGTCTGTTCAGCAAATAAATCCACAGTATATATGGCCTCGGGTTATTGCCATGGCATTGTATGTTATTTAAAGTAAAACTGCTGACCTGAAGGGATTCCAGCTGGCAAGAGGTCTCAGTTGTTCATCTATGTCAACTATTTACTAAACCAATCCTCGCCTCACTCTGTAAAGTAAAATGATAAGGCCGTAAAGGATTACTGATAAATGTCTTTGAACTGATGCTATTTATGCAGTAGTGTATTCAGGTCAGTTCAGAAATAGGTTAGGTTATGCATTGTTTTGCTTTACTGGACTCTGTCGCTAACCTTTGACATTTAGGTAAGGTTTGCGTAAGCATTCCATAAAATGTTTTATCAGCTTTTCTACCTAAAAACAAACCAGTTTGTAGTGCTTTGATTTAATACAGATTTGCACTGTTACTCCAACAGGAAATGATGTCAGATTTTGACAATGAAATGAGAAAACGAGAACACGAGTTTAATCTGAAACTGGATGAGATGAACAGCGTTGTTCTTTCCCACGAGCTTCAAGTAAGAGACACATCCTGGTAAACCTCTTAAAAACTCTTGACATCAAAGGTCAAAGCTATTAATGAAGTATGTGGTCAAAAGTGATGTATGGTATAGGTTTGGCTAGACCCCTTAATTCCAGTGAATACAAACCCTAATGCTATGGCCAACAGTGACATTCTAGAGAATTGTGTGCTTATAACTCGTGGCAACGGTCTGTTAGGGCCTATTCTGTTCCAGCATGCCAGTCATCCCTGTGCCCAAAGCAAGGTCAGTAAAGACATGATTTAATGTTTTTGGTGTGAAGGAACTTGACCTGCATAAAGGCCAGACATGAACCCTACTAAACACCTTTGAGATGAAATTAAAAAAGGATTGTGAGCCACATGTGCCTGATCCTAGTGATTCCCCTGCAATGCCATATTCCAGCAGGAAGTCCCAACTTTTTTTTAATTATAAAATAAAATACAGTGTATTTGAAATTACTATAATGGTGGTGTCTACATACCTTTGGTAAAATAGTGTACCTCTGCTATATGGATATAACTGAGTTTGATTATAACTTTAAACTGTACAGGAAAAGCTTTTGGGCAAAGAGCTGGAGGTCCATGCCAAAGCTCACAGTCAGGCCACTGAAGCCCTGCAGGCTTGTGAGGAACTTTACCAGCAGGCTCAAAAAGAGATTCAGCGTAAAGATTGGGAGCTAAGGAACACTACTGCGATGAAAGACTCCAGGTAAACTGGCGCTTATGTACTGATATTAGACTTTGGATATTTCTGTTTTACTATATTAAGATCATCATTACTCTATCCCAGGATAAAAGAGCTAGAGGACAAACTACAACAAATGGAGAAAATATATAAAAAAGACCAGAGGGCCTACAACAGGAAGTAAGTACAATGCATTATATATATATATATATAATATATATATAATATAATATCCTTCATCATCGACATCTGTTGAATTATTATTATAAGGGTATCTTGCAAAATCTAGGGATGAGAAAACATCTTATTTTAAAAAGTTGAGATTGTATCTACTGATACTATCCACCTTATTTTTGACGTAAATGCGGGCGGCGCCATCTTTGATCTCATATGTGTAAAACTTCCGGTGAGCCACTACAGCTAATGGTTGTCCTATTGCGAGGGATACGAGTCTGCCGTTTCGACTGGCCATTTTAATGCTTATTATGAAATCCAAGAAGACCGGCATAATTTTTGCAGTTAGGGGATGCCATATTAGCTGATACAAACGCAGTAAATCTCTACAAAACATTTGTTTTAACTATAATACACGCACAAGATATGAATGTGTATGTGGCGCACGTGATTCTATTAACTGTATCCACACATCCATCCAGTAAAACTTTTCATAGAAACTGACAGTGAACAATAAATACAATAGTTATTCAAAAATAACTAATTATGCTGATAAAAATATGCTGATTTAGCTGGTTTATTTATTCTGCTACTATATATTATTACAAAAATGAGATTACAGTACAGAATATATACAACATAAACTGCTTATTAGTTAATGTTTATAATAGTTGTATTTGCGTACTTTTGTTATGTTTTAAATGATTTTTTTAAAATAAGCAAATAATTTCATAAGCTTATGTACTTATAAGCTTATCTACTGCGAAATAATACTGAAAACATGTCATAGTAGTTTAATATGTTTATTATGGTTTGTTTAAATAACTTGCAATGTGTTGAATGAGAAGCATAAGTTACGGCTGCTGTCGGACCGGGTGAATCTTAATGTGTTGCCATAAAAACTCAAACAAGTCGATTAAAAATTGCCGTTTAAATAAAACCGCACACCAGAGGGACAGTTGTGACATTTTAAACCATCACCTGAAAAGGTTAAGAAACAAGAACTCTCTGTATATTCCATGTATTAAACACTCGACAGACTGTCCCACTGTAGAGATATTGGTATGTCTCTGTGCTTTTATATTTAAGCATTGAAGACGGCGTCAACCCAGAGGAACAGCATGAAATGATTGAATATATCTTCATATGATGTATCAGGACACTTCTTAATTTCATCCTCACACTGGCTCATACATGAAATTATGACCGTAATCATCATGGAAAACGCTGGTTCAGTGACAGTACGCGCCGGAAGTTGCGCCCATAATTCGCACAAAGTGTCATGGGGCGTAGGAATAGTGAGGATACTGATATTCTCACATCAAGCACTGTGCCAAATGCATTAAATATAATTGCACCAAGCAGCAATCCCAAAAAACACGGAAGAGAAACAAGTCACAGTATATCATAATTTTATAAAACCCCCCACAATTTTATTTTACTGTGACCCAGCTATGATATCTTATCACCAGGTCCACATCTAGCTTGTTTTTTAGCTTATGATGTCAGTTCATGACCTAAAAAAACTGTGGACATGAACATGGAAGATTAATATGTGTAGCTTGGATTACTCTAGATGTGCTGAAATGATGTTCTGTGTTGTTTTGAAATGCGATACATTCTGGACTGCTTCCTTCCACAGGCATGCAGAGCTGGAACGGAGGTCTCGAGAGAGTAAAGATGCCCTGAATCTCATGAGAGAGACTCACGTCAGGGATTTCCAGGAAGAAAAGGGCAGGACATCAGAACTACAGGCTCAACTGGACAGGATGATCCTGGAGCACGAGAGGAGAGAAAAAAGCCATGCTGATGACCTTCAACACAAAGAGCAGCAGATACAGGAGTAAGAGACTAAGTAGTATTCACAGTCAAGTTAATTTTTTATATATACCAAGAAACTGATCAACTATGTTTTGGAGTTGCTTGGTGGTACAGTAGGTAATATATTACCAGTGGCTTTTGCTGACGTCTGCATTAGTGTAAATATATTGAGAGTAAATGTGTGGGTTTCTTTCAAAATGTCTTTCTAAGCACACAGATTATATAACATGTTTTTAATTCCAAGCCTGGAGGGATATTCATTTGTACGTGCTTATCATCTGTCAAATACATACTTACAATGTACATACTTGACATGCTCCAATTAGAGACACACTGTTCAGTGTTGTTCTGTACCGCAGCTGTAACTAGATACATATTCAATTTGAATCTCTATTATATGCCAAAGGCTCAGAACACAGCTGGAAACAACCCGATCTGGCTGGGATGCTTACATCACTCAGGTCTCCAAAGAAATAGTTGCCAAGGATACAGAGCTGCTTTCTGGAGGGGAGAGAGAGGCCAAATTGAAATCAGAGTTACAAAAGTGTAAGGAGGACGTCGAAAGGTAAGAGGGCATATTTGTATACTTCCTATCAAATGTTTGGAAATACCTGACACACATTTTTCTCGTTATCGAAAAAAAAAACAATCGCTCTTGACTAAATACTTGATGTTAGATTTGTGGAAATAACTCCCACAAAACATACGCATAACAAACATGACGCAGTTTATAAGGAAATTCCTTAATAACTAGGGTGCATACAGCTGTAAGACAAAGCTTGGCCACTTCCAAATCCAAAGATTTGTTGTTGACCATATATAATTATTTCTTATTAGAGTACAACTAGAAAATACAAGACATTTATATGCAGTATTAAAAAAATCAGAAAAAAAAGTTTTTATAAGTGTCAAGTGGGGGGGGGGGGTGCGTGGCAAAAACTAACGCAGGGTTAGTTGTAACACGGAACTGTTGAGCTAGGGGTGTGCCGGTTTCAGAATTGGTGATGACGGTTATGACATGAGTCAAATGTGACGGTTCATAACATAACCGTCTGTGGGGGGCGTTTTGCTCGTTTAAATGCTTGTGGATTGACGCGAAAGTGTCATTTTACCATCATGAATGTGATGCAAAGTGTGTTTTAAACATTAATGACTTTAAGCAATTTAACAGAGAGCAATGAAATATAAAAAAAAACACACACTGTTAACAGAAGACTGCGCTGTCACTCTCTGCTCAGCATAAATGAATCCTCTCTCATCTATTTTGATAATCTTCAGAGAAACAGATTTAATTGTGTCTATATCTGTCATTACATGGACCGGAATGTGGATTAAAAAGCGTCTTGAAGAGGTTTTGCTCATAAATGCATGTAAAGTAAAGTAATATGAACTTGAGATTTTTATACTGTTATTAAACTGCAAAGTATGCGCTGCAAACGCAGCCGACAATGGCCACGCGCGGCAAACGCTCTCCACATACAGTACGCGCTGTTCAGTGCTCACACTTGCGAAGTAAACCGGCGTTTGAATAAACAAGACACTGATTAGCTACTTACTCTACGTTTATTTAAAATTAACAGCAAGACAAGCAGTGAATGTGCTTTCAGGAGAGTTAGTAGATTAGCACGGGAGGATTTGAACTTGAAAAGCGGAGTGTACTGACGCCTTTCCGCGGTTAAAACAACATCCTTCTTATGGTCATTCATGTTTATTTGATGCTATAAATTAACTAGAAGGAAGAGATGATTTGAAAGGTGAGACTTTGTTTAATTTGTTAAACCTCAAAAGTAACTGAAAAGTAACCTGGTCTGTCCTGTATGTCAGCGCGTTTTCAGTGTCTGCCCCGCTCTGTATTTTTCACTGCGTGAGAACGTGAGGGGGCGTATAACACAGACTGTTAACAACTGTTTTTAATAACTATTTAAACATTCTTTATGATAAAAATGTTTTTTAAATATGTTAATAACACGGTTTTGCCGGTTATAGAGTTCTAATGACGGTGTTCAACTATAACCGTCGGTCTCACGGTTATATAATGACCGTCACAGCCCTATGTTGAGCGTTTTGTTTTTCCGGTATTTTTTTTCACGCTGCCAAAAGACGATCTCCCGCAAATTATTGGAAATATATAATGTTTTTCCAGAGAGTTATTGATGAACGAGTATTTTGGTGGCAGCATGTAAATATTTTTTTTCATCATATGTTTCTAAGTTGGGTGTGTAATAGAGCTGGGGTAAACGACTATTTATTAAACGATTAATCTGTCGACTATTTTTCAGATTAGTCGACTAATCTAACGACTAATTGGACGATTAATCTAATGATTTGTTTCTGTTGCTTGATTAATAAAAACCATAATGTATCTCAAATAAATTCCAAAAACATTCTTAATTATATACTTTCAAGGATGTATCAGTGATTTCAGGCCAGGGGGTGGCCTAAGCTACTTTAGGGGGTCCATAGTCCATGAAAGAAAACGATGTGTAACTATGTATCAAGAAAGCATGAATGAATGCATTTTAAGATGTAAACAAAATAAGGGTGAATTTTAAACATTTCTGCTGTATTTCTGTTAAAGGGATTCACCCAAAAATGAATATTCTGTCATCATTTACTCACCCTTATGTTCTAAACCTGTATAAGTTTATTTTATTTTGATAAACACAAAATATGATATTTTGATAAATGATGGTAAGCATACAATTAATGGTATATCCATTAAATTCCACCATGTTGTTTTTATTGATGGCGCAGATGCACTCATCTGTATTTACAAATCCAACCAGTAAAGCATTTTAAAGAAACTACCAGTAAACAATAAATACAATAATTGTACAACTAATATTATGCTGATAAAAATACTGATTAAGCTGATTTATTTATTCTGCTAGTATATGTTATTACAAAAATGCGATTACATTACAGAATATATACGACATAATCTGCTTAGTTAATGTTTATAATAGTTTGTAATGTGTTTGAGCGTACTTTTGTTATGTTTTAAATCAAAAAGCAAATACTTTAAAAAGTAAGCAAATAAGTTCATAAGCTAATGTCTCCACCTGCGTAAGCAATGTAATAATATTTTCTTAAATCGAAAACAATACTCAATACATGGAGTAGTTTAACATGTTTATTATGGTTTGTTCAAATAACTCACAATGTGTTGAATGAGAAAAATGCTGCTGACTGTGTCGGACCGCGTGAAGCTCGACGTGTCGCAATAAACAAGTCCATTTAAAAATACCGTTTAAAAAAAACCTCACAGCAGAGGGACAGTTGTGACATTTTAAACCAGCCCCTGAGAAGTAAAAACACAAAGTCTTGGTAAAATCCATGTACAAACACTTGACTGACGTTCCCATTGTAAAGATACTGGTATGTCTCTGTGCTTTTATATTTGCGCATTGTTGAAGACCCGTCACCTCCGATCAACAACACAAAATGATTGAATATATCTTCATATATCAAGCCACTTCTTAATTTCATCCTCACACTGGTTCATACATGGCATGTGTAGTAAATATTAACTGTTTAAATCCATGTTTTATGCGTGCTCCCACTACGCCCACCTACCGGCTGGCAATTAAAACGGAAGTCTCGGACCGGAAAGGTAATACGTCAAATTCTGCGTTCGAGAAACAGGTGGATACATTTTTTTTTGTCATAACTGTGCTGCTTTTGTTTACATATTTAGACATTTGTGTCCATTTATAATTAACCACTTCAAGTATATAGACAAAATAGTATTGAAATAGTGTTACAACTACCCCCTTCTTGTTACAATTAACCCCACCTAGGGGTAAGTTGTAACGTTTGCACTTCTGTCATGTTTGGTGTAATTGTCCAAGAAGGTAGGTACTAGAAACAAACTTCAAATGTTCATTTGTAGCAGAGATTTGTGTGATGCTTGTGTAAAAATATAATTAATCAAACTCAAATATTTGTTGAATGAGTGAGCCAAAACCAAAAAGTGTTGGGTTGTGCCCCGCTCTCCCCTCTTTAGCATGGCCTCCCATTATACTTCAGCAATAACAGAAACCTGCAGGCAAAATGAAATCCTTATTTCTAATTCTAATCAAATGACTTCAGTGTTCAGTAAAGAGATGTACTTTGTGCCAAGAGAAGTTACATTAAATACTGACTTTTGCTTTTGACTTTTTTACACTTTGCGTACATATTTCCTGCTTGTATCTAAATAGACTGGAAAATAAATATGGGTGCTCATTAAAACTTTGCTAAAATGTCAAGCAAATGGTGGCTTTGACACAGTACTGTACATCTAAAATGTAATTTGGTCAGCATTTTGTACGTAATACATAACACAATTTTCAAAAAACTAACCATTAGGCCACCACTGCCCGCCCACTATAAACAAATGAGTAACCATCATCTTAGACTAGAGACTGATGACATTAACTTCACTTGAGAGTTATTTCCAAAAGTTGTTTGTGGTTTGCATAAAGTTGAACTTTTTCCAACGTTTTCATGTAGCTGGACAACAATCACTGTTGCTCGTGTCACTGAAGTCACCAAGTTTCCATTGAAATGAATGAGATTGCGTCACTCTGCCGTTGCTAGTCGCTGGCGATATGCACGCAGCTTAAAGGGGACAGAGAATGAAAAACCATTTTTACCTTGTCTTTGTTGAATAATGGTAGTCTACCCACATTCACAAACATACAAAAAGTGCTAGACATGCTAAACATCTCAGTCTCATAGAAATTCCTGTTTTAGAAATGTCAGCCAGAAAACGACCCAATCTGAAAAACTGATGCTTATGACATCACAGGCATCTAACTGCCCCTCCACTTTAAAATAATTGGCTACATTTTTTGAGTGGCAGCAAAGTCAGCCAATCAGTAATGAGATTGCAAGTTAAGCCAGTAGGGGGAGCCAAATAGGTGCAAAACCACTTGTTTAAAATCCCCCACCCTAATAGAGCTATCTGAGAGGGGTTTTTAGGAAGCTTCTAAGGCATTACAGACCCAAACAACAAATTTTTGTCGACATGTCACATCACAGAACAAGAATAAATACTCCGTTCAAACATTCAATGTCACCTTTAAACCGTTATCCAAAAATGTGGAAAACTGCATTGATAAAAATGTAAAAGGTCAACAACTAATACACAGCCATAAGCATAAAATTATACAGCTTTGTCTACAGTTCAGATGGTTTAAATTGTTTATTTAACATAACTTGACAACAGAAGCACTCTTGACTGTCAGGTATAAGCAGCAGGTGACCAGTGGTCTGCAAAGGGAACAGGCACTGGAGCAGAAGAGGGTTCAGATGGAGTTAGATTGGGAGCGACGTTGTGAGGAGGAGCGTTCTGAACATTATCTTAAGAGTGAGGATCTTATCCGAAGCCTGACCCAGTCTAGAGACAAGGTGAGATAAAAGATCAAATGGTACTAAATACAACCATTTAAAACATTTACTGAACATGCATTAAAAAAGTGAAAGCAGAATTGGAGAAGGTTTACTTTATTTTCCGGACTATAAGTGACATTTTTTTCATAGTTTGGCGATCCTGGAACTTATAGTCAGGTGCGACTTATGAAATAATTTTGAAGTATATAAAAAAAAACATTTCCGTCTACAGCTGCGAGAGTCCGCTCTATGCTGCTCCTGTATTTATGTAATTCAATGGATTCAGTGATGCGGTATGACTTCGGGAGGTTGGTGAACTTGATTTGGCTTGTTATTTTAATTTAGCCTATTTAGCCTTTCATGTATGTTCTGTATGCTATTGTGTATCGCGTAATTAACTGTTTATGTTACTTAAATATGTACGGACACCTATTCAGCCTACTGTTCTGTGCTATTGTTTAGTTGAATAAGTTGATTTTCCAGATTTAATGTCTGTTCTTTGGCTTGGATTTTGTGAAATCATTTTCTAAATAAATGCGACTTATAGTCCAGTGCGACTGGACATTTTTGACTGATGTGACTTCTACTGTTTCTCTTATCTGTATTTCTCATATATGCTCTAATCGGTTTCTAGACATTTTTGCTGTTTTTGCAAAAAACTGAAACTAGATAGAAATTTTAATGACTATAAAACCCCATTCACACAGCACTTTAATCCCAGAATATTTCCTTAAAATTGGCAGAGAGGTTTCTGTGTAAAAAACGTCCCAACCTAAGTGAAAATCATTGGCAATGTGAATGAAAAAATTCAACAATTCCAGGACAAATCCTGGACGCATTTTCCGTGTATTTTCTGTAATCTCTGTGTGAAAAGGGCTTAAGTTTGTGAATATTCAATGGGGTATGCAATGCTTGTGCCAACAGTGCTAAACGTTTTTAATTTTTTTCGAGTAGGGCTTTATTAACCTCAAAAGGTTAATAAAAGACTTTCAAAAGGCCTTAACTGGTGCATAAAAAACTATTAAGTGCATTGTAAAAAGCCCTATAGCATGTATTCACAGTTCATTTGGTGTATCTGGTTACTATCCACAGGTAACTGCTGAGTTAAGAGAGAAGGAACGAGAGTTGCAGGAGGCAGTGGCGTTGCTAAAAAGTGTCACGATAGAAAGAGATCAGGCACTGCATGGTATCAAATCAGCACCAACTGGAACTCAGGTTTGACCACACGCAGTCTTCTCTGTTACACCATTCAGACCCAGATTAAATATCATACAGAAAGTCACAGCCACATGGAGTCCTTGTGCAGAATCTGTACTTTCATACAGTTCACAGAATCCACAATGGGAAATGTTATTACCACTATTCTGAAGTGATTCTGTTACATGAAGCTGAGATTACAGAGTGCTGTGAATGTTCTTATCTTCTCTGTCAGCGGTTTGTAAGGTCATTTATCAAGACACATTTAAGAGACTTTAAATAGCATATCAGGAAAGGATGACTTGCCACCAACAGAATGTTACTTTGAAAGTTCACAAACTCCCCAGACAGTATGTGCAAGAAAGGTTACAGGCCATAATACCACGTATCAATATATTCAGCACGACATAATTTGGCCCATGCACCAGCATTTTAAATTGCCTGCTGCCATTTGGTTTTGGGACCCATGTAAAGTAATACATATTTTTAGCACATTATCTTTTTTTGTATTTACAAAAAGTATATTTTTAAATTATTTATTTCTATGAATTACCTATATGTATGAATGTGCTTAATAAATATAAATTGCCTTGCCTTGGTAACTCATCGCTACATACGTTTGTCTCCACCTAGTGGTAGCTAATTATCCTAAAAATATATGTAATTGTTTCATTCATGGTTCCTTTTGCCTTAAACGAATAAAATGATTCAAACGATTGAACTTTTTAGCATGACAGCAGTAGTTTCCCTTCAGAGGAGATCAGAAGACTCCAGCAGCAGAACAACAGCCTTAAAGCTGTGGTGGCTGAAATGAGGAAAGAGATGGAGAACCTGTGTAAGCAAATGACAACAGACAAGAGCCAGGCCCCAACCAGGATCATAAATCCAGAACCCAGCACTGCAGGTCAAACAATAATGCAAATTATTTGAAAAAATATTTTTAGTTTATTATGTACACGACCCTGTCTACTTTAATTGTGAGAGCCTGTCGATGAGGGACGAGGCGATACCATTTTTATGGGCCAGTGCTTGAAAATATATAAAACTAACAGTAGTGAACATGTTTTTGTGACGTATGAATGATTGTGCGGATGATTTACTATAGATTACAGTAAGGCTCTGGAGAAAGAGGTCATGGAGCTCAAGGCCAGGTGTCGTGTTCTTGAGGAGCAGTTGGAGGAGTCCTCCAAGACCGGCAATATTTCCAACACTCCTGGCTTTCCTTTCCCTGTTTCTCCTGACAATGCCTACATCCAAAACCACATCAGATCCCTCAACGAGACCATAGGTGACTCCATTGTTCATTTAAATGAGTGACGCATGTTGTTTTCTGTGCCTCAAAAAGCTGAGGCAGTCTCTGGACTTAAATCCTCGGTCAGAATAACTAGTTATAGATTACAACACGTTACATAACCTAGAGAAAAAGATGGGGGAAACCTTAGCAGGAACACTTAAGTAATGTGTTTGTATGTAGGTGGGCTGCGAGCAGAGAAAGTGGCCACTGCTGCTGCATTGAAGAAACAGGACGTGAGACTGGCCCATTTAGAGTCTGCTGTGGAACAGCTCACTCGACAGGTAATGATTTTAGCCCAGAGTACTCCAGGCATTTAACATTCAACACTTAAAGTACAATACTTTCTATAAGTGGGGGTTTAAAGGGATAGTTCGGCCAAAAATGATATTAAACCCATGATTTACTCACCCCCAAACTGTCCAAGATCCACATATCCATCATTTTTCAGACTAACACATTTTCAGTTATTTTTTAAAATGTTTCAGATCTTTCAGTCAATCAAATGTAAAGTTACGGGGTCCACGTCCTTCAAGTACAAAAATGTGCATCCATCCTTCACAAAAGAAATCCAAACGGCTCCACGATGATAAACAAAGGTCTACTGAGGGTAATCCACACAGTGTGGTTGTAGAAATATCCAAATGTAAAACTTGAAAATAACTAGCTTTCGGTAATGCCCCATCTTAGTCGCGTCCACATTCAATATGAGAGCGTACGCAGTTTATGGAGGGTTCTGTGCTGCTGCTCTGTGCCCCCGCCCTCCGAATTTGTTATACATCACTGAGAAAAGTGCGTACACTATGCTGATACTCGTTCCTGAATACAGAGGAGTCTAAGATGGCGTTGTTACCGGAAGCTAGTTATTTTCGTTTATAAAGTTTTAAATATGGATATTTCTACAACAAAACGGCACGGATTACCCTCAGAAGGCCTTTGTTTATCATCCTGGAGCCGTTTGGATTTATTTTGTGAAGGATGAATGCACATTTTTTTGGACTTGAAGGACGTGGACCCGTAACTTTACATTTGATTAACTGAAAGATATAAAACATTTTCTTAAATAACTGAAAATGTGTTCATCTGAAAATGATGGACATGTGCATCTCGGACAGCTTGGGGGTGAGTAAATCATGGGTTTAATATCATTTTTGGCCAAACTATCCATTTAAAATTACAGATGAGCCCAGTTATAGTTTTGCAGAGATTTTTATCCAAAGCAACTTACAATGCATTCAAAGGTATATTTTGTGGGAATCGAACCCACTTTGTGTGCTCTGCTAAAACCATGCTTTATTGACTGTGATAGAGTAGTCATATGCACAGCTTTTGCTGTGAACTTTATCGTTGACATTTTATGGCCAGCTGTTAGCAGAGAACCAAACTTAATTATTTCATATCTTTAATGGCACCCTTTTCTTCAGTGTCACTCAAAACACATGGAAAACGAGGGGTTACGTTTGGACCTGGCCAATCAGAAGAGGGCAGCAGTAGCTGAAGAGGCAAGTCTAAAGCAAAAATTGGCAACTACTGAGCTGGAGTTACAGGAAGTGAGACAGGAGGCTGAAGAGTATCAGAAAGGCAGTTTGCTGCACAACCTGGAGACTGTGGCCCTGGGTAACCAGGCAAGTTTTAAAGTATTACCTTAAATACTTAATAAATGCAAATAAAGATATATATTCTGCTTAAAAAGAGAACAACTAAGATAATCAAGAATGTCATTTATTAAACTACAAAATGTTTGTGGTCAGGTATCAGCACTCAAGGTTGACCTTGCAAGCAGGAGAGAGCCTGTTGTTCTTAACCAGGTACAGTATTATATGCAACACCATTATGTTAGTTGAAAATAATCTTTTTTGACTTTTTTAAGATGTCAAATAAATATTTGATGTCCCCAGAGTACATGTGAGAAGTTTTATCATATACAGTAGATGATTTATTTCAGCATGTAAAAATTGCCACTTTGCAGGTGTGAGCATAAATGTGCCATTTTTAGGTGTGTCCTTTAAAATGCAAATGTGCTGATCTCTGCACTAAATGGCAGTGGCGTGGTTGGATAGTGCAGATTAAGGGGCGGCATTATCCCCTTCTGACATCACAAGGGGAGCCGAATTTCAATGAACTATTTTTTCGCATGCAGAGAATGGTTTACCAAAACTAAGTTACTGGATTTCACATTTTCTAGGTGCATAGAAGCATCGGGGACCCAATTATAGCACTAAGTCAGATTTTCACGCATACACTTTAAGAATTTATCCCTGGCATGAAGTGTCTTTTATCAGGATTATATAATAAACAATGTTTGTCTGAAATCTCTGATTATTTAACACCGTCTGTCTTACATTTAAGAGTGAGATAGTGAAGCAGCTCCAGGAGGAGAATCTGTCCCTGAGACAACAGCTGCTGTTAGGAGGATCACCCAGAGGGGGCGCTGCGGGTGACGTCGCAACGCTTCGTTCAAAGCTTAAACAGGCTGCACGCTTGATCTCCGGCCTCAGTCAAGACAAACGACAGCTCATTGAAATGGGCAACAGGCTTCGAGCACAGCTGATAGACGCTGGAGTCAAGGGTTGGAACCTGTTTTGAAATCTATTCAGTGGTTTCAGTACAGTAGTTTATACAAGAGTGAATAAGCAATGTTACATATTTTAATTAAATGTTATTATGTGGGATTTAAAAAGTCGTGTTTTGTCATTTTGGGAAAGGAAGATAAATAACCTCTCATTGTTATACTGGTGCCCCATCCAAGTGGAGTGATCCACGTTGGCACCAAAGAAATAAAGAAGCCTTGATATGCTTCACACTATAAAGATATCCTCCTTGTTTTTAGTTTTGACTGTTTCACTTCTGTTTAAAACATGCTTTGAGAGTTTTCAGAAGTGAATTAAACAACAATGTTTGACCTTTTCCCAAAGTTTGCATCCCTATAAGTTTATTTTAGTGTGTTTAATCTCTTTTTTTTTTCTGTTTTTCTCCAGTTCCCCGGGATGCAAAGATCATAACCAAACCAAGCAATGATACAGAGCACAGTCTGGTGGAAAAAGACACCTGCCAGTCTGAGCATGGGGTCCAGTCAAAGAGTCGCTTATCTACTCTGGAACAGCTACAGTATCAGTTAACCAATCAGGTGACTCAATTGAAACATGCTCGCTGGATTGAAAAAGAGGACATATTTAGTAATCAGACTGGCCTGTGTAAATTTACACTATCTGATATAGACAGCTTTTGTGCAATGCTATTTTTATCAATACCACTGGAGTGTAGCAGAGGTCAACAAACTCATTTTTAGATGCATTAAAAACAGTAGATCATACAAGCATAAAATTAAGGATCATACATTTGACATTTCTTATTCCTAGGAACTACAATATGCTCAAAGAGATCAGAATAAGGAAAAGCCTATTGTTGTTCATACCCGGTCCTCTGACAGCGAGAACTCAGACAAACGCAAAACCACCAACCCATGGGATCCACCAGCTAGAGACAAGGTACTGTGACAAATTGTTATTTGTTGTATTATATAAAATATTGAGTTTCAAACCTTTTTGTTTCCTTTTCAAGTTTGTGGATATTAAAGAAAATACACCTCCGCAACAAAACCGGTCTGAAGCGCCTGTACCCGTGCCCGGGTCACTCCATACGCTGATGTCGTCTTTGAGCACGGATGAGTCTCTACAGGAGGTGTGGAAGATGTTAGATCGAGGTTTGAGTTCCTCTGCACTTTCTCAGAGTGACAGTGAAGGCAAAGGTAAGAAGTAAACCCATCAGTCTGAACCAACAGAGATGTTAAGATTAAAAATGTGTCTATATTAAATAGAGTACAAAAAATATGTTTAAAAATGTTAATGGGGATGTTGGGAATGTTATAAATAGTGGACTATGTTTGGGTAGGCCTTTAAGACAAGATATGTACAGTATTGCTGCTAATAAAACCTCATTAAAACCCCCATTTTAAACTTTATCAGCATGTGTTCACTCCTTGCTTGCCTAATGCCCACTGTTGTAAGCCAGGCCTAGCAGTCAGTTTTTGGCAGATCCAGTAAAAAGCAATTTCAGCTGATAATAATGAAACTATATCATGACTTCACTCTTTAATAGCTGACTAGTACACTTTGTTGATTTATATGTGAGCAGGTAAGTGCAGCATGTTCTCCTTTACTGTAAACCATGGCACATTTTATCATTTGAAATCAGATTTGCAATGTGAATAAGGGGAATCATGACAGAGTTGCATGATTATAGTCAAGGCCAAATAAAAGTTGGCCAATATATGTTGATAATGTTGATTAATCAGATGTCATATCAGCCTGTGAAATTTATAACAATTACATTTATGCATTTGGCAGACGGTTTTATCCAAAGTGCATTACAAGGTGTACAATTATTTTTTTAATTTTTAATCAATGTGTGTTCCCTGAGTTCGAACCCTTGACCTTTTGCACTGTTAACAGTTACCAGTTTTCATTATTTTCTGATCTTTGATTGTTAGTTTTAGTAAGTTTCCCAATGCTTAGTAGTTTGTAAGGTTTTTAGTACATTTAGCATTTATTTTTGTTATAATATTTTAATAGTGTAAAGCAGTGGTTCTGAAACTGGGGTCTGTAAGATTGTGTCAGCTTGATGACATTTAAAAAAAAACACATTATTTTATCATAAATTCTGTGTAGTTAAACCTCAGAAACATAATGCTACTAACCAACAGAAATACTTTGTATAATTTAATATGTTTTAATAAAATTTTAGGAGTTACAATTTTTATGTCACATTTTTCTTTGGGGGAGGCACAATAGGATGCACTATACATGGGGGGCAAACGCCAGAACTTTGACTGCAGCAAAGGTCTGGAGTTTTTGTTGCTATAACTGGCCAAGATCTGCCTATACTTTCACCTACAGATTATTTCTTTTAACTTTATATTACTTAAAAATAAAAATAATTTTAATGTTATTTTTTTAAATAACTTTTATAAAATTTTCTGGCTTTTTTAATGGCAAGGTCAAATTACTGTAGCACATGAGTTTCGCCATTCAGAAGACTGACACAATGTCTTCAGTAAATAGAAAACGGTTGCCAGTTGCTAAAATTAACCTCTAATACACTGGACAGACATTTGCATCATTTCAGAATTTGGCTCTGAAACAGCTTATTGCAATGCTGGCTGATGCATCTGTCTGTGTAACTGGGATTCATCCCAGTGTACAATGTGCAATAAACCATGAGCTCAGGCAATCACAGAGATCATGCAAGCTGAAGTTCAATGTCAGCATTGCTTCATAGCACATCACTTAGTCCAAGGAATCCTATCAATTGAAATTTTATTGTTTCACATCACATTAAGTGTACAAGATCATTTTTAATGTGCATGTATTTCACAACTATATTTTTATTTTGTTTACTTTAAAGTGTTTGTTATTACATAAAAAATATAATAAATAATCATAAAGGTGGTGTTACTGGTCAAAAAAAGACCCTGCTTACTCCTGTTAAAAATATGTAAAGCAGAAGCACTATAATGTTAAGTAAGTTGTCAATTTTTTATTAAAAAACATTTACAGATCACATATTATGTGCACAATAGTGAACACACACAGCTCACTTTATGCATAAATTAAACCAGCGATTTTGCTTACCTTTATAACTGTTCTCAGGGAAAGTGGATACAGAAGTCAAAGTGCAAGATAATACCAGTCAGCCTCCTACTGCACTGGTCAATGTGGAAGGCAAGAAAGCATCCTTTCAGGAAAGAAAGAAACAAAGTCGAACATTTGCACCTGTACGAAAGCCACATCCTGCTGGACATTCGGGCAAGATTCGAAATTACAACATCAAAGACTGAAAATAAAAATTTTGGGGGCCATCTCGTTTGAAGGAATATACTGTTTCTAGTGCTGTATTTTATTTGCTTTTTGCATTATGCTTTTTGTTACAATTTGTAAATGTTTTATTAAATTATTGTATGATTTTATACAACAGATATGTGAATCAGCAGTTATTTGTAAAAAGCAACAAAGTTTAAGAGAAACATATGTAAATTTAAAAAAAAAAAACGTTATATCAAAAAGTTACGTTTGTACAACATAAACATAAGTATTTCAATGAGTTAAATACATTGGCAATTAATATGCTGTATAATTTTGTTTTTATAACAAAAAACGTTTCATTGAACGAAAGTAACCCCTCTCCACAGGCCCACCCTGATGATTACGTCACAACGTCAGCAGGTGTACCATTAAACCCCTCCTACAGCATTGTCCTCACATCACCCTATCTCCTAGCAACACTTTTGCATTCATACTGATTGGCTTGCTTAACACCCTTTCGCCCACTGATTGGTGCCTTTTTCACAGGCAACAGTCAAAAATACAAGCACAGTGCCTCTTTCACGTGTTTTAAGAGCTCAGCAGCGCCACCAAACGACACAAAATGGATGTTTTCGACAGCCAGCGTCGTTGCGCACACGGTATGACGTCATAGTACCGCGAGAGTAGTGTATTTGAGCGAGTTTCCGATCGCTCTCGCGGCACTTCGATGTCATAGCATAGCGTAAGTGCTTATGTTTCGTGTTTTTTCTTGGTTCCATATCAAAACAAGCAACTCATAATAATACAAATGTTAAATAAAGATTAATATAAACAAGACACACATCTTGGACATTTAAGGATTAACTGCTTGCACCCTTCTCTTAGAAAAAAAATGATCATATTTATTTATTTATTTTAGTAAAATGACAGTACGCATGTGTTTTTGTTTTACCGCCGTTTTATTACCACAATTTTATAACAAACATTATCGTTAAACAATTGTTATAGCAAGGCAATTTTAAATTTGTATAAAATAGTTAAAAGTTTTTAGTTAAAATATTGCCATATTGTCATTCAATAAAAATAACACTGATACAGCATTCACATACTGCACGACTAAAACGACGTCAAAAGATGCTAACCAATCAAACGACATATAGTGGTCAAATTTAAATAATTATTTTATTTGCGTCATCCATAAATAATAAACAATTACCAAATCCATCCAGTGTTTCAACCTGAACAAATTACCCCAGACACCGTCGCATTGAACTTGAACCCAGATGATCAAAGAACCTGTAAAGCAGACTTTTCTGCCACTGTTGCGCACGTGATCCTCTAGTGATGAACTTTATTAACCCGGGCTGCGGAAGAAGATCAGCCCATCACCGACTGCGTCTGCAGCCCAGCCTCTCCTCTCATTGGACTGCGATTCACAGCCAAACTGTCAGCCCATGTGGCGTGGCTACCGAGGATGTCAGACATTTAAATGAAACAGACAGCGGGGACGCAGGAGGGCGAGAGTAATGTTTTAGGGCTTGGCCGAGGGGGACATCACCGTAACTCTGTACAGAAAGAATAAGAGGAATATATAGGTCATCCCAATCCTTAAGGATCTGCGTGGGAGATACTTAAACTGCACATCCAGGTAAGGATGCATAGTGCTGTATCTGTAAATAAGATTGAGATAAGAAGTGATGTTGTAAAGATGGAGTTTCTTATATAGAGATTTTAAATGAGATTGTTTGCAGATGGTGAAGGTGCCTCGATAATGTGCAATGTTCAGTATGTGTGGTTCGGTTCAGAATCATACACTCGGTTAAACATCATTATAAAATCAAGTGGTTTGATTATTTAAATACACGATGACGGAATCCATCTTTAATTCGCCGCGAGGTGCTCCTAAATAAATTGTCACGTTGAATCTTTCCATGCACACAATGAAAGCGTGTAGCTGTTAAACCGGGAGAAATGTAACACGTTGAGATGCGAGACGAGTATCTGTAGAGCCAATACGGAATTTGGCACTCACTGAAACACCTCTGTTCGCCGGTTTGGCATACATCCATTTTAAGTCCTAAAAGGCCTGCTAGATTTAGGATGCATAGGGGTGCAGTTTTTTGTCCGCAGATCTTCATCCATCTCTTCATCTTCATCATTGGCTCACGTGAGTGAGCCTGGACTTAACTTTATATTGCTTTATTTTATTTAACTCTCATGTTTTGTTAATATTGCCTCATATTTAAATGTGTGGGGTCCCTAACACCCAAGTTATTATTATTTTTTTTTAAGGGATAGTTCACCCAAAAATAAAAATTCTGTCATCATTTACTCACTCTCATGTTGTTGCAAACCTGTATAAATTTATTTGTTTTGATGAACACAAAGGAAGATATTTTGAGGAATGTTTGTAATCAAACCATTCGTGAGCCCCATTCACTTCCATAGTATTCATTTTTCCTTCTATGGAAGTGAATGGGGCCCACAAACATTCCTCAAAATATCTTCCTTCGTGTTCATTAGCACAAAGACATTTATACAGGTTTGTAACAACATGAGATCGTTCAGCCAACATTTTTGGGTGAACTATCCCTTTAATGTGTCATTTCCCCTACATCTAACTTTATCTGATCTAACAAATTCTGGTTTTCAGATATCACACACTTTAACCCTCAGGGTTTTGTGTCTACAACGTGTTCACCGTTCTTGGCAGTGTAGCATGAATTGTGTTTATTGACACTTGGGGTCTTGCAGTATGGAGGAAATTTCTAAAATTTTGCTTCGACTAAACACCAAAACATGAGAATAATATATTATGAAAATACATGGTCTGAATAATCCTTCTTACAATGCTCAATCCTGCTTTAAATCCTGATTAGGTTTAAATTTGGTACACCACATGCTTCAATCTATGATTTTTTTTTAAGGCTGTAATGCAGTCATCAGCTGATGTCACCGTTGCATCATGGGAGTTTGTTAGTCAGAGGTGCATGGAGGCGAGTGGTCATTTACAATAACGGCTGATGGGATCTGGGTCAGGCCGATTACACTCAGTCCTTTCAGAAATCTGTTTACTTACAGTCTCAACTTGCTTTTACCAAGCAGTTTTGCGGTACAGTTGAGCTGTCAGGAAAACGGATGTTCCTGGTGTTTGCCGGCTTATTTATCCGTAACACTTTACGATAAGCTCGTATTTGTTAATTCTCCAGGTTGGACAACACTGTTTGATTGTTTGTTAGTAAATGCCTTGCTAACTAATGCTAACATAACATAAGCGGTATGGTTTTCAGCATTTATTAATTTTTGTTAATGTTAGTTTATTGTGTATTAAAGGGATAGTTCACTTTAAAATTAAAATTCTGTTATCATTTACTCATCCTCATGTTGTTCTAAACCTGCATGAATTTCTGATGAACACACAAGAAGATATTTTGAGAAATGATTGTAAACACTCAGCAGTAAGTGACCATAGACTTCCATAGTAGGAATAAAAAATATGATGGAATTAAATGGGTACAGTCAACTGTGTGCTTACCATCATTTATCAAAATATTTTCTTCATCATTTTTCTTAATACTTCCAAAATATTTTTCTCCTACTATGAAAGTCAATGGTCACTTACTGCTGTGTGTTTACCATCATTTCTCAAAATATCTTCTTTTGTGTTCATCAGAAAAAAAAAATTCATACAGGTTTAGGACAACATGAGGATGAGTAAATGATGACAGAATTTTCATTTTGAAGTGAACTATCCCTTTAACTAATGTTACCAGTTGTAACTTTTGATTTAAAAAAAAAAAATTTTTATTCGTAAGTGCTAAAATTTTCATGAGCTACGATTAAGAAATGCTGCCGATGCATTGTTCATTGATAATTTATGTTAGCTTAAAACTACACACGCTTAGTTATTTTACAGTGTGACCAATTTACCTACAGCTTGGTTGGGTTGTGAGAAGTTATGAATAGAACCAATGTTCAGGGCTTAAGTTAGGCGGTTAACTTAAAAGATTTAACTGGAATTTTGTTCCATTCTGAACTAATGTGTTTAACAATATTGTGACACACAGGCTAGTGCATGTGAGCACCTGCCCGGCAAGAACATCTCCTTCCGGTGTCACTATGGCAACATGAGTAGTAATTCTTTACCCTAGAATTACCGGTTCACATTTGTTCATCCTGATTGTGTAACTTGGAAAATTGGTAGTTTCCTTTATTTGTGCATTTTTACTTTGCTAAGTATGTGAGCTATGCATTAAAGGGATAGTTCACCAAAAATGAAATATTAAAAAAATTATGGTAAAAGTACACACCTGATTGTAACTATTGACTTCCATAGTAGGAAAACAAATATTATGCAAGTATTGAGATAAATGATGAAAAAGATATTTTGCTGAAAAGCAGCACACAGTTTATCCATTGAATTTCATCATATTTGGTTTTCCTACTATGGAAGTCAATGGTTACAATCAGATATGTGCTCACCATCATTTATCAAAATATCATCTTTTGTGTACATCAGGAAAATAAATTCATAAGGCTTTAGAACAACATGAGGATGAGAAAACGATAACAAAATGTTACATTTTTGGTGAGCTATTCCTTTAAGGTAACTATTTTAGTTGCGTTTACCTTATTTGGGTTAGTTTAAAATCCAGAACTCATTTGAATCTTTTGACTAAAAGAAAAGCCATAAAGCTGCAGTTTGTAATGTTTTAACATTAAGAAGTCATAAAAACTTAACCTTTTATTGATTGGTATTGGCAAAGGCTAAACAGTTATTTGATTTATATGAACAACCACATTAAAGTTTATTGTTTTATGATATATAATCTCTGTCCTTTTTGAGCTACCGGGCACTAATGTGTTTTACAACCCATTCATGCTTTGTTCGGCTGTAGGAAACCATCTGTTACGTAATACATGTTTACTGTTATACTATACATTTTTTTTATATTATGCTATGGCTGCTAAACAGATCTTTGCATTATACATAAGGAATAATTGGCAACGGGACATTATTAGTGCACATTATTTTCAAATAAATAAAGGAGTGAATTATTCCGCTTTTTTGCTTATTCCGGTTACCACAAACATTGCTCTAGTGCCTATTTTTAAGACCTTTGACAGGTCAGTTGTGCGGTTTACCGAAAAAAAATCAACACTAATGGAACATTTCTTAGCCAATCAGAGTAAAGCATTCAAAAGGCCTGTGATATAACTTCAGATAATGATTCCCTACATATGAAATTATACTGTCGTGTTTAAAGACGTTTCATCGGACACGATACACGTCTGGTCCGAACTTTACTTCCGGTTTCAGTTGTTTTAATAGTCTGACTAGTTGCTAAACTGAACTCTTGAACAAATACCTCGTCGAAAATGACAAATGTTGTGGTTTCCTAGTAAACTACATGTTGTTGTTTTTTGTTATATAAATAAACTACTTTAAAAGGACTTATAAAAAGGACTTGTTATTTATTCTTAGCAGAGTTTACCGGAAGTTACATGTTGACTACGAAAGGCGCTTGTTTATGTTGTTACTGCTGAAACCGTCTATAAGCTTGCTTGCTTTGTAAAGACGTAAAAATTAGGGATGCACCGATAGGATTTTTTTCGGGCCGATACCGATTTAAACAGACAACTTCTGGCCGATACCGATATTAAACACTTGTATACAATATTATACAGTTGGTCTATTAGCTAGTTTATTTCTGCATCAAATTATTTTTACTGAACATGGATTGGATCTGATTAACATTCAACTGACCAACATAATAAGAGAGGCACAAATTTAGCTAAATAAATATAATAAGACCGCATGACAACCTTCAAAGGATGTTTTTGCTATTCAGCATTTATTTTATTAACAACATTAACTTATTTTTTGCATATAATGGATTTCTTTATGCAGTTAATAAATAAACAATTGGTATCGGCCTTTCTCGTGCTATTGCCGATATGCCGATGGTTTCAAATTCATCCGAAATCGGCCGATAAATATCGGCAGCAGATACATCGGTGCATCACTAGTAAAAATATAAAATAAATCCTTATGGACCATTTCCAGTCTACATAACAGTACTGTACAGTAGTATGTCATGAGTACATAATTTCTTTCTTTGTAAATTTGAATCTGTACCAGGCAGGGGACTACCAAATTAAAATGGACCCTCTCTTTTGTTTCGAGTTAAAAAGGGACAGTGAAACACTTTGTGCTCGTCTTTGGTGCTTGATTTCATTGAACGAACAGGAATCCCATCCACGCTGATGCTTTGAAACTGGCTCTCTGGCAGGCATTAGCATGAGTGTTCTGACCCGAAAGGGGAACAAAAGTGCCCGGCTTTCCAGGCCACACCTCCTCCAAACACGCACTCCCACCCATTTCAAGTTTTGCACAAACTTGGTGACCCCAAGACAGACCGTTTAAAATGAATGACACACATTCACGTGCTGCTTTACGAATACAATGGAGGTCAAGCTGACATAAATCACTTTTCTGTATGTTGACTTGTTTTTCTGTTTTTCTTTCATTAGAATCAAACTCTAAGCAGACATGGAAGAAATTGTTATAGCTGGAATTTCGGGTCGTCTTCCTGAGTCTAACAATTTGGAAGAATTTTGGCAAAACCTATTCAATGGAGTGGACATGGTCACAGAAGATGACAGGCGGTGGAAACCAGGTGTGTTCATTCTATTCAAATGTCTTTTATCTATTAATGTCTTAAATAGTTCCATCCTCTCAATGCACTAAATTCATGGTGGGCCACCATTTGGTCTGTAATTTTTTTTCATTTGCTGGTCTCTTTGCCTAACTGGCTGCTGTTCTGTGGTTTCCCTGTCCAACTGGCTTTGGGGTCTTATGAAGAGCCTGATTCTGTTCTCTCAGTTGGCACCCAGCTAATGCTTGCATTCATGTGCTAAAGCACTAGCAGGATTAGAGCAGTGAGTAGAGAGCACTTTTCATTTATTTTTTTTATTTTTTTTTACTCTAGGTCTGTACGGTCTTCCTCGAAGAAACGGAAAACTCAAAGAAATCGACAGATTTGATGCAGCGTTTTTTGGGGTGCATCCCAAACAGGCCCACACCATGGACCCACAGCTAAGGCTTATGCTAGAGATATCGTACGAAGCTATCGTCGATGGAGGTTAGTATGAGCTTTTAAAAAATGAAACGACTCAAACTAAACAAACTCGAAATGCATGCAATGCCAGTGCTATGGGTTTATTCCAAGGAATCCACTGTGAGTTTAATGCATGTGTGTTACATAGGATAAAAGCATTTGCCAATTACTATACATAAATGTTATTTTTAGGCATATGATATATTTAAAAGTACACACAGTATGTTAGTGCATAGGCCATATGGTGTGTGTGTGTATATGGGTGATTCTCACGAAATCCAGATTTAGAAAGTGTCCAGCATCAGATTTTTTTTTTTAAAGCAATTTTATTTATTTTTTGCAAATATAAGATTTAGGTCTGAATTTATTTTAAATTATTTTAAGAGGATTTAAGAATTATTTAAATTTTTTAGATTATCATTATCAAAAATGATCATTACCGCAACATGATATTACATTAAATATATGCATTTACAAACTAGGGCTGTGACGGTCATTATATAACCGTGAGACCGACGGTTATAGTTGAACACCGTCATTAGAACTCTATAACCGGCAAAACCGTGTTATTAAAATATTTAAAAAACATTTTTATCATAAAGAATTTTTAAATACTATTTAAAACAATTGTTAACAGTCTGTGTTACACGCCCCACCATGTTCTCACGCAGTGAAAAATACAGAGCGGAGCAGACACTGACAACGCGCTGACATACAGGACAGACCAGGGGCATGTTCAATCTCACACCGGTGCGCAACGTTTTGCTACGGTTTCCGGGTTGAACGACATGTTTCCTGGAAACGGTGTGCAACGGAATGCAACAGGTTTTAGAAGCGTTTTCTCTTGTTTGGTGGGTGTGTCAGAAATGTCAGCCCAATCAGCGGCAAGATGTATAGAACCACGCGATAGTAAAGAGACAGCTCTCTCAATGGGTTCAAGTTGGAATGTTGTCTTTCATTCTGGACGGCAAGGTCAGTGACTGTAACATCGAGGGTATTTTACAGTATTAAACACACATTTATAACGATTTCATCAGGCTTTAGAAACATTTAAAAAAAACACAAAGAATGGCCTCTCAGCTACCGTAGTTGCAACTCTTGCGTCATCAAAACAGGGTGTTCAATGCATCACCGTTTCAGTTTAATAAACGTTGTGCAACGTTCTGTCGGGGCTGAACGCAGCCCAGGTTTACTTTTGGTTACTTTTGAGATTAAAAATATTAAACAAAGTCTCACCTTTCAAATCATCTCTTCCTTCTAGTTAATTTATAGCATCAAATAAACATGAATGACCATAAGAAGGAATGTTGTTTTAACCGCGGAAAGGCGTCAGTACACACCGCTTTTCAAGTTCAAATCCTCCCATGCTAATCTACTAACTCTCCTGAAAGCACATTCACTGCTTGTCTTGCTGTTAATTTTAAATAAACGTAGAGTAGCTAATCAGTGTCTTGTTTATTCAAACGCCGGTTTACTAGAGTTGTGACGTTCGCGAACGAACCGATTCTTTTGAACGGCTCACAAACATGAACGATGGGAGCCGAGTCGCGGCTGGAGGGGAGCCGTTCTTTCTGTCGTTCTTTTTTCCTATGCGTGTTTCACACAGATGCACACAAATTAGCTCCTCCGCGAGACAGAACAGTTATAGGGGGAGGGGCGCACCCAGCGGAGGGGTTGTTCATTTAAGACTTGAAGGGGCTGATGTCCTATTTGCAAAGTGTACATTAGTAATAGTAGTAATATTGGACTGTATGTAGACATTTCCATTTTATTTATTCTAAATTGTGGAAGTGTTTGTAGTAAAAGCTATTTTGCACAGAAATTCATTGCAGCAGGCTTTGTTTTGATATTTATTTGTGAGCAGGTATTGTATGAATAACATAAGACAACGTAGCTTTACACTTTGTACTAAAGATAAATCCAAAATAGTGATGTCACTGTCTAATGTTGTGAAACCCTATGGAATATAGTCTACACGCGACAAATGAGGTAATGATCAATATTTCAGAATAATTCAAACTCAGATATTGGTGTGTGATATCTGAGTTTTAATGATTTGACTACAAATCTAACCTCATCATTCCTCCCAGTGATTATTTACAGTTTTACAGGATAAACTGAGATGCCCCCAAGCTGGCTTCTTAAAACTGACTAAATATTTAAAAAGAGCCAAATGAGCCGTTCTTTTGAACGGCTCTTTGAAAGGAACGGATTGCCAAGATCCGGATCCCCTGAAAGAGCCATAAATCCCATCACTACGGTTTACTTTGCAAGTGTGAGCACGAACAGCGCGTACTGTATGTGGAGAGCGTTTGCCGCGCGTGGCCATTGTCGGCTGCGTTTGCAGCGATTAGTGTGCAGTTTAATAACAGCATAAAATCTCAAGTTCATATTACTTTACATGCATTTATGAGCAAAACCTCTTAAAGACGCTTTTTAATCCACATTCTGGTCCATGTAATGACAGATATAGACACAATTAAACCTGTTTCTCTGAAGATTATCA